>NC_072463.1:5095583-5433916 GCF_027596085.1 Anoplopoma fimbria | reverse complement strand
CCTGTTTGGCCTACAAAAACATTACATCCCTACAGCACTCTATTTGGTCATTCAGGAATTTTTATCTAATGATTATTGCTTGGTGAAAAGTCAAAGGATCAGCGAAGTGATTACAATGAATGTCTGTCCTAAATGTTAAGACAATCAAAGTCAGCAGTGTTAGCTGAGTGTGTCTTACCTGCTGTCCAGTTGTTGTGGCCAAGAGGAATGACTTGCAGTGTGGAGATATCCAGGACTTCTATTACTTATTCTCCACCGTTTCCTCTGTTGGCTGCCGTCTTTTATCACCCCTTTGTATGTGCACAGTCGGGACAAAGCACTGTGTGTGCTTCATAAAACTGTCCCCATGAAGCATTGTAGCCCACTGGCATGTACCGTACTCTTGGCCCTAACAGGGGAATGTTGAGGCAGACATTATGTTCATGCATAATCTCAGGAAAAAGAGAAAGGGGATTCATTATTAAGGGAAATTTGGGAAACATGCTTTTTGTTTGAGAGAAGAAAGCAGAGTGCTGACATGGAAAGTAGGTCAAACCTCAAACCATTTCAACATCTGAGAGCGGTCTTCCTGATAAATGGATGCATGTCTGGCCAGTGACGGTAAACTGTTTCTGCACTTAGTGGTACCGACGGTGACTCATCTCTCAGACGGTCGATTTGATTCAGTGAGTGAGTTATCCATCTTGTGGACACTAAAGGCACAAATTGTCCAAATCACTGTCAGTCATTTGAAGCTCTTAAGGGTCAAGACAGCTGAACTCTTCGAAGTCTTGAACAAGAAAAATATCAGCAGCATTTCGAGAAGAAGCAGAGCAGCTGGTTATCCAAGATGAATCGTACATATAACAATCGCAGCTCTGTGAGGCTGGACTTGATGCTTCGAGCTAAATGCTACCATCAGCGTGCTAACATGCTCACAATAACAATGCTAACAAGCTTCTATAATGTTAAACATATTTACCAATATAGTTTAGCGTGTTAGGGTTAAGCATTTAGCTCTGAACACAAAGTGAAGCTGAGGCTGATGTCAATTCCATTCATTTGTCAGGTATTTGTTCACCTGATGGTTTGTTCAGCGCTAGAGGAAATGTCATGGGGTTGACAAATTTTATGGTGACCCATCCCATATTTCTTGATAGTTCACTGAAAGGCTCAGATTTCAAACTCATGGTTATGCTAAAGGGAAGTCAAGGAATCCCTAAATTCATAGAGTGCTACAGGGAATATGTATTTTTGTAGTCCAACCAAAAAGTTAGCATCGCACTGGTTCCCTCAACAAAAAGCCAGATGGAATTTTCCCTTGGACTTTAGATTATTGCAGAAAATAAGCTTTGTGACTAACAAATGTTTAATATACATGTTTTTTTTCCAGCAAGATATCTTCACAAAGGAATGCCATTTACATTTCAAACGAGTATAAACACAATGAGGCTGTAAAGGCGGATGTGTTTGGCGTGATGGAGGTTTATGTTCCCAACCTCTGTTGTCTCACTTAGCAACTTGTTAGCAACCACTTACTAACTTACAAAACGTTCAAATCTCTTAAGCTTGTGTTAACCACAGACCTTCTTTCAGTCATCTAACCATAAACCTATTAATACTACCATTGACTTCAAGACGAGAAACCAAGAGTTACTAAAGTGAAGACTTGTTTCCGTTTTTTAGGACTCATTCCATGCAGCACTTTTTGAGAGTTCCTCTGGGGACCATGAACAAAATCCCCAATGCTACGACACACAGAAATCAACATTAGAAGGATGACACAGTGTTTATCTGCTCTGTATTATATGTCTATGTGCGCAACACACAAAAAAGGTTTAGTCATTTTTTAGAAGTGAATTTAATAAGAAAAATGTTGAAGAATGTAAGAATTGCTACCTTAATAAATGACTGTACAGTGTAATTATCAACCTTTTCAAGTCAAATGTAATATCTCTGACTTGTTGAAGGAACACAGTTCTCCACTTTGTTCTGTTGTCGAGGAGACGAAAATAATTGACTTGGTGGAGCGCCGTATCTAAAGGTCAAAATATTAAGCACTTCAAACTAGTGGTTCGATGTCATAACCTGGACGTTCAAGCTTTTTTCTTATTTTTTACATCTTTTTGGCCAATAATTAAAGGTCAAACTGTTGTAGCTTTAAAGTCAGTGGACAAAATGTCAAACTCTGAAAGCCTTCAGCTGCTGCAAACTTGATGGTGTATGATGCATCTTCAACAACAACATGTTTACTTATTGCTGGCGATGTCTTTAGTGCTCAATGGCCACTGAGAAATCTGTTCCAAAAACAAAACATGCAGAGAGCAGTGCCCTGCTTGCTATGTGCAAAAGGGAAACAAACATAATAAATGACACATATGTTCATATCGTGTCGTACATTTTTCTTGTACAATCAGTGGATGATTGGGGTCACAAAAATGTAATCTTCATTCATTATTAGGAGACTGGGTACTTCAGGTTTAGTTTGACAGCCTACTTACCTATATAATCTTGTTTGGCAAATCAAGAACTATAACAAACATGCATAAAGAAATCATATTTAGTGATTTTTTCACAAAGAACACTAAAATGAAATGCATTTTTTAGGAGAAACACCAATGAGGACATGAAAATAGATTTTCGTGTTAAAAGTTCGAAGAGTCTTAGTTTATATATGTAAAATACACTATTATGGCCCCACGTTGGGCGCATAACTTTTGCAAATTTCCCCGCTGCGGGACTAATAAAGGATTATCTTATCTTATCTTAATTATTAATATGTAATTGAATATTTATCTTTCAGGTGTGCCACGCTGAGCTGCATCTCACAACCTGTTTTCAACCAGTCAACGGACGCATCCAGCTCCAGGTCCTCGCCGCCCAAAACCTCCCAAAATCCTCCTCACCGCTCACCCAAGGTAGGTGTGACTGGAAAAAAAAAGGTCTAATGTGAAATGCTTTACAACAAAAAGTAAAAGATTGACTTCTGTGTGACTGACATACTGTCGTCTCCATCTCTGAAGCCTTCTTCGTCAAAGTGGAGATGCAGCAGTTGGGGCGGGTGGTGATGAAGAAGAAGACTCGCATCCTGAAGTCCTCGGGGGGGCAGTGTAAGTGGGCGGAGACTTTTCACTTCCTCTTGGCCTCGTTAGACCACGCCTGCTCGCTGACGGTCAAACTCTACAGCCGGAGCTCGGTCAGGAGGAAACAGTGTCTTGGACAGGTGAGTTGTCCTGACACCAAGTTTTATATTTGACTTTTCCTTTAATCATTAATTCTGAAGGAATTTTTTTCCCTACTCTTTTATTATTGTTTGTAATATTTCCCAGTGTAGGCCTCATTGATAGAGGGCTGTCATTTCTCACCTAAAGGTCTATTAAGTAGTTCTCCTTCAATCATAGTGTCACATGATCTCTATCAAAAGAGGAAGTTTTCCAAGTTGTCATTTATTGTCCATGTTGGATTAAGAGTCAAATAAAGTAAATGTACAATTTATAAACCAGTCTGTACATCTGCAATTTAAGTTTTCTTTTTCTTTTTACTTATTTATCTAACTGTTTAAATATTTCTTTGGTAAATCGATTCTTTATATGCCATTTTTTTCTGCTATAAGGAGCTGCTAACACAACCAAATCATCCCATTATCTTAATCCGTTTCAGAGGCTTTCCCATCCAAGAATGGATAAAATACTCCTAAAGCAAACTGATTAACTTCCTGGCATTAAAAACTGAAGGATGTTAAGATATTTAATACCTGCGCAAAGCATCAGCTGCATAATTTATATCAATATATATTGACAAAAGGGAAATGATCTGCCTTAAAGACTTACTAATTGCAGGATATTGGCACACTTTTCCCTTTATTTTGTGATAATCATAAAATCAGTAAAATCTTTAATTTTAGTGATAAAATAAGTTCTAACTGAAGTTTGCTACCATGAGTTAATCACTAAGCTACTGGTCACACCAGACCAAGTAAGGATAGAGAAAAACATGAAGCTTTAAAAGGACACTCCAGGTATAATCTCCATACACAAGCATGTTGTGTAGTAGACTTTAAAAAAGATTGAATGCAACAAACTGAGGAATTATTGCCTTCCCAATGTTTCTTGCAGGTTCAGCTGGGATTCGACAGCCTTGTCCCCGAAGCAGTGGAGCTGTGGAAGGACATGATGGCTCACCCAGAGAAAGTTGTGTCTGCGTGGCATCGGCTGAGCACTGTCTGAACCTTCTCTCCGAACGTCTTCTCTACATTACATTACATTACATTACATTACAGTCATTTAGCAGACTTACAATCAGTAGTATGTTACATATCATTCACCCATTCACACACTGATGACAGTGCCACCATCAGACTCTAACTAACATTCATGCAACATCCAGTCCACACCGATGGCAAGCCTTCGGGAGCAACTCTACACTCTACGGACGTGATGCTCTCGTGATGCAGGTCCAGCTGTGCCCGCTTTCCTCTCCACAGCCGGACACAGTCGCCTCCGACAGACCGGACTTTAAACTACTGAACGTGCTCTGAACGCCCTCAGACGCCAGATTCCCACTGTTCAGGTGCTCGGTTGTAAATAGGGGTTTCGAACAAAGTCTAATCGCTGGAAGTTTCTGGGGTGGTTTTTTGTGTGTAGATAGAATTAAGAAAAAACTGTAGAGCATTTTGCTTAACTGACAACAAAGTCAGCTTCATAGCATTTAGTTGTATATAATGCTGTATATGTAGCTCAGATGCCTTTTTAGGGAAAAACTTGTCACTCTGTTTCAGTTAGATAGAAGGTTTACAAGCAGAGATAGTCACCATAAAGCCAAAATCACTGTATGTTATCAGTCTGTAAATAAGCCCCATTTTAAAGGATAAGCCTGACGATATTCTATACTTTTCTTATTGTCAACAAACTTATAAACAGATCAAAACTAACACTCAGTAAGTCCATTTCTGTGAACTTTTTCAGCCTCATTGGTTCCTACTGAAGACATAAAAATCTTTGAATACTAGTCATAACAACTGTTTCATTTTTTTTTAAAAGGCTCTGTAATTTCCTAAAACAGCTAAGCACTATTGTTCAGCAAACATTACTTAAACCTGCAATAACTGAATGTTTTGGCCACTTGTTTGCTGTTGTGAACCAATATTATCATCATCTTTTAAGTTGATATTGCAACTTGTCAGCAAACAGTTGTGAACATAAATCCAATATTCAATCTCTTTTTTAGCTTTGTTTTGGTCTCCACCAACTCCTGAGGGATAAATTTGACTCTTAACCTGCCAAATACTCCGCTATGTTTGCCAGCTAGTTGCTAACTGCGTCTGTCTGCTGTCTAGTGCTAAGAAGATAGGTACAGTGGGTTATCTGAAGACAGTCGATTTACCATTTTTAGCCGCTTTAAACAGGAGTAAATAGTGTTTTCAGGGACTATTTTTAGATGAGGATTAATAGACATTTGGTCTGTTTAGGGAGTGATATGTTTAAATAGTTTTTGGACAACAATGAATTGAGAAATCAGCGATATATGACTTTGTAGTAGAATCAATTCACTATTGGTTTTGGTCCTTTCATGGTATTTGTTGACATTAAGAGAAATATAAGTATCACCCAATTCTTACTTTAGTTCACTTCATGTTACTGTACAATACAACAATATCAAACCTTAGCTGTACGCTTTTGATGAAAGCACTTTATTTTTTTATGTATTTAATGTATTAATGTTGAAAGTTTAGTGATTAAAAGTAGATGTTGTCTGGAAATGTCAAGTTAGTGTGTTTATTGAAAGAATAATGAATAATAAAATGCTACATAAGGTGACATTTTGTCTCAGGAGAATCCAATATAAGACAAAGATCACTTTAAGTTTGTCAGATAATTCTGTGATTTTATGTGAATGATGAGTAGTCACAAGAAACAGACCGTGGTTTTGAACATGTACGTTACACTCAGTGCAGCGCCTGTGAAATAGGTCAACAGCCATAAACCACAGTGTCACCGTGTCACTTTTTATTGAAGAGGCCACTGTTTGAGAATCTGCCACGGTGCTTCTTCTCCTCCTCCTCCTGGCTCTGGAACATCCTGTTTTTCAATTTCATCCTTTTATTATAAAGGCAATTAAACTTCAACATTTGTAAAGTAACTATAGAAAAGTTCAGCATTTATGTGGAGAAATCTAAACAATTTCCTTTTAGCTGCAGCACTTTGAAAAGTTTCAGTGCCAACACTTAAAAATACAATTTCCTACAAAGATAAAGAATTGTTACAAGTTATTGCATTGAATGTGTGAAAGTTTATGGGGTTGTGAACATCATAACTTTTTAAATAATCATTTTGAACACAAAGTAACATTTTTCTTCAGGCAGAAGGGAATAAAACCCTAAGGTTTATCCTCCCAGAGGGAATCCTGACTCCATTTCAGTCTCGTAAAGCATGAGATTGACTGGCGTTGCGGTTTGTGTAACCAGCTGTAGACGTGGACACGCAAACACACACACACCCAGTGAACAATAAGTCTGTGGACCAAGAAAACAGTGTCCGGCGGGTGTTTGTGTTTAAAGTGTGTGTGACCAGGACAACCGAGCGCACCACGTGAGCAGGCCTGCGTCAGAGCTCTTCATATCCTGGCGTGCCAAAACACCATCATCTTTCTTTTACGTAATTAATGTTTGATTTATGGTTAATGTTAAACAGAGGGCATTCCAGACACACCTTAACCTGACTTGACTTAACACTCAGCTCAGAGGAGCTTGTTTGACTTTGACTCAGGAAAGGTCCTTGAGTCTCACAAACAGGATTTGAGGGTTTATTGTTCCTCTATATGCTGAACAGATTATTTTGCCGACACACATATTTGGCCGGTTGCCACGCTGCATCTGCTGCACATTCCAGTTTTCTTATAACTGCATGCTTGTTTCTGCAGGGTCCTTCACCTGGGAGACACAATGGAGAGTTTATAGGAGTCCTGCAGCAGAGAGGAGAGCTGTAAGATTCATGATTCTTTCATCGTATAAGAAGGCACTTCTTCTGGTTTCCATTCAAAATAAAGGGTTATGTAACATTACACGACACACGACCCCTTGAGTTATTAAACCTCGCTGACAACCTGTTGGAAAAGAACTCAGATGTCCTTGAAGGAAAATAAAAACGAGACATCTTTTTTGAAGTCCAATAAAAAAAAAAAAAATCCCTTTAGGAAAATAATCCTGTAGGATCTTAAATTAACTTCATTTTGAAGGAATCTTGAAGTATTCCAGCTTTAAAAGTGTTTGTGAGATAAAGATTGTGTGACAGTATGCATTCAGACTGTAAAAACTATTTACATCCTAGCGAGTCGTCGCTGTAGCTCACAACTCCAAAACAACATCAGTGACAATTGTATTTTGTAATGTAAACGTCACATAACGTCATGACTGAAGAAATTATAAATTGATAAGATATTACAGGATAAGTCTGGAGATATACGGTGTATTTCTTATTGTTAACAGATCTCATGAAAAAAGCCAAAACAAGTAGTAGTGTCTTTGTATGCAAAGCATGATATATGTTATTCCTCTGTGAGATCCATTGTTGTCCACAATTATTAAAAACACATCAATGAGCCATACTATGGGAAGAGTTAAAAGTTAGCAACAGTGAAAACACCAGTTTCATAATCTTTATTGGAATGTTAAATTGCATCGCCCCATTTAATACTTTGATCATTTAAAATGTAGTTCATTTAAAGTTAACTCAACATGCAACATCCTGCTGATGGACATACTCACTAAAGCAGCAAATGTGTATTAATCCGCTGTTGAAAAGAAATAGTCCCTAATGAATGTGGTGTTTACTCCTGTTTGAGTAATGATTGCTAAAAACTAGAGTGTCCTATATAATTATTAAGCTCCTTTTCAAAAAAGGAACTTTATATTGACTAACCTTAATCTTATTTTTAAGATTAACATTTTCACAATGAACCAATGGGCACGGGATTACAGGGAAATCAGAAAGTATTGAGATATGTATTAACACAATCTCGGTTTTGGTCTTATCATCGGATTTGTTTTCAACAACAAAAATGTAGACTATTACCAGATTCATACTTTAAGCATGTTATAAAACTGCAGGGTAAAAATATCCCTAGAAAAATACCACCACGTAGACGATAGACATTTTGTTGATGTATGTGATACTGCCACCAAGGGGCGCCAAAGTGAGTACATTTCAAATCCCGCACATGTTGGCAAATCAGAGAAATATTCGTTCTAAAGCAATCAAAAATAATTAAATATAATTCATATTATTGTAATAACCTGTAATCAAATTACTGTGTGTAATTTGAAAGGTGTTGTTCATCTTAAGAAACTCAGAGTCTCATCTGACTCTGCAGTGTTTTAGCATCTCTCAGCTCATTGTTTTGTTTAAGTTGATATTCACTTTCATATAGTAGCGTTTTTTAGCCGCAACGGGTAGCTTCTTTCACCAAAAAAGCTCCCAAAAAATAACCCACTGTAGACTGCTAAACTCTAAATAGCAGACAGGCAAAGTTAGCAACTAGCTGGCAAACATATTGGAGCATTTAGCAGCTCAAGAACCAGATATTTCCCTCAGAAGTTGGTGGAGACCAAAACAGAGCTAAAAGAGAGTTGTACAAAAATCTGCCAGATGAACAGACAAAATGAAAGCTAATGTTGCTCTTTGAGTGCTGGAAGTGGAAATTGGTAGCTGAATGCTAACATGTTATCTTAGGAGGAGCTACTGAATGTCAGTTTTGTTTTCACAGGTTGTATCAGTGGCCAAAATAAACTCTTCGTTGAACTTGAGGGTAAATGTAAAGTTACCAAAGCACCAGAAGATGATTTTTTTTTTTTTTACAACAATGTAAACTGAAAGAATGAATTAGAGAGGGAGAGCAGTGGAGAGGTTCATTTTTAAAGCAGCTATCCTCTCATTCGTGTTCTTTCAGGAGAGGAAGACGGAGCAGAATAATGTCCTGCAGGGTCTCATGTGGTCGCAGGATCAGGATTCTCAGTAACAATAGTGCACCAACCACTCTACTCACATTAACCAGTAATATGTGCACTTTGTCCTGCTACTGGGTGCAGCTGCTACAAAGCTGATTAGCTGTGGTCGACCACCAGCTGCTGGTTCTTCATCAAAATGGGATTTTAAAAGAGTCTTTCATCTGTCAGGAGGATGTTTCCTACAGGTTCATCTCCTGGATTTGAATTCTTCACATACTGAATTTGATGGAGAAAAGATGTTCTTTTGAGTTTTGGGTTTAGAAAGCTTTCCTTTTTTACACACACACACACACACACACACACACACACACACACACACACACACACACACACACACACACACACACACACACACACACACAAACTGTAATTACAATCACACATCCTGTTCCTTTGGACGGATCATTACGGACATTTTTTTATTTACATTTATATACTTTTACTTACTGTTTTAATTACTGATTTTCAATGTACCTCTCATTATACATATCCCTATTTACATTACAGTTTAATCATTTGCATTACTGTCAACCACAAATATACATCATATTTTATAATAATAATAATAATAATAATAATAAATAATAATTAAATTGTAACTTCTCCATTACCTTTTTTACGTGCATGCTTTTTCTTTTTATGCCCATTGTTAAAGTTAGTCTTTGATCTCATATCTTCATTACCAGTACTGCTTTACTGTAATTGTTATAATAATAATAATAATAATAATAATAATAATAATAATAATAATAATAATAATAATAATAATAACTTGAAACTTGAGCCTTCACTAAACCTGTGCTAAACCTCTGAAGGAGTCAGAGCGCCCTCCTGTGGTAATTGGCAGAAAGTGCAGGATTGATTTGTCCTCCCAGTGTTGAGCAAGGTATGAGTGAGTGAGTGAATGAGTGTGTGTGGATGTGTGGGTGGGGGTGTGGGTGTGAATAAGGTGACGCACTCTCCTTTACATTTAAAACTGTGAGCAGGCTCAAACAAGCTCAATTGCCAAGATCACACTGAACAGAATGGATACAGACAAGAAAAACATGACTCTAAGAGAAGGATTCCTGGTGAAAAGGGTAAGTCATTTTACATAAATACATATAATGAAGTACATAAACATATCCATATTTGTTTTTATTTGTGGAAGAGTTTTGGCTTAAACTAATATAGTTAATATAATATACTAATGTAAGACATATGATCATTTTTGATAATGTGATTTCAGGGTCATCTTGTTCACAACTGGAAGGCACGCTGGTTTGTGTTGATGTCAGACAAGCTGCTGTATTACAAGTATGAAGGAGGCAAAAGGGACTCATGTCAGCGAGGGAAGATCCTTCTGAAGGACTGTGTGATAACTTGTCCTTTTCTGGAGCACGAAAACCGACCTGTGAGTTTACAGACTGCAGTGTTTTTCTTCTTTTTCTTATCAAGAAGTTTCAAAGTTCGACTGTCACGATATCAGATTTTCACTGCATGATTATCGAGGCCAAGATAGCTCACGATAACGATATTATCGCGATATCTTTAGAAAATGTTATATTTTATTTGTTTATTGTGCATTTTGTCTCTTTTTTTTTTAGTGACATAACTCATTTGTGTGGGGGGTGTTTGGGGAGGGAGACAAAGGAGCAAGAATGGAAAGAAAAGTAAATGATGAAGAGGTGCTGGATTATTTACACGATATCATTAACATGATATCCATATTTCACTTTTTAAATATTGCGGTTATCTTTAATACCGGTATATTGTGCCAGCCCTCATTGAAACCTGGATGAAAGGATCAGTGTATTCTTAGTTTATGTGAAGTCTGTCCTCTTTAAGTGATGGTAACTTTCCCCTTGTGAGTTATATGGATTAAAATTAAATCGTTAAGTTTATTTTATCATTTAAAACATTTCATAACAGACAGTTTTCTGTTTATTGTCACTATTTCTGAAAGAAATTGATCGAGTTCAATAAATTATTAAAGGGGAGAAAATAACAAAAAAACTGAGAAAAAGAAAAATATTCTATAAAAACACTAAAAAGCAATTAATTAATTTGGTTTGATTCCGTCATAAATAAAAATGTTTGCAGGAATATACAAAAGACACAATAAGATTACACATGTGTAGACAACAGCTGTCTGTAACATGGCTGTACTACTTTTTCCTTTCAGAGTTTTCCTTTGTTTATGTTTTTATTGCTAGTAACCACATTGAAGGTGTGTCTTTAAGAGCTGAGGATCAGTGTTGCCTCGGGTTACTGTTTCGTCAGGACCTGATCTCATCATCTACCAGCTCTTAGAAACAATTTGCTATCCGTTTGGTTTTTTATCTGAATTTGTCAACAGAACTGAACATTAATCTCCTCTATGTTCATGTTTCCTAGTTGGTGTTCAAGCTCCAGACAAAGAACGGGGTGGATCATTTTTTGGAGGCTTGTTCCCGGGAGGAGAGGGATGACTGGGCAGGTGACATCACCACTGCGGTCGAAAAGCTGCAGACGTCTGAAGGCGTGAAGGTGACAAAGCAGCAAGACCCTGATGGATCCCAGTTACACGACATCAATCTCAGGTAAGTCGATATTTCACCCACAACAACTTTCACCAGATGTTACAGGTGTTTTCACTGTCTCATCCTGCAGACATCTTACTTCTGTCTCAGCTTGTTTACATCTCTTTGTCTCTTTTAAAGCAAAGTGTTGGACTCCATGTACGACGTCCACAGCGGTATCACCATGACCAACCACGTGGAGCAGGGCAACACTTACAGCAACTGTTTCTCAGGTGAGCCTTTTACAACACCTTTAGTCTTCTGCATCATCTCAAGGGATGTCTGCTTGGAAACATTTGAAATGCACCTTTATAATAGTTCAGTTTAGTTGTGATCTCTACATGATGGTCATTAAATCAATGAGGATGAAATAACAATAATAAATGCTCTTCTGTAAGCTAGGCTGCATCTTTAGCTATAATTATTAATTAAATGTTATTTTAAATTTTGTACCTGTGCTTTTAGTCGAGCTGCTTAGTCTTTTTTAATGCTTTTTTCCTGCTGAGTTACTTATTTCCAAGAAACTTATGAGTACGTCTCTGGTAAACTCAAGATTTAAAGTGGTGCTTTTTTGTGATTCTTTTAGCAAAAACTCAGTTTTATAGATCTGTCAACACAATTGTATGAGTGTAAGTGGACTAATAATTTATGTGGTCGAGGACAGTTTGTAGGCATTGTCAGTAAATATGTACACAATTTAAAATACATGAACATAACAATGTTTAATGCAATATTTAAAAACACGTTGTAAAGGAAAATACAGTCAATTTAAGCAATATAATTGAATGAAATACAAATGGGATACAGTTTTAGTGCAGTGATATCTTTTTTTACCATGGTACTTTGGGCAATTCTTCTTTAATGTTAATGTCCTCTTTGTTTTGTGCATATACTATATTTATCTCTACATGTGTTTTTCTTAATGTCTATATGAATATATTGCATGTTTATATGCAATAACCCGTTAAAACCTCTTATCAAGACCTGGCAATACTTTTATGTACATTAAGCTATTTTCTCTCTATGCAGATGTCCATTTCTGTATATGTACAGTATTTGAAATGTCCAAACCTATTGCATTATTTCCATCTATCTGCTGTATCAATGTGTACATGGATCCAGTGTCACATACAGACTTGTCCATGTGTGATGCCTCTGCAGGTTCAGCGGTGGTGGACTGGCTGGTGTTCATGCAGCTGACTCTGAACCGTGTGGAGGCCATGACGCTGGCCTCGGCCCTGCTGGAGGAGGGCTTCCTGCGGACCGTCGGCCTGAAGAGTGTGGAGGCTCTCCGCACCGCCGGCCTCAGTGAGCAGTTCATGGACGACTCCACCGCGCTGTACAGCTTTGTGAGTACCAGGACGTCTCTGCATACTGAAGAGTGTGCACGTTATTGCTGCATGATGACACTCTGAAGATATCTACATACGTTATGGACAGATTTTTCAATGTCAAAGGTCGGAGTAGTATTTAATCAACAGCATGTTTGTGTTTAATCAAAGTCTGACAACTTAAAGAAGAGAGGAAGTGTGAAGGCAGAGTCTTCACGGTCTGCAGTGGAGCTGAGTGGAAAAGTGATCAAGAGAGGATATCTACTTAAACAGGTAAGCCCACTGAATTATTATTATTATTATTATTATTATTATTATTATTATTATTATTATTATTATTATTATTATTATTATTATTATTATATAAAGCAAAAGCCCTGACAATAAATTCATGAGTAAATAAGTAAATAAATAATATTTAGCACCAATCAGGCAATCTTATGCCTAATTTCTTATTGTATTAAACCTTCCATTGATGAAGTGCATTAATGGTTGATTTAATACATTAAAGAAATAATTATTGATGAGTGAAGGGTTGTAAAAAATCTGATACAAACTTTTTTTATTAACAACTTATTAAAATGTATAACATTCACAACATTCACAACCTGGCAACCCCAAAAGTGTTGTTATTTGTACTACAACTTAGAAGCCTTTTATATCCATTGCCTTTTATGAAGTGGAACTATTAATGTCTTAATATTTTAACGAATTAATTCATACGTGATGTGATCAAATAAAGACTCCTCAAACTAACCCTTTGTCCTCCTTCAAACACAGGGACACAGAAGGAAGAACTGGAAGGTGCGACTGTTTGTGCTGCGTTCAGAGCCTGCTTACCTTCATTATTATGATCCAACCAAGGTGGGTGTACAAAAGCCAATGCTACAGATGCCCGACACAGGCCAATAAACAGCTTAAAATCACTAAAGATAAGATAAGATAAGATAAGATAAAATAATCCTTTATTAGTCCCACAGCGGGGAAATTAGCAGGATTTCAGCAGCAGAGAGGATAGTGCAAACAAGATAAATAAGTAAAAAACAAGATAAAAAAAACAGTATTATAAATAAGTTCATAAGTAATCACACAGTAAAGAAAAATAAATAAGGAAAGAGGAAAGTAATCAAATTACCTGATAGCAACTAAAAGAAATCGGATACATGTATTAAAAACACACACTAAAGTGTACACACTAAAAACATGGTTACATAACCTAAATAAATGCTTCAGTGGTGAAAAGAGGAGAAGCAAAACAAAGCAGTTGTTGTCTTTGCCTGAGCCTCTGGCCGGTTATGACTCTGAAGCTGTCATTACTTTAAATTCTCTGTAATTTACTTCAACAAATCTGACTCAGCCTTTCCCACTTCCTGTCACTCCTCAGGATGACATCAGCCCCGCTGGCGGCTTCTCTCTGCGATCCTGTCTGGTGTCTTCTCTGGAAGATAACGGGGTTCCCTCAGGTGAGTCACTGTCTGCAACTCCAGAGACCTCAGACGCTTGAACAGTTCTAAACAAAGTTATCCAAGCAGATAATTACAAGATTGTAAGAGCAATGAGAGGAAATGGTTTTGTTTTCTTCTTTTTTTGACTGATGGTTTTAGGATTCTGCCTCCTTATTTAGTTTAGAAAATTACACTGTGTGATGAAGTGAACACCAAGACAGTTTCACTACTGAAAACTGTGTGTATATCCAAAGCCATATATCTGTTTCTTTTTTCCTGATGAACATGGGCACTGTAGTTTAATTTGATTTAATACAACATACAAAGTTATGCAGCTGTAAATATATACTAAGAAAGCAAACCTGCAAATGGAATTTCCCCCAACAAATGCACTATTTACTCCAGTCTGAGTAATGTTTACTAAAAACTACAATGGACAGCAGTTTTAGGAAATGTATTTGCCTTTAATTTGTTCAGGGAAAGTACCCTTTTTAACCCTGACAGTCACAGACAGGGAGGGGAAGTCAGAAAGTATTGAGAAACAAAATAACACATTGTTAGTTTTTGTCTTTTTGTGAGATAGAGATTTAGAAAATGACAGAATAAAGCCAGACTTGTATTTTTATTTTGTGTTCCTAATGAAATGTGAGCTTTATTTTGAGGTATTTAACACTAAAGTTTATTTTTGATTTGTCATTCATTTATTTTTACTTTGTCTTGTATTTTAGATTTGTTAACTTCCACTGCAAAAATGGTTAATTGTATATTTATATTGATTTGTAACTGCAGTATTTCTGCTTTAATCTGTATGTTTAGGTCAATCCTAATGCCGTACTACTTTACTGACTCTGATCTTTCCTCCCACACAGGTGTGAAAGGCAACATTCAAGGCAACTTGTTTAAAATCATCACTCAGTGCGACACTCATTACTTCATGCAGGCTCCGACCCACCAGCAGAAGATGGACTGGATAGAGGCCATCAGACAGCATACGTAGAGCCGTTAACATATTAACTAGTTTATTTATCCAGCTATGACAAAACATTTACACATTCCATGAATGTGTTCTGTAGCAGCAAACTGGGATCATGCAATTTAAATGAAAGTGTTAATGGTCACAAAACATTTCCGATCATGTAGCTCTAAAATACCATTTCTTACAGTTTGATTATTCTGTATTTTTAAGTTTGTGTACGAGGATTTAAAGACCAATTAGCTTAACGTTTTTCATGTGTTTTACCAGGAATTTTATCATTATTAAACCATTAATCATTTTGACTTTACTCTTCACATCTGTTACTCCAGACACCATCAGTGAAAGGACATTTACTCAAGTATACTTAAGCACAATTTTTAGGTACTTGTACTTTACTTGAGTATTACATTTTTCTGCTGCTTTATACTACTACTCTACTACATTTCAGAGATTTAAATATATCGCTGTTTGCTCCATTACTTTTATATGATAGCTGTAGTTACTAATATGCAGATGAACATTTGACCTAAAACAACACATTACAGGCTTGTAAAATATGTAAATGAATGATTAGACATATTCCAAACAGTTTAGTCTTATGACTCATTTATCATCTTCCAGATGTCTGTGAGATACATTTTACTCTAAACATACGATAATACTTATGTACTTTTACTTTTAACATTTTGAACAGGATGTTTACTTGTAGTTGACAGCATTTGTGCAGGTCTTTAAGAGTTGTAACAGGCTCTTCAATCATTTTTTCAAAAGTTTCAGTCAGCACCATCAGACCTGCAGAAAGCACTGACACTACGCTCGCTGTATTGAATTAACTTAAATGAATTAATCCTCTTTCATTGGTTGATCCATCTATCAATTTTCCTCCACTTATCTGCTTAGGAATTCTTATATACTACTGGGAAGTCCTGGAAAAAATTTGATAAATGAATAACTAAGTTTAGGCTTTTTAGTTTTCCATCATAGTTTCATATTTTGTCCAGTATGACTGTGAAACAGGTATAAAATTGTATTCTATGTGGTATAAAAAGGTCTTAAAAAGTATTTTACTTAGTGATCGCTGCAGAAACTCTGAGTGGAATATTTCTTTATGACTGTATGTGATACTTTAACTTAGTAAAAGGGTCTGACACTAGGGGGAAGTACAAGTAGAGACAAGAAAAAGGCCTCAGATGGTATTTATCCCAACCATCAAGTTTTAGTTCAGAACAGCTGCTCCCAGCAATCACAGCCCGGCACTCCCACTCTGCAAGCTGAGTCGAGCCTTTATCAGCTGAATGACTCAAACGGAGCTGTTGTTGGTTTATAGGCTTGTTCCAGGGGAAAAATGAGTGATGCAACACCTCAGTGATCTAAGATGCTGTACAGTCAGTCTTAGGGTAAATCCAAGGAGAAGTTAATCGACCACAAAGTAAAGTCAAACAGCAGAACAAATAACAACAAAAGGGATTTATTGCAGTGAAGTAAAGTCAATATGAAAAGTTCACGTAAAAAGTGCTCGGGGGAAAAGAAAAGTACATGAACCACATGAACCAATGAGCGTTAGTGGCTTTTTAAAGTTGATAATGGTACAGGAACAAAAAGTGTGACATAACCTCTGCAGCTTTGTGTTTAATCTGGAGGCTAACTGAGAGGAAAGAAACAAACAGTGTGTGTTACTGACATGCGCTAATCGCTTTACATTATGACACCTGTTACAGTACTGAGTCGGGCTCAGAATGACAATCAGTTGATTTCAGAAAACATTCATCTTCATGCAGGCGCTCGTAAACGTAAGTGCTTTCAAAGGTTAACTCCAGAGAGATCAAAGACAGACGTCTGAGATTCGAAATGCACAAAGACGGATGCAGCACTCCTTTTTAAGCAGTGACACATCACGTCTGTGCAAATGTTCACCAGGAAGGGAAAAATATTATCGTTTAGACCACAATTGCTTCAGTTCAAATCACATTCCTCGGTTGATTTAAGACTTTGACGACTGTTACATTCAGTCTTACTTCAAGTCCCCAAACAGGTAATCTAGTGAAGGCACTTAACACGTGATTACGAGGGCAGGTGTCACTTTGTTACCCCACATCCCCATCGTGGGTTCATTCATTTAAAAGTAGCTCTATTCTAACCGTTTGTACTGTTTCTCCCGACAACCTGAGGCGCTGGTTGCTAGGCCACCTTGGTGAGTTGAAGGTCTCCAAAGACCTGTAAGGCAGTGAGGGAGGCGAGCTGGGTGATCCGGTGGGTGAATCCACACAGAGGCTGTCCGTCCACCAGGACGCGAAACTGCTGGTGCTCACAAACTATCTCCATCTAACAGAGAGGAGAAGTAGAGGAGGAGGAGACGGTCAGCGTTTATATTTAATGCAAAACCACACATATTGGATTGGCCTTAGTTGTGAACAGAGAAGTCACAGATTTGTCTGCAGGGTATGAAAAGTTCTTATCTTATATTCATACACTAAAAGTTAATCACACCATGAAAACTTTTGGTTATTTTACTTGAGAGATTTCTGTATTTGTGATATTTTTTTCCTCCTGAACTTTAACTGTTTTTGCAGTTTATTTAATGATGATTATGTGATGTTGTAAAAGAAATGCTTATTTTAAACCATGTTTTTAGTGGCTTTAAGGGCAGAACCTAAAAGCAACTTGAACAGAGCAGTGAGGTAAATACTATAATTGTACTGTTACGTTCTCTGCAGCATGAATTCAATTCACAGTAGGTCTTGTTTTTGATTTCTGGATGTTGAAGCAGCAAAATTTCAAACAGTGTCTGATTATTACTTTGTGTCATTTCGAGCAGATTTGCCTTTAGTGCATGTTTAAAGATGACTTTGTATTTCAGAGAAAATGAGCTTACAGTTACTCCTGAATCACAAATATTACAATCAACAGAAAGACGGTCAGGATCTGTCTCACCTAAACCTGGGGCCCTTTTTTTGTCTTTTTCTTTATTCCGTAATCTGTATTGACATTTGCGTGTTTGTTTGCATTAGTACTGCTTGACTTTTCATTCATTTTCAAAAAGTATTAACTGCATTGCTGACCAGGATTGGAGGGGTAAGGGTGATAGACAGGTGAGGGATGTTGATTGTTCCAATGATAGGAAGAAATAATGTTTAAATGTGAACCTTTCTATTTGTAACTTATCTTACACTAAAATAAATTGCACAGAAGCAAAGGAAAATCTCCAGCAACTCTCCAGAAAAACAAAATCTAAGATCATGCAGATTTTCAGAGTAAGAAAATACAGGCAGGACAGATATTTTTCCTTTTGACCATAACAATTGATTTTTATTTGAAGAATCTCCTGTTCCAAGTTTATTAAACTGTGGCCCTCAATGTCAGAGACTCTAAACGTACCTTGAAGGATTCTCCGGGTGCAAAAGGGAAGTAGGAGAGGGTAGTTTCGGGTCTTCCCCACTTTCCAGCCAGGCGGGCGTTGCGTTGGACGGCTTTATCCGTGAAGTTCACCTTTAACTGAAGTCCCACATCACCGTCTGTGTCCTCCTCCTGAGGCTCAGCGGACAGAATCACATCGATGCTGCTCAGACACACAAGAGACATCAAGGACGGGAATAAAGTTATATAATAAAAATGTAAAAAACTGACATGTAGCTTTACTGCACTACATTTCAGAGGCAAGTATGGTCATTTTTACTCCAGTACATTTATTTAGCAGCTTTAGTTACTGAACAAATAAAAATAAAATTAAAAAAAGTAGAGCTAAAACGATTATTCAATTGACCGATAATTTGTTGTCAACTATGTGGATCATCTTTTAACAAAACATTTTATGATTCCAACTTCTGAAATGCAAAGATTTGCCAATTTCCTTTTGATTATTTCCTTTTATGTTTAATAGTTTTGAGGTTTGGACAAACCCAACATTGTGATGGTGTCACTTTAGGCTCTGAATAATTGTGAATGCATTTCTAACCATTTTACAAATTTTACAAACCAAACAATAATCAGGAATTTATAATGAAAATAATCGTTAGTTGAGTCGAAATATTCCAATATTTATAGGGATATTGATAGTGATATCGTGATCAGCAGTCACTTTAATGCATTGAGTACTTTTACTTTAAATATTTTCATTACATTTTCCTGATTATACTATACATATATTTACTTAAGTAACATTTTCAATGCAGGACTTTTACTTGTAACAGAGTATTTGGTACACTAGTAAAGGCTCTGAATACTTCCTCCACCACAGCTTACATTGTGTAGATTTTCTGTCTGTCTGCCTTTTTTATTTTAGATTATTTTCAATATTTACATCTGATGAAATCAACTGGATTGTAAATCTATGTAGTTTTGTTGGTGAACAGTGACATCTTCTGGTCTTCAACTGTACTGGTGTTGTAATAGATTTAATGAAGAAGAGTTGATTGAAAGTTAAGGCGCACATCTTAATTATGAATGTGTTAAAGGGCAAGTTTGTTTATTCCTGCAGGAAAATGTATCAAACTCCTAATTTATGCAACCAATATGGCAGTGGTTGACAGTGCATTTACTGGAATGCTGTATTTCAATATGACTTTGAGGCACTTTTTTCAAGAATATGACACTGACAGGAGTCATTCTGAATAATGGATACTTTTACCTTTTATACTTTTAGTATATTATGTTGCCATTACTTAAGTGATTTTACTTAACTTTACTTGTATCAGATTATTTTCATTTGATATTACTACTTTTACTTCAGTGAATTATTTTTAAACATTTCTTTTTACAGTCATTTTATACACCGTCTGTCTTTGGCCCTGATTACATGGAAAGCTTAAACATTAAAAACTACAATATTATGTACGAATCTGGCATTTTGTAGGGAATTTTGTATTTTTTGCTGCTGGCATTGCATTTTTATTATATGTTTTATTATAGTATACTGTACTGTTTTATAGTTATATTATATTATACGTTTGATTTGACCTGATCTTGCTGCCAAAATGACAAAGAACAATGCTTTTGGCTGCACATTTTGATAGTATAGTTAGTATCATAACGACCGGAATGAGAAGCTCTGTCATGCTACATGCCTTATTTAGGAAAATGGTCCTTTGAGAACATTTGTCCTTAAAACCTCCCTGATGTGTCTTAAAAAAAGATTTGCATCATACTTTATTTTTTGCACAGTTTATATATTTTTTTGTATGCAGCCTAAATGTCATCTTTTACTGGAACTTGACTGATGACTGGTTGAGTAAATAGCCATCTGATGTTATCAAGAAATCCCATTGGGACTCAGACTTTCAGATTTCATGGGATTTTGCAGCTCTACCCTGCACGTTCACATACCAACCTATAATTAGGAAACGCACTGGCATTACAAAGATATTTTCCCAAAACAGGGACTCCCTGGGTGGTTATGCACTCAAACACAGAAAACACCAGTTTAAAAATCCTGTAATATAACCAGCCAGAAAAAAAAAAAAAAATCCCATAACTTTAACTGGCTGCCACGTCATGTGTGCAACAGTAGGCTACATCAATCATTTATAATCCGCTTTTTATTACAAAATGAGAAAAAAAAAAAAAAAAAAAAAAAAAAAAAAAAAGGTGTGTTCACTTACTTCTTGGGTTTTTTGTTTATAATTCCCATTACAACCAGTTTCATTGAAGGCCGCAGCCCTCCCTTTATCTCCCCGGTGTACTCCCCCTGTGAAACAATAGAGATGTTTCACATACAGATGAGCGCTCACACAGGGTGAGGCCTACTGCTAAAAACACACTAGATCATAAATGCATGATGCTCCTTTATCATGCACCCTGCTGATGTCTGGATCTGCAGTGAGCTGCAACCTATGGCACCGCAGGGAACAATAGCTTTATTGATCCACAGTCCAAACAATCAGTGACTCAGCTGCACAAACATTTCTGCATTTATTTCAGCAAATAGAGATATTTTACACTATATCAGAATTTCAATCATAAATACTCAGCTACATACATTTTCTTTCTTGTCCTTTTCTTCCATTCCACTCAGGGCGTGATGCAGTGTGGAGGTTTTGAGCGGTGATGCCAACCGAGGACTGACTGACTCTGCCTCCAGCCGGCAAACCCCGCCTGTACCACGTTGTCATAGAGACTGCCTCCCAGTTTGGCAATGGTGATGGTGGGAGACAGGCAGAGAGGGAGAGTGTGTGGGGGATATATTACAAGCTGAATATGTCAGTTTAATACAAATAGTTTGGATTATAAATGTTATTACTATTATTATTAGTCACATTACTATCCCTATTTTCATAACTATAATTCTACTGTAATAATTGCTGCTGTTATTATAAGTAGTCTTATTATATGAATCATTTATGTCATATACATTGAATGTGTTGTATCTCTGTTATGCTGTTCATTCTGTACACATGACATCTATTGCATTCTGTCCATCCTGGGAGAAGGATCCCTCCTCTGTCGTTCTCCCAGAGGTTTCTTCCTTTTTTCTCCCTGTTAAAGGGGTTTTTAGGGGAGTTTTTCCTGTGCCGATGTGAGGGAAGGACAGAGGATGTCGCATGTGCACAGATTGTAAAGCCCTCTGAGGCAAATTTGTAATTTGTGATTCTGAGCTATACAAAATAAACTGAATTGAATTGAAAAAAAAAAAGTTAGAGGAAAAAAAAAGGGGGTATGTGGACATTTGGGTTCATGCATTCACATTCCTCTTAATGCTTCTTTCTCTGTTGGTTTGCAGCGCACCTCTCTGTGTGTGCGTCCACCTGATGCTGCCTTCACTGGTCACGGTTCTACTCGTTAAACTGATACCTCATTATTAATAATAATAAGTACAATGCCATTTATAATAGTTTCTGTCTGTATATATAATATTCCAGTTACTGTGGATTCTTTACTGTTTTTTTATTGCTCATTTGCTTATTTATAATACTTATTTTTGATCTTGTTTTTTTTACTATGTCTCTTGTTTGCACTATCCTCTATGCTGCTGTAATCCTGTAAATTTCCCCGCTGCGGGACTAATAAAGGATTATTTTATTTTATGTTATCTTATTTTATTTTATTGTCTTCAGATTATCTCATCTATGTCTACTTTCTTTTGTCTTATTTGTGCTTTAACGTTCCTATTTAATTGTTATAATAATTCTGATAACAATAGTTAACTACTTATACTACTACAAATAATAACAACAACAACAACAATAATAATAATAATAATAATAATAATAATAATAATAATAATAATAATAATAATGGTAATAGTAATAATAGTAATAATAGTAATAATAATATTAGACTCATTTGTAAAAGAAAAGTGAAAAAGAAAATAGATCTTATCTGCTAATTAATTAATAATTAATTGATCTTATCCAGCAACCAGGCTTGGTTAATGGCCTCCTCAATATAACTGTTGCCATTTCCGGGGATATGGTGCTTATGGTCATCAAAATTAATAAAATTATCACAAAATAATTGACAGTGAACCTGGGGCCCTGTAGCATTTACCTGTTTTAAGGTTCACAACACAGCTTTGTTCGGAATACTTTACTAACACTAACCTGAGTCAGTGCCTACTACTGCTAAAAGAGGGGATTGTATTGTATTGTGGGCTGGACTACTGCGTAAACCCCCAATGGTTTATAGCACAAAAGACACAGTATTCCATCTATATTTCCCATAACAAAAATTATAACCACTTTTGAATGACCAATGAATAAAGTTTTTTTTCAACTGTATCATATGATCCTCATCAGCAGATTGAGTTTGCTAAATTGCCATTGGGCCTGTCATCCATGTAAATTTAAAAATCTATACAAAAGCTCCAGAACAAGCAGTTTATTTATGGGTTGAAATTCTGTTACTGTCCTGTCCGAGGTCACAAATGAACTGGTAACTTCCACAACCAGCCTTTTTCTTTATATTCCAGCCTCCAGGTATATATAATTCATGTTAAATAACACTCAGATGTTTCAAAGTAAGTTTCTGGGTAGTTATTGTTGGGCTATACAGTACCAGTCAAAAGTTTGGACACACCTTCTCATTCAACTACTTTGAAGAATCTAAAATATAAAACATATTCTGATTTGTTGAGCATTTGTTTGTTTACCACATAATTCCATATGTGTTCCTTCATAGTTTGGATGTCTTTAATATTAATCTACAATGTAGAAAAAAATTAAAATAAAGAAAAACATTTTATGAGAAGGTGTGTCCAAACTTTTGACTGGTACTGTATATATATATATATTAAAATATATTTTTGATATATATATATATATATATATAAAATTAAAATAAATGAGAAGGTGTGTCCAAACTTTTGACTGGTACTGTATATATATAAAATAAAAATATATATAAAATAAAAATAAAAATAAAGAAAAACCATTGAATGAGAAGGTGTGTCCAAACTTTTGACTGGTACTGTACATATATAAAATAAAAATATATATAAAATAAAAATAAAAATAAAGAAAAACCATTGAATGAGAAGGTGTGTCCAAACTTTTGACTGGTACTGTATATATATAAAATAAAAATATATATAAAATAAAAATAAAAATAAAGAAAAACCATTGAATGAGAAGGTGTGTCCAAACTTTTGACTGGTACTGTATATATATATATAAAAAATAAAAGAATATTTAAAATAAAAATAAAAATAAAGAAAAACCATTGAATGAGAAGGTGTGTCCAAACTTTTGACTGGTACTGTATATATATATATATAAAATAAAAGAATATTTAAAATAAAAATAAAAATAAAGAAAAACCATTGAATGAGAAGGTGTGTCCAAACTTTTGACTGGTACTGTATATATATATATATATATATATATAAAATAAAAAAAATAAAAAAAAATATAAAAATAAAAAGAAAAATAAAGAAAAAACATTGAATGAGAAGGTATGTCCAAACTTTTGACTGGTACTGTGTATATGTATATAAAATAAAAAAATATATAAAATAAAAATATATATAAAATAAAAATAAAAATAAAGAAAAACCATTGAATGAGAAGGTGTGTCCAAACTTTTGACTGTAAACTACTGTTTTTTAATCGCGGTATTTCCGACAGCACCTGAATGCACCGGTAAAAGGGAACGCCCACCTCGTCCCAACCTTTGACCAACCAGCGTGTGAGAATCAGCTGATTTTGTCACATGACCACCGTTCACATGCAGCTAGCCTCCTCGCATAACAGGTCGAGAAACAACAGGAGCTAGGAGTGTAAATAGTCCCCAGTTTCGGGGGAAACACCACAAAGAAATGAGTAAGTCACTTTATTAAATACTTGCTAACTTGTTTTTGATTTATATGAGTGCCTGTCAGCTGCTACGGAAGTTAGCTGACTTAATGTTTCAGCTAAAGCCAGTCAGCAAGATTTGTAGCTAATGCTAATGCTAGCTAACTGGAGACATTTTTGGCAACATAGCTGTCAAATCGGTCTGTCAGAGAAAAGATGGACACTTTTTTTATTTTAAAGGCTTATTTAAAGGCTAATTTAAATCTTGCATTGTTTGTTTGAAGAGATGATTAAAGGTTATACTTGCTAAATAAGATACAAGTTGTGTAACCTTAACTGTAAAACATCTCATATTTATGATTCAGGTCTTGCATGTGAGTGGTGTGATGTGTCCTTGAAAACATATGTATTGATTAAAGACTGTTAGCAAGCAAGTTCAGTTCACTGTTTTTGGAAATAGTTCAAATTTACAAAACAAACAAACAATTGATCATGAAATTAAAAGTGTCTGAAATCAATTTTAGGGAGTGATTACATAAAAAAAATGATGCTGTAAACCATGTAGCTTTTGTCAATGCAAAGAAAAAGAAATAGCCATACTATAAATATTAAAATAAGCTTCATACACTATATTGTTCATTTATACTGCCATACATGACTTACTGTGTTGAAACAAATGCAAATCAAATTTTTAGACTTCAAAAAGAAGCTTTAAGAATTATAAACAAAGCCGCTTATCCAGAACCAACAAACCCATTGTTTAATAAATGAAACGCTCTAACACTAATCATATGTAAAGTAAACAACGAATTACCAACTGCATGTATTCAAAAGTTGTTTAAAGTGAATGTATGGTTATTTGCAGATATAATTATATTTGTTTAAACAAGTATCCAATTGTATATATTGACTTTACAATCACATAATATTTGCTTTTCTTTGTTTTGTCAAACTTTAAACTCAGACAGCGTTTGCTTTTTGTTTCAGGTGAGGAAAGCTCAAGTGTCCTCCTCGTCTATATGAAAGTTAAGTTGCTTGTCCAGTTGTGACAGCTGAGTAGAGGAGCATCACAATGAAACCGGCCATGCATCCCTTCGGTCGTGAGGCTGAGACCTCTCTTCAGGACCTGTTTGAGTACTTCAAGAGGTGCCTGCAGCACGGAGAGTGGGAGTTGGCCAATGCCTGTGTGCCACAGCTGGTTAACTCAACGGGAGGACTTTCAGAAAATCTACGAGACATAATCAAAGCTATTGTCTGCCACCCTTACAATTTAAAGTGAGTCACGCAGCTGCATGCTCACAAGACATTTTTTTTCTTCCTTGTGTGTAAAAATGTGAATTCTTACATAAATCAAATGTAAGGCAGTATTATTATTAAGTCTGCCAAAGGTTCCAAAACCGAACCCTCATAGTAGGGTTATTTTGTGCTGTGGATTTAATCACTACTCACACTCTGTTTACTTTGCAGATGGGAGTCTGTGGGCAGTCCACACAAACTGGCCTGGTTTTGGCTTCAGGTTTTGGAGAAATGGACAGAAGAGCAGGTAACACTATGAAGAATCCAGTTTTGCAGCTCGCTCTGTTGTGCTTCTTTGACTTACTCTTAAACAGCATGTTTACTCACGTCATCCTCCAGCTGTATGTTGGTATTTGAGAGCATCTCTGTTTGTGTTAACTTAAAACATATTTTTTTTTAGTCAAATCTTTAGTTGGGACCACATAGACAATTTCAAAAATGTCACTGTGCTATTTCATAAAGCAGACAACGTTGTATATGACAAGGTAACTCTACTCTTGTTTACTGTCCGCTTCAGGTGCCTCTCGATGTAAGAAGAGAACTGGAGTTCCTGCTCCTCCTGGAGGAGTTGGGCTCAGAGAGCATACCAGACACCGTTCTCAAGGTTATTATCATTTCATCTGATTTAACTTCCGTCTCCTGTTGATAATGAAGATGTAAAAACTAGATAGGAAAGTGTTCAGATTGAGAAAAAAACTTGTACTAAGATTAACTTGATGTGTTCTGTTTTACATGTTGTGACTATAGACTGAGATATATTATCTTTCAGCAGGAGTTGCACCAGGCCTTCTTGGACACACAGTCTGAGAAAAAAGCAGCAGAGCATTCAAGGACAACAGATGCTGCTGTTGAGACTTGCCTGCAAACCTTATTAGAGAAAAAGAAGCCCAGACTCGCCCAGACTTTAACACATTTCTTACAGGTAGAGTCAAACATAGTATTACTACAAAGCAGTATTATTAAAATCTCTAAAAATCACGAGACACAAATGTTAAAGTAGAATTAAAATCTCTTTTATGTACATGTGTCCATTGAATTTATAAAACTGATGGCTGATTACTGATTGTCAGAAGAGACAGAAAAATGACTAATATACTTTATTCTGTGTGTCTTGAATACAAAATGATCATCTGAAATGGTTTAAACATAGTAAGTGGGTCTGTATATAATCTATATACTATTGTTTTCTGTTTATAAAGTATGGTAAAATTATTTTTCACAGCATTTATCTTCAAACCCTCAAAGCACAGAGAGAGTTAAAATAAAGCTTTTGATTCTACGGTTAGATTTTGCTCATTTTTCTCCTTCTCCTGCAGGACAAGTCGTGCCCAGAGGACCGTACTCTGCAGCACACGTTCATCCAACACCTGATGAAGGAACTGGGAAAGCCGGAGAGAAGGCCGGAGAAGGTGGAGGAGTGGGTGGAGGAGATCTACGCCGTGTTGTCTGTGATGCCGTGGAGCTCCGGTGGAAGCGGCGTGCAGCTGGAGGCGCTGTGCGAGGCGCTGTGGGCGTCCAGAGACAAGCCGCTGAAGGAGGAGAGGATCCTGAGCTCGTTGCTTCGCCCTCGCCGCGATGCCCTCGTCTCCGTTTACTGCTCCGCCGCTTTGAGACTTCAGAGGGATCTTCTGCTGAGGAGCGCGCCCGATACACAAGGTAGTCTTGAGTGTGTTCAGCTCTGACAACGAGAAGCCCATTGAAGAAGTTTAGCTCAGTCTGATATTAACAGGTTGTGGTGCAACATAAACTTCTCACCCTCAACTCTACAATTCATCATTTAAAGTTCAGCATTATTTGATGTAAACATGGTTTTGGGATCCTCAAGATTAGTTTTTTACTTTAACTAAAAATACATTTCAGTATGAACTTGTGATGTGGCCCTTTTAAGTAATTATTTTGTTGACTAGTTTGACCAGTCTGCTTTGTGAAATAGCCTTTTATGTTCCAACTTCCTTTAATCAGTTCCTCCTCTGAGCTGTTTTAGCAGTCAGTTTTTTGTTTTTTTTATCTTCTAGTAACGGATATAACATATTTATATAAGTTTTTTCTTCTGTTCCTTCTTTTTCAAAGAGCAAACGTTAGCATTACCTCTTTTCCTCTTTTAATCACGCTTCTTCTTCTGTGGTTGCGAACACTTGGCAGATTTTACTGAGTGTCTGAAAAACCTTACACGTGACTTTCTTGCTCCTCTGCAGTTTTGTTAGCGTCTACATAGTTTTTCTTTCATTTTCTAAAGGTGTTTATAATGTGGCATTAAACCAATAGTGGAGATTGATGGGTGGTTTATGGTTTAGCTTATATGTAATGATGACATATATTCTTATTCAATTTGTATTTTACTAATGACACAAACTAAGCTTATATCAAGGAAAATGAAGATACAATGAAATGTTGAACAATGGTTTACCCTTAAATGCATCCCATAATATGTTATTTACCAAGTCTTTAGTGTTTCCACGAGCCCTACCTCCTTGTGTCTTTGATATAATTATCTGGCTATCGTGTACATTTTGGAAGCGAGCTTTAAACACAGATGTTAGCAGGATGATGGTGATGAGCTTATGGATCTGTTAGTGGCTATGTTAGATTAATAACTGTAATATGACGATGGAGAAACAAAGTAAGCTTTGTTTTGTTGAATGACCACCGTTGACTCTTGTTTTTGCCCATGCTCCTATCACTTTCCCTTTTTAGTTTTGTATGCCTCAGCGTCGGCTACAGTCACGGTCTTAGACGCTTTGTTTTGGGTTTATTTGTATGTCCATACCTCCTTACATCCCATTTTCATGAACGCGATATTTCAGGAATGCCGAGATGGAATTTCTTCAAATTTGGCACAAAGATCCACTTGGACTCAAGGATGAACTGATTAGAATTTGGTGGTCAATTGGTCAAAGGTCAAGGTCACTGTGACATTTGATGACATGGATGTAGACTGCAACTTGAACGCAAGGGGGTTATTAAAGTTTTTGTTCTGTAGTCAAATTTTCTTTATCTCTTTGCTGATCCTGCCAGAATAACTGCATAGAAATTGCAAATCTTCTTGCTGATGGTCTCGTTTGCTCATGTTGGTCATAACCAGTTGGAACCCCCTTGTAGTAACTTTAACTTTAATTAATAGCCTGTTATGGATCGTAATACTCAGATTGTTTCCACTATTCTCATATCGCCCTCTTAGTGGACCTTCCTGAAGCAGAGAAACTGGCCCTCAGTTTATGTTGCCACAAGGACCGTCCAACCATCTGGAAGACCATTTATTTTGAGTGCCTTAGTAGTGGAAAGCACTTCCTTGAGCAGGTCCTGGTAAGTAAACCACTGTAAAAAATAGTAAAAATGTTTTTATTTATATTCAAATTCCCACAGGAAGTAATAGAGTGTACACAGTCTTCTTTCAGCAGTGTCATGACTCTGTATTTTTCATAATTAGAACTGGATCCTGATAGTCAAGTGAAGCTGGTTAGCAATCACATGTGATGAAATGCAATAATGTAATAAGATTGGTTCCTTCCTGTAGGTTACTGCACTTGACCTGATTAAACACGAGGAGTTTTCTCAGCTGAAGGACTTACTGAAGTTGGAGTTCCAGCCTTTATCTCGTCTGCTGTTGCTCCTCGGATGGACTCAGTGTCGCAGTCTGAGCTCGGCTCAAACGCTGCTCAGCATCCTTCACCGAGAGCAGGTCAGACATCCGCTTAGACCTCCGCCTCTACAGTTCTTTTACAGCTATTTAATGTCATTTGCTGAAACAATCGTTTTCTTTTTAGGCACCAGCCAACGACTCTGTTCTGCAGGAGTTTTCTGATCTTCTGTCCTCTCAGCTTGGAATACTTGATTGGTGTAAAAACAACAATCCGTAAGCATTTGTTTGTTTGTTTTTCCAAAGTTTGACTGCATGTAAATCAGTATTTATTTTTAATATTTACGTCTTTTTTAATTGTGTCTTTGCAGAGGGATTTCCACGGAGGCCTTGCTGGCACAGCTGCACACTCTGGACAACCACTCTGCTCTCTATATTCTGCATTCTCTGACTCCTTTGGCTCAGTTTGAGGAGCGCAAGATTCTGGATCTGCTGCAGCAACTGCCAAATTCACCAGGAACAGGTCAGCATCTTCATTGGTCTCTCTTTTAATGTTTGTCTATCACAGTCAGACATTCATTTGTTGGGGTAAATTGCCAAAAGAATAATGTCATTTTCTTTTCCCTGCAGAAGACACTGAGGTCGTCAGTAATCTCAGGTCTGGTGCGCAGAGGAACATGGTTTTGTTCCAGGGCTTCTGTGCCATGAAGTATGCCATCTATGCTCTCTGTGTAAATGCACATAAATACTCAAATTCGATGCAGCAACACCAGCAATCTGAAGCAGAAATGGATCAAACCAAAACCCCAACGTCCTCAGAAGGTACGAACGCTGTCTTTAGTTTCTGCGTGAATTTTCAGTTTCATGACAGATGATAGAAAGGTTTCCTGTCTGATCGTTTTCGCTGATTATAATCTTGCTTACTAAAAAAGTAGACTTTGGTATCGTCATGGTTAACCCATTTATATATACAGTATTTGTAGTTAATTTTGGTATTTGCTGTGTTCAGCCTCTAAAATATGGAATTTCCTCGTTTTCTCTGTTATATTTTATGTCAAGCTGATTATCTCTGCATTTTGAACTGACAAAATAAGACTTTTAAAAACAATGCATTAGTACAAAGGCGTTGTAGGGCCATTGTGGGTAAAATAAAATAAAGAATATGGAGCTGGGTGAGGGGGGTAACATTCAGAGAAAAACTCAGAACTTCCAAGATTCCAAGTTGTGAATTTACAAGAAAAAACTCACAAATTTACAACAATATAATAACAAACATATCCTGAGATTATAAAGTCATAAATTTGCAAAACTTGGAAAAATTGTGGGATTTTTTTTGTCAACCTCATCACACCACAGATTGCACCGGCATTGAATTCCATGACCTAATAAGGGGTTGCAAAAGTATGAAACATGGTGATATCCTTTGATGCACAAAAGCAATCCGCTCATCCACATCATTCATTTGTTTTCGTCTGATCACTGCAAAGTCTGGATGCTTATGATAGCATGGTTCCAATCCAATTGCAAAGTATAATGTTATTAGTTCATACACTGCAGGAATAATACACAGCAAGCGTCACCGTCTGTATTGTGATGAAGTTGATCCAACCCTTGACAAAAAAAATACTTAAATCTTAAAGAATATCCAAGTTTTTTCCTCCTCCTGGGGGAGGGGGTAATATTCCAGCTTCAACTTCTCGATTGTGCTTTAAAACATCAAGAATAATCTTGTCGAACCCCGACGTTGTTCTTCTCTGTTTGTTGTGATCTCCAGGTTGCCATTTGCTGTTCCAGCACTACCTGTCAGAGTGTCAGCTCTATCTGGAGGCCGTTCCTGCCATGTTCCGCCTGGAGCTCCTGGAGAACATCTTCTCCCTTCTCTTCCTGTGCACCGCTGACTTTGCCCAGCAGATCCAAAAAGACACAAATTTGAGCCAGAACACAGGGAATGCCACTCAGTCAGAACTTTTATCAAACGCAAAAAACACAAACCCAGATGAGACTGAGTACAGCCCAATAAAGAACCAGAAGCTGCGTTCAAGTTCACCGTCGGCAGCCCGCCGTAGTCACCTGGAGCTGGGACACTTCATCCAGGGCTGCAGGGGGTTTCTGTCCGACGGGACGGCCATGACGGGTTTCCTGAAGCTGCTCAAAGAAGGGTTGGAGGGCATGTGTATGCTGGGCCAGGAGGGACAGGAGGCGGGGGGAGCACTTCTTCGAGAGGCCGAGGCGGCGGAGAACCTCGGCTGCTCGGTGACGGGTGAGACGTTCGGGGCTCGTCTGCAGAGGTTGACCAAACGCACTGCAGAGGCTCAGTGGAGGCTGCAGATCATCACCAGCAATCAGGGCAGCGGAAGTGGTGAGATGGACAAGATGTGTCTTCAGCTTTCAGTTTTTTGACTTACCTCTCTGCATGCAAAGACATAGCAAAGGAAACAACTCAAATTCACAAACATTTGATTGGTGTCTCATCTTAATGTGTGTGGTCATTCTTATTCTTATCTATTATGAGTTCAAATAGAATTGTTGCATTAATTCTCTCTAAATCTTGATGGTAAATTCACTTCCAGGTTCAGAAAGTCCTCTCCAGATGTCAGCGGTCAGCTCTCCCGTCACTCCTCTGGGACAAAGCAAGAGCTCGAGCCTGAGGAGAAGGAGGAGGCCAGGGAGACCCGCTGCAGAGAGACAAACCTCAGTGGAGAAACACAATAGAGAAGTTAGCCCGAGTCCCTCAGGTAACACGTAAACAACAGCCTGTCCTTTATTAGGTTGATTGATTTGGTCTGTTTCAAATCACAATGATTCAGATCAAATTTTTTGTTTTCCACCATTAAAATGTTGTTTTTCAGAATAAACCGGAGTTCATAAATCATATTATTGTGAAGTGAAAATTGCAGTTTGAGTATGTTGGGTTTGCTTTCTTCCTTGAGAAAAGATGTGTTTTTAGTCGCAGTGAATTAAGCTTTTAAATAAAGTCTTTGCTTCATTCAGATTACTTGGATCCAGGATTTTTTTCCTTCAGGGGAATTCAGAGCTTTTGTTTTTTAAGTCTTTTGCTGTTTGTGTAGATTTATGAACTGTTTATTTATCCTTTTGTCAGATGGTGGAGGAGGGACAGGTTTTGTGGAGTTGGAGGTTTGCCCCTGTGGAGGTCCACACAGCTGGCTGGTCCCCGCCATGTTGTCCCCTCCAGAGTCTCTGCTCATGTCCTGCATCCGCCGAGGAAACTTCATGGAGGCTCATCAGGTCTGTGTGGCGAGCTGGACTTGTTTTTGTGTGTATTTGCAAAACCTATAATATTACTACCAGTAATAACACTTTCCACAACTCTTATACTTACTACCAAATTATGATTCAGGTAAACTTTTATATAACAGTGTATTTCTTGGCTTTTCTGCAGGTGTCTCTGGTGTTTGATCTGGAGGCGTCTGCCTGCTGTGGTGAGCTGGTGTTCATGGAGCGCTACAAAGAGGTGCTTGTGGAGCTGGGACGGGTGGAGCAGAAGATGGAGACCCAGTCTATGTCTTCATCCTCGTCCTCCTCAGAGGGTTTGGGGACAGCGGCTGTGTCAGTGGGAGGAAGGTGTCGGCTGGGCAGCAGTGGGCTGTCAACGCTGCAGGCCATCGGAAGTGCTGCTGCTGCAGGTTTGACAACATTTTTTTCCTACTTAGGTTTTTATTTTGCTCTTAATTCAAGAAATAAAATGCATTTTGAATCACCTGCTTCAGCTCAATCCAAAGATAGCTTTCTAATATTTGTTAGAGCCTTTGTTTTATTGATTGCTGTCAAGAGAATTTAACAAATATAACCAAAAAGGTCTAGAAATATATTACCGACCCTTGCTTTAATCTGTTTTTATAGTCATTAAAGCAAAAATGTCTTTGAATATTTTTAAGAGAATAGATGTGAAGCTGCTGTAACATAGGTGGGAGAGTGAGAGCAAGTTGACCTCCTTTCATACATTTTGATTTATTATAAGAATATGTCCCTCTTTTTCAGTGTTGATGTTGAAGGTTTTACTTCTTTACTGGAAGTCTCTTAGCTGGAAATATCATATATATAGACTTTGAATACATTTAGCTACAAAATAATATATAAATAATGTATAAAATGCAATGTTTTACTTACATTCATATGTATTTTGTGCTTTAATAATAATTAAGCCTTTATTAGTCCCACAATGGGGAAATTATTTCTCTGCATTTAACCCATCCCGGAGGAGCAGTGGGCTGCAATGAAGCGCCCGGGGAGCAATGGGGTTAGGTTTCGGCATGTTGCCGGTAGAGGGGTTTGAACCACCAACCTTGTGGTTACGGGACAAGCGCTCTACCTCATGTGCCACAGCCGCATGTTTACACATGTTTACATTTTCTATGGTTTTATTGCCACTTATTATATATGCATCATGCACAGTAGATAACTCAGAATCTTTTTCCCACAGGTGTTGCTTTCTACTCCATCTCAGACATAGCAGACCGTCTCCTCAGCACCCCCGCTCACCCGATGCCCTCACTGGAGGACGGCTACTGGCTGAGCCGCTGCACCTCAGACCCCTCTGGCCTCCTTTACACGCTGCTGGAGGAGCTCAGCCCGGCGGCCATGGCTGCCTTCGACCTGGCCTGCTGCCACTGTCAGCTCTGGAAGACGTCACGACAACTGCTGGACACCGCAGAGCGCAGACTCAGCAGCAGCCTGGAGGCCCGAGGTATGCAGTTTTTGAGAGCATTAGGGTCTTTCTTGGAAGAGTTTTAAGCATTCTTGATGATTTATATAGATGATGCAGGTTGCAGAGCTGCTACAGTGTCGTGTTTATTTGCAGCTTTACACATGTAGTCATTTTAATCCCCGTCTGCCTCCACAGGAGTACGAATTGACCCTAAAATTCCCCATTCTGAGGGGATTTGTGGATTTCCTATGGTATTACAGCAGATCAACAAGATCCTGAATCATTCTGGCACTAATAAGAGCTCTGTCAAAACCGGTAAATACAAATACTCAAACATTTTCATGATGGGAATAAGAACATTGTAGTTACATGGATATTTACACGCCATTTAGCTGCTCATATAATGTGAACAAACACTCTTACAATGACTTGCAGACAAAATAACTTTCTTGACCAGAGATTAAATATAAAAAATGAAGGAAATGTTACAGAATATTTTCTTTTCTATGGGTCCTCTCTTGTTCATAGAAGCTGTTGTGGACGACCAAGTGTTCAACTGGTACCCGTTTGGTTGCTGCATCCAGGAAGCGCTCCTGTGTTGCTACCCGGCCCTGAGTGAAGAGTGCATCGCTGCTCGGCTCGCTCTATCTCAGCGTCTGGAGACCACCCTGCACATCCTGAGCACTGCTACAGATGGCACAGGTCGGCTCAGTAACCATGGACATAAAGATGCTGTTTTGGTCGTCAAATGTTGAACTGTACATGTCAAACAAATTAATATCTTACACTTGGATCTGTTGCATGTTTCCGTATGGATTTGAGAGGACTGTTTGTCACGTCTTCTGTAATTGTCAAATACAATTTAGATATCTGTATGATTTTACCCTCTCGTTTGAACAGAGGGCAGTGTGGGCAGCGCTCTGCTGGCACAGTTGGTTGAACAGGCCAGTCTGAAGCAGTCGGAGCTGGACGCCCACCCCGTGCGCTCCAGCATGAAGCAGCTGCTTCGTTCTCTGGATCAGCTTTGCCCCTTCGAGCCAGACGGAGATCTCGCCAGACCAGATTACGTGCGCAGTTTCCTCGACTACGTCAACACACTGGCATCTGTGTTAGTGCGCAGCCTTGGTTCAGAAGGTAAAGTAACTTGTCATTGAGGAAACGATATGCTTTACGTGTCTGTTTTGGAAAGATGCTGATCTTAAAACAGAATTACATATATGTAAGATTATTTTTCTGCCAAAAACAACCTCTAACAAAAGTTTAAATAGTTTACAGGCATAGTGCTCGGACCTCATTATCTCGGTCTCATAACACTCACTCATCCCAACTACATTAACCCAGTTAGTACTGGGAATAAAATAAGCAGGCGCTAAGTAATACGCTCACTTTTATACCAAACTACAGCAGTTCTAACCTAAATAGTGATACCAGGTGACAGCAGTGACTCTTCTTCTTGTTACATCAGTTTTTATTCTGGTTTTCCTCTTCTTACTGTTCCTCTTAGATCAGAGCAGTGAAGTGAAGCTCGGGAATCCCCTGCTGGTGTTGCTTCAAGCCCCGTTCCAGCTCCTCTCCCACCTGCTGTTTGACAGACAGGTGTCTCCTGACAGGTACGCACAATCAACCTGAACAAGAATACCTAAAGGTGCAGTTTGCATGCTTGTGTTATTCCTCACCTTGTTATACATTTTACCTGAACTGCAGCTAACATGTGAGCCTCACAGCTGGTGTGCTGTAGAAATGGTCTGACACGGTGCAATTATAGTTTACCTGAATTATAATGAAATCAATATAGTTTTACATTTATTTTTATGCTTTACTGTGCTAGTTGACAATAACAGTGACACTCATCTTACTTGTTCATCCTATGACATTTAACGCTGCAAATTGCTTAATACCAAAAACATCTGTTTGGTTGTTTTTAACATCTGTGTTGAATCTTTTTACTGTTTTATATTTTTATTATATATTTTATTTTAATGATATTTTATTCTTGTAAAGCACCTTGTAAACTGTTTTCTATGAAAAGTGCTTAACAAAATAAACGCAAAATTATTATAAGAATGATTGTAGAAGCTGTGACACAATAGAGGCTTTTTTTATGTTTGAGAGCTGCAAAATGAGGAAAAATTATTAAATATTCCTCTTGGATCGCTGCTAAACCATCCACTAATGATGGTGTGATAGAGAATATCTACAACAAAGGTGAAATGAGATCAAACGGAGTGATGTGAACAGCTTACCCAACTATTTCATGTCCTGTATTATCTCCAGAGTGCTGTCACTGCTGCAGCAGGAAGGTCTACGACTGAGCGTCCAGCAGGTGATCGTCCAGCGATGCTGTGAGACTCTGCCTGTGTGGATCTCCTGTCCAGGTGATGACGGAGACTCCAACCAGGCCAAGAAAGACGACGGCGTGTTCGGTGTGGCCAGTTTGTCCGTCCTGCTCCAACAGCATGCTCAGGAGCACATGTCAACCCTGGGAATCACAGAGCCTCAGTCTGATGGGAGCTCGGAGTCTGAGGACTCAGTGGACGACCACTCCCATACTCCCACCAACCTCTCCACCTCGCCGCCATCTCATTCATCCTCCTCCTCCACCTCCTCCCCCTCTTCCTCTAGCTCATTCCTCCTCACACCATCGGCCCTGTCCTTCCTCAAGTCTCGCTCTCCTTTACTGGCCACACTGGCGTGTCTGAGTGCCTGCAAAGGAGAAACCGCCCGGACACAATCCTCTGGATGGTCTGGCTATTTCCGTAGCAGCCGTAAAGAGATTGCACTAGATGGAGAGCAGATTTCTCGTGAAGCAGATAACCTCCTGAAGGAGTTCCCTATTCTCCGGGCCTACCTTCACACCATGGCTGAGCCGTTGCTGGGCGCCCTGTCAAATGAGGGCGAGGAGGGTTCTGCAGGGTTTGGGGCGGTCGTTTGTGGGAAACCCCTCGTCAGTCTCCTGCTGTCTGGGCCTCAAGATGAAGTCGCCCAGGCCGTGGCTGCTGAGGCCTTCCAGAAGGCTTTGTCCGACAGAGACCTCAGCCGGGCCCTCAGTCTGCTGGAGCTGTACGGGCAAGGCTGCAGCCAGGAGGGGGCGCTAAGAGACCGGCTGCTTGCTTGTGCTGCCTTAGAAGGTGAGAAATTATGAGATATTATGGATTTTAACAGAGGGCAGCATATTGAAGTTTATCAGATGCTTTAGTGACACTTTAAGTGCTTTTTAGTATCAGGTTCAACCTAAAAAAATACTGAGGTGACTTTATTTTTTGTAGGAAACAAGCACATTATTGTTGCCAAGCTACATGTATATGCAGCACGTACATGTAGTTGTTTTATGTTGATCAACAGTACATTTTTTAACTGACAACAATTTGTTATAAACAATAAACATAATTTATTAAGCAAAAATGACAAACGTTCACTGGTTCCATATGTTCAGATTTACTCCTTTTTCTGTGTTTTCTATCACTGTAAATAAATATATACAGTAAATTGATATTGGGTTTTGAACAAAACAAAATAATTTGAGACGTAACCTTGTGTTCTGTGAATGCATTTTTCACAATTTTGTGACATTTTATAGACTGAACAGACACTCAATCATATTAAAGATAAGATTAATTGATATTGACAATAAAGAGAATAAAAATGTGAGAAAGTTGCACTATGATTGAAACATGTTGCAGTCCAGATGCCAGTCCAAGCCCTTTTTCTGTGTTCCTCATACTATAAAATGCATGTTTATGAACTTCTTGAGCAGATTACATTTAAAAAATAAATTAACAGCACCTCTCTTCCTCGTCTTCTTGTTATCACTGATCATTTCAGAAGCTTTCTTCCAATTTTGTGTATTCCTTAATACAACATATGATGAATGCAGCAGTTCCTTAAAATTGTAATAAATGTAACTTAAATGTTTGTTGTTCTTCTTCCTGTTTATCTTCAGATGGAGATGAAGGCATCGGTCAGCTGTTCCGCGTTCAGGATGCCGACCTTCGAGCCCGTGTTGCCCTCCAGGCTCTGGAGCGTTGGCCTCTGTCTCCCTGCCTGGAGCTGCTCGAGTTCTGCCTCAATGACCCGAGCACAGACACGTCGCTGAGGACGGACTTAGAGCTCAAGAAGAAAGAACTGGACATCTATCACCAGGTAATTTATAAAGCTGAGACTGAGTTACTTAAAATCTACAGAGAAATGTATACAGCAAAGTGGTCATGCAAGGATTCAAACCAAGTAGATGAATGTAGAAGCTGTCAAAACAGCAGAAAGGAGAGTTATTGTTGATATCAAAACTGTGAAATAAACACCTGTCCTTGTAATGTGGTAACTTTTGTCTGACTTCAGTTCTCTTTTTGCACCTGGGTTGCCTTTTTATCAAAGTTTGGCATTCACTAGATATTTTTCTTGTCTGGTGTTGACATACTTTGTCACGATTAGACTGTCATGTTGAATATTTGACTTTGTTTTATTTTTTTCCTCTTGTTGCAGATGTTGAGTTTACAGCCTCCGTTCCCATGGGCTACTTGGCAGGAGCTTAGGACGGAGTCCAAGACAAACTCTGAGTCCATGTTATCTATGATGGTGGAGGCAAAAGTAAGTACAACACACCTGCAGCAGTTTACTTAGTAATTTGTCACTCATAGCTTCTGGGATGTCAAACAAAAACGTAACGCCTTAATCTCTAAAACACATGTTTGTTTTTTCTCATTATCAATTCTAAGTAATCTCTATTTCCCTTTTTTTGCAGGAGTTTGCTCTTTGTGCACAGTGGGTTGAACTGTATCCTGTATCCGCCCAGCTGATGCTGAAGCTACAGACTGAACAATTGCTTCATCTGCTGGAGAAGGGTCAGACAGATGAGGCTTTCCAGGTCAAGTCCGCTTAACGTCCCTTTATCTTTAGACTGAAATACATTTTAGGCTTTAAAATAACACAAGTAAATTTGAAATATACTTTCATCCTTTTAAATTCATTCAGCTTTATGTTGAATAGAGAAATCCTTATAAGTGTTTCTAAGGTCTTTAAGTGTTAAGATCATATTTAGTTACTGCTGTAATAATTTCTCTCTTTTTATTAATGTGCTTCGTCTCTTCCCTATTTTCTTTAGTTACTGGAGGGTCTCTCAGATTTTGTGGTCGGACTAGACGTTTGTGAGCGCGCTCTGGACCGCCGCCCCGGATTGGCTGCCTGTCACTTCCTGGCTGACTACCTCACTCTGCACTTCCAGACGCAGGTGTCTCCGGCACGTCGACGTCACATCCACGCCCTCCACCTGGGCTCTAAGGTTTGTGAGTGCTGCACCTAAAGTATTAAGTGGTGATATCTGCATCAGTGTATGTGCTGTTACATAAATGTAAACAAGGCATCTTATAAACAGCTGGTAGACTTTAGAAATATCATATTTCATGAATAGTTATCCATTAACAATTAATACACATTTTTAATCTATCTGATTTGAATTCTTTGGAAAATGTTGTTTTCTTTTGAATTTTTTACTTTATTTACTTTTAATTATAATATCCTCACAGTTCACTCAAAGAACAGAACATTTAATTCATGCTGTCCGTCGCAGACAGCAGTTTTCCTTCGAGTGGTCAAAAAAATCCTAAATTACACGCCTAATATTTGCCTATCACATTTGCTTGTCTCTGATTTTGTGCAGCTTATTGCGTCTTTTAACTTAATCAATCTGTCAACGAGCCCACTCATGTAATTCATACACTCGACCTCGTTTTCTCACTTGGCTTGACCTTAAACAATCTTAAGACAACAGATATGTGTGTTGCAATTATATTTGATGCTCCGCCAATTCCTTCTACTTCGAAGCCATCTTCTCCCTCCTGCCAAATTCTCTGAGGCTTTTTTGGCAACTCAGTGATAAATCTGTCCCGACGTGACACTGATGACTAGGCACTCATTCTAACCCACCTGTTTGGCAGTACTTGCAACTTACATGGCTCCTGTCAAAAATCTTGAGCTCTTCCGTGGTAATTGCGTGCAACGAGAATGTAGAAAAGCTGAGTGTAACTAGGAGGCAAATAAATTACGGATCCTCCATGATATCTAAAAAGATTGAATGCTCACAAATTAGAAAATGGTAAAGAATGCAAGAGATGTCTCTTTCTCAGACCATATATCAAAGAACTATGAAGATGACTATATTGCTGACCTTTTTAAATATTTATGAGCCGGAACACAGCCTTAAATCCTCTCTTTTGGTTGATCCACCTGTCAGGTTTAAGATAAAGGTAACTGCTCTTTTCTCTATTTGAGTGTCTGTAGTTTGGAAAGGACTTCCTGAGGAGATTAGGCTCGCCATATCAGTTTCATCTTTTAAATCCCTTCTAGAAACACACTTTTATAAACAGGCTTTCATGTGAATCACAATTATTTTTTTTATCTTTTTACCTTTATATATCATCTTTTATTTCTGTTTTTATTGTTGTTGCTTTTGGGTTTATTATAAAGCTCTTTGTAAATATTGGTTTTTTGAAAAGTGCTATATATAAAGGTTCTCATTATTTTTATAATTGTATGTCTTTGAACCCTGGCTTGCTGGTTGCGACTTTTCAATTCTGAAAATTGTATAATTCTGCAGAAAAGGATGAGCTCTTCTATTTCACCTGCTGGGAAATGTTTTATTATTGAGTATTATCGTTTGCAATTTTAAAATCCTGTACTCTAAAATCTTCTGGTATTCGGCAAATTACAAGATGAGTCCTAGTCAAACATCTTGGTTTTATACTATTAAACTGTGTTTTCCAACAGCTGCTGAATTACTCCATATCTTCAGCTTGTGTTAATATAAGCGGATGTGGTTTTTCCTCCAGGTGTTGCTCACTCTGCCTCCAGCGGCCAGGCAGGAGTATTTCCCCCTGCTGTCGGAGCCCCTGCTGATGCTCGAGCAGCTGTTGATGAACCTGAAGGTGGACTGGGCAGACGTGGCGGTGCGAACCCTGCGGAGCCTCCTGGTTGGTCAGGAGGCCGGCTTCGGCTCCGAGGACATCGATAAGCTTCTGGCAGACTACGCCTGCAAGGCCCTCGACTTCTCCTGCGCCCCGAGAGAGAGGTCTCGATCTGGTCAGTGCTGAGTGAGCTTTGTATGGTGACACATGCAGATACAAACAGTGGGTACAACTGGCCCAGTGTGTTGTGTGTGTAACATATACATACCTGACACATAACTGAGACAAACTCAAATAAACACACACTGACGAGGCCTTTGTTGCCCTCAGGTGCCGTTTTGGTACCTGAGAGCTTCTAGGAAAGTGATTTTTAATAAATTGTTGTCCTTGAATCAAAATTTAGAACACAAAATGTGCTTGTGCTCCAAAAAATATTATTTTTGTAAAGTTTTCAAGCTCATGTTTTAGCACAGCCAGTTACCACAGCAACTGGTGTCAACATTTTTTACTGCTTGTCTTTCAGACTCTGTAATCAGCCTCCAGGATGCGCTGATGCAATGTCCTGCTCAAGACAGCTCCTCCGTATCTTCCATTCGAATCGAATCTCCAACAACCTCTGCAAGTGAGACATTTGCATTTGTTCAAAAGTTCAAATATGATACACATATTGATCCTCCACAGAGAATTTCCCTGCATAAAGAATCACTGTTGGAGATTATATGTTCTCTCCCCAAGAAATAAATATAGATTTTGAGAAATGCAAATGAAGTTATTTGTTGGATGCAGCTTCTGTTGTGAATAATGTTAAGTGTTAAACTATTGTTTGAAGTTCCTGGTTTGCAACATGTGTTCTTCTTGATTATTTTTGAAAATGATTCCTTTCTTGTGTTTAATTTCAGGCAGCACCCCGACACACACCTCCTCCTCAAACAGCACGGACAGGGAGAAGGATCGAAGCTCTGCAGGGAGAAAGCGGCGCTCATCTGCTAAGTTTCAGCCTCCAGACCAACCCCCAGCCCGCAAAGACTGGATCCCTGACACCAAGCAGGACTCGTGCATGGTCTGCCGGCGTGAGAGGTTCACCATGGTGAGTGGGGAAAAACACTGTTAGACTCACTGATGTTGTCATATATTAAAAATAAATACTTGAGAACATGTAAAATATATACCTACCTTACGTCACATTAAATAACCTCAAGTCTGTACTTTAATATTTCACAACCAAATGATTGTTTCTTGCTTTTTCAGTTCAACAGGCGGCATCATTGTCGGAGATGTGGCCGTCTGGTTTGTCACTCGTGTTCAGAACATAAGATGGCTGTCGAGGGCGGCCCAGGAGAGGAAGAAGTCAGAGTCTGTGACCAGTGTTACGCATACTTTCACCCAGAGTAAGACTGGTGCAAAAACCTCAAATACAATCTGTTTTAGGTTCTGTACTTATGATATTCTTTACAAACCAAGGGGTTTCCTGTTTTCATGGACAGCGTTGAACATCCGAGTGGTATTATCTAGAAATAACACAAAAGTTAGGAACTTTACAGCATGATTTCCAAAGAATACATCTGGTTTTATTACACAACTTGTTGTGTACATTCACAGCGTTGTAGAGGTCCGTTACTGTCTATTGACACTTACCTACAATAAATCCAACTATATTGGAAACTGGTATGTTCACAACATTTCAGCTCAAGTGTCTGACCTGAAAAACATGTGACTTTGTTTTGAATTCATTTATGTATTTTTTCTCTTTCCCATGTTCAGTTCTGACGATGAGCTGGAGCCAGCTGAAGGTAAATTAAATAAAATCAGAAATTGCATGTGAACCATTTCCTCTTTGCTGTTTCAGAGTGAAAAAAAAATGTTTTGTCTATTAGAAAAAAGCAGGATAAAGGATTGACCTTGTATAAAATCCTGATACACGCACTCTGAAGAAGCACAGCTGCCACCTGTAATATCCAAAATGCAGCTGCTCTCAGTTCAGTGATGATTCATGATGATGATTTCAACCAGTCCCTCTCTCTGCTCTTTTTTCTTTGTGCAGTAGCCGGAGGAAGCCCCGTGGTCACAGAGGAAGCTCTCGATGGGATGCTGCATCTGCCTGAAGTGGTCCAACGACAGATCCAACTCAGCACAAACCCTGCAGAGAACCAGCTGCTGCGAAGCGAGTTCTACTACGAACAGGTCAGACATTTTCAACTCATTGCAGGCGACTTGCATTAAGTGCACCAACACTGTAACAATCTCATATTCCTTGAATTCTACTCTACTTAAAATTATGGATTATTTTATGTAGAATTTCTGATTGAGTGCAGTATAACAAGCCTAAAGTTTAGTTTATTTCTAGCATTTTACATAGTAGACAGACCACAATACTGATATTAAGTTGTCTTATAGTAGAATTCACCCACTAAGACTAATTATTGTCTTTTCCTAAAACTCCAAGGCTCCCAGTGCGTACCTCTGCGTGGCCATCTTGTCCCTGCACAATGACCAGACTGCATGTGGTCATCAGCTCATCAGCCAATGCCGCTCTCTGTCTCGTAAGCTGACCAACCCAGAGGTGGACGCCTGCCTCCTTACCGACATCATGCGGCAGCTGCTCTTCAGCGCCAAGCTGATGTTTGTTAAAGTCGGCCGCAGCCAGGATCTCGCCTTATGTGACAGGTAAGATTTAACCCTATGCTCCCCGGGCGCTTCATTGCAGCCCACTGCTCCTCCGGGATGGGTTAAATGCAGAGAAAAAATGTTTTCCCCATTGTGGGACTAATAAAGGATTGATTATTATTTTATTATTATTATTATGTCATTATGATGTAAACATGCCTTTTCTGTTGTTAATAATCACAGTGTGCAATGATTTAGATGGTGGGAAAGTGAGCGAGAGAAAGTTAAAAGGAGGTGCACTTATGATGGATATGTGATGTTATCTCTGGCTGTGGAGGAAAGGTGATGTTTAAGAGCCTGGGAGGTAAACACTTAACTATTTCCTGGCATTTTCTTAAAGGCCCTGCAGAGCCACACAGGTGTTCTCATTGACTCTGCTCTCCTCAAACTGGATCGGGCTGGAATTGTCTGCAGCTGTTCTAGGCATGTACAGCATGCGTGATTCCACTAAACCCTGAACTAATAAGTCAGGTTTAGCCGGAAAGACGGAGTGGGCTGTCAATGAAGTGCACTCTGTACGTGCACTGACAGCCTCAGAGGAGGTAACATGTCGTAAAAGGGTAACATAAGTGAAAACACCTGTGTGGTTGTACAACGAGTATATACGTCACTTTCAGGCCTTTTTCCACAGAAGGTATTTTGACATGTGACAGTAGGCAAATCACAGTTGTTAATAATGAAACTTGAAATTAGTTTGTTTCTTTATTTGAACAGGGACGATGAACAAAGAAAATTAAGCTTATGCAAAACAAGGGGAGTTGTAATGTACTGGGTTTCAACAAATTGCTATTTTCCGGTGTCCCTGGGCAGGTAGGAGAAATAATAAAATAGTTAGATTAGACATTAAATGAGCACAAAATAAAGCCCCAACTCTTAACACACACAAGATTAAAAACAAGAATTAATCTTTCTGCAATTGGGACAACATTTTGGCATCTAAAGTGTTCTTGTTTCTGTTTGTAGTCTGAATGGTTGGGGTTTAAAATTAGCTCTAGCTTCTTCTCTCAACTCCAGCTCCAGTTTCTCATCTCAAGTTTCTAACTGTAAACAATGAGCAGCACATGGAAAAGGACATTTCGGCCCAGATATCTGCTGGTTTCACGAGACCACATGAATCATAGCCCCTTTACCCCAGAGGCTAATCCTTCATCAGACTGATAGCCGATGGGTTCAGAGATTGACAAAGTTGTTAAAGCTAACACGTTAGCAAACAACTCTGTTCTTACATATCCAGCGGACACAGAGCAGCATTATCATCACATATGAATTTTTGGCCACGTGACGAAAATTGATGTTCAACTTAAAAACCTCTGGCCGTAAAAGCAAATCAATGAGCCTAAGGAGGCTTAGAAAGCTCAGTAGAGCTGCAGAGGTGGATGATCTTTCGATATGGCTTCATTGACTATGTGCCTTTGTGAAAAGAGTTCCTTGTGGCGATGATTCGTTGTCTAAGCATATTGAAAAATGAGGCTTTATTTGTTTGGTCTTAACTCACCAGATGAATCGGGTTCACCAAATTAGGACAGTTGAAGAAATGACCAGTGACTTATGCTGAAATAACTTCTTAAGACTCTAAACATAATGATACTAAAATCATTTTTGGATGTGTCACTTTTTGAATAGTGATCTCATGCGTTGTATCAGCTATGGAAGCAGGACTCTGTTTGTCTGAGTGTCTTCCTCTTCTCTATCTCACGCACAATGGATTTTTTTTTCTTATTTCATTTTGGTCTCTGTTTCCACAGTTACATCAGCAAAGTCGACGTGCTCAAGATTCTAGTGACGGCAAATTACAAATACATCCCGTCTCTGGATGACATTCTGGAGACTTCCGCTGTCACGCGTCTCCGTAACCAGCTGTTGGAAGCAGAGCACTACCAGCTAGCAGTGGAGGTGAGGCAGTTGGTGGTTTATTTGTTTAATTTTTTATTTCACAGTCATCGTCACGCTTCAATCATACACCCAACTCTCTATAGCAAAATATTGGGTTAGTTAAGCATCTTATTAACCCACAAAACCAATTTATTGATTAATTTAGATAAATGCATTACTCCCAGAAACTTTAATTCAATGGCTGGTCATACTGACACTTTTATTTTTGGCTTTAATGCCAGGTGTCTACCAAGAGTGGCCTGGACCCTGGCGGCGTGTGGCAGGCCTGGGGGATGGCATCTCTCAAGGCAGGTAACCTTGCAGGTGCGAGGGAGAAGTTTACCCGCTGCCTGAAGGCTCCGGTGGATCGAAACCAGCTCAACCTGGGTCCCTTACTGCTGCAGGAGGTCGTCCAGCACCTGGAGACTACGGTGCAACCCGGTCTGGCCACGGTAGGAAGACACGTCATGGTGGCAGTCTGTGTCTTTATTCAAGCACGACTCTGCTGCCTGCAGTGGTAGGCATGTCAGAGGTCTCCATTATAACACATACATATATACTGGGCTGTATCATGCGTGAGTGCTACACTCTAAACAAGGTAGACATTTCTAAACTTGCATCTATTTGGCAAGACACACACCATCATTCTCAAATACTAATATTTAAACAAATTAACGTATTCTTTTGCAAAGAAAGCTTTACAAATACTTCCTTCTTCAAAAATATTCCTTGTCTTGTAGTAGTGGGGCAAGAGTGGAATAGTAGGTGGGGATTTTTACAATGACACCAGGTGCTAATATAGAATCAGCAGCTCATACTAAAGTGTGTCTTACATTTTAAAACAATTTAGAATGTAACAGTGAAGCACAAATACATAACAGCAACTATAAAATGTTCAGAAATCTTTGGTAAATCTGTCTAATAAAAAGATTATGTTTGTATAAAATGAATAAATATGTACAGGGACTTATCTTTCATGCACAGCAATAGGAAATTCACATCTTTCTTAAAAAATAAATATTTTATAATTTCTCCCTTAGTGTATATTGCTCCATTATATTTTGTAATAACACAGTAGAAGTGAGGTGGAGTCACTCCTCTGTGTGCAAACTCTTGAGTCATAAAGAAAGACAAAGACAGGATTACAAAAGAGTTCCAAGTGATCAAGCCTTGTTAACAGCATATCTGTAATCTTCAAAAACTACGGTTAGTTATTAAACTAGAATGAATTACATGTGATATATATATATTTTTTTTTATTACTTGCTTATATGCACATAAGTCCTTGACCTTTTGTGTGACGTTTGTGTTGTCTGTGTGTCTCCATCAGTCTCTTGGTGAGGACATCTTGGCGTCCCTGCGGGAGCTGGAGGACGCCCTGTGCGAAGCCGGCCCTGTGGATCGACCAGAGGGTCAGACGCAGAGAGGAAACCTCCACCAGGAGTGTCTCTTCTACCTGAACACATACGGCACCCACATGGCACTCATCAGCTTCTACATGCGTCATGACTGCATGACGGAGGCTCTGACATACCTGCTCAACAAGGTGAGGCGTAGTTGTTGTTAAGAGCATTCAGGCATGCTTTGAAGTTCAGGTTACCCAAACAGTGTCCAGTTAACATGCATGCAGTAAAATGACACTTAAGTACCCTGTTTGCACCATAGTAACTAGCTGACAATACAAAGGTTGAACAATCAGCAGTTTACCAAGTGTGTCACTAGATTACAGATATTGAGTAAACTGAGCACAGAGTATGACGGCATCTTCTTTTTGTAAAAAATATAACATAAGTTTGAGGCGTGTATTCTGGCTTTCTCGTGACTCAGGAGTGCCCAGACGAGGTTTTTCTAGAGGGTGTGTTGCAGCCCAGTCTGGAGCGGGGGCGTCTGGGCATGCTGCAGGGCATACTGGAAAAACTTGACCCTGGCCTGGAAACATGGAGCCGTTACCTCATCGCCTCCTGCCAGTTCCTGCAGCGGCGACGATACTTCAACACTCTCTACCAGCTCCAGCAGTTCATGATGGTTAGAGTCTTTAATGTGTTTTTATCTCTTGAGTTTTTATACGCTTTTTAGATTTTAGAAAAGAAGAAGAAAGAGCGTTCATTTTCCTGCTGGAAAGGTCCACGCTCTGTATCTTAGCACCAGACAGGTCTTTAAATTACAGTATGAATGTCCCAAAAGGGACTGTTGGCCTAAGAATAGTTCCATATAATTATGATTATAGTTTAAACCAGCAGTTCCCAACTTTTTTTTTCTTCTTGTGATCACTTCATACCAAGCAATGTTTGAGTTCTAATGTGTTAAAACTACAATTTCTTCCAGTGACAAGTAAAGATGAGAGAAAAGTTTGATAAATATACAGTTTTGTGAGATTATTCTTGTGATCCCTCTTAACCGTCCATCTATTAAAGGTCAAAAATGCCAAAAAAAAAAGAATTTATATTTCATTTAAGTTTAGAATTGTACATTGGAAAATGATGTTGTGTTGATGTTAGATTTATTACCAATAATTAAATAATACTTTTTGTAATATGTGAAATGTTTACCTGAACAGGATCAAGTGCGGGCGGCCATGACCTGTATCAGATTCTTCACTCATGGAGCCAGTTCATACCTACAACTGGGAGAACAGCAGGTACATATATTTTTATGTCTGTTAATTTGAAGTTTGAAAAACCTTTTTAAAAGTGTCCCTGCTCCCATGAGAAAGTCGACCCTGCCCTTGACCTTAAACGTATCCTTGAACTTGTACAGCGCTGGTTGGTCAGAGCCAAAGAGCACCTGAGGACGTACCTGCAGGAGCAGCAGGGTCGGGGAGCTGGAAGGAGAAAATCTCAGGTCAACTCATTCAGGAAGATGATGTCGGCCAGTGATGTGTCCAGGTTATTCAATACATCTTTATTTCAATTTTCTTGATGCAAATATATCAACACGTTTGCCTCTTTTTTATTTTATATAAGTTTAAATTGTAATGTTATTATTACCACTTTTGATTCACACATGTTTGCTATCTGTCAAATATACTTTTTTTTAAAAGTATGGACCTCTCCTTCCTTATTTTTATGTCAGGCATATGAACACAATTGAGCTTCAGCTGGAGGTGACTCGTTTCCTCCACCGCTGTGAGACCGCGGCCTCCTCGAAGGCTCCAAAGACCAGCACACCTTCCCCCAAGTCCCCTGGATCCAGCTCACCACCTACACTGTTTGGAGGAAGCCCCATGAAAGTTGAGGTTGCCTGCAAGGTGAGGTTCCAGTTGTGATTATCCCAGAAAGTTTAAGTATGTTAAAATGGCACAATACCTTACTGCTGACTTTGTTCATGCGTTAAAACCCTGGATCAGAGATCTGGGTTATGTGAAAAGAAAAAATACATATATCAAGTCACTATTAGATATTTGTTTAAACGGTGTCAACTCCCAGTTTTGGATGATATTTAGCTCTTGTGCACAAAGTCTTTGAATAAACTTATTTTCAGTCTCTTTGAACAAAAGCATTTGCAAAATGAATGGAAGGATGGTTTATATAAACATACACATTGTTAAATATGTTTAAGTTGAACTCATTTAGAAAAAGTGTAAATAATTTCAAATATTGAAGGCCTGATTGTTTTCTGTGTTTCATGTACATTATAGATATAAGAACACTCTGTCAAGCATTCATCATAAAATCAGTAATATATCTTTCATTTGTGTCATTGCAGGTGATGCTTGGAGGAAAAAACATAGAAGAGGGTTTTGGCATTGCATATAGAGTCATACAGGTATGTTATGTGTGAGGGGATCTTTTCCAAGTATTTGCTCTCATTTAAAGTTTAAGAAAAAGCTCTGCCAACATGTCAAGTTTGTGTCATATGTCCTTTATACTGTAGTTGTACTGGTGACAAATGTTCCCACAACTGTTTGCTAAAATCATTCAGAACATTTGACCAACAAACAAAAAAACATCAAAAACGTATCCCCTTGCCCATCAGTAATGGCAGATTAAATTAATTTATTTTATAATCTTGGTTTCGGACATTAAGATAAGATAAAATAAAATAATCCTTTATTAGTCCCGCAGCGGGGAAATTTGCAGGCTTACAGCAGCATAGAGTTAAAGTGCACACAAGAGACATAGTAAAGAAAGACAAGATAAAAATAAAAAATGAAAAATAAAAAATAAAAATAAAAAAACAAGTATTATAAATAAGCAATAAAAACAGTAGAAAAACACAATAACTGAAATATAATATTTACAGACAGAAAAAAACTATTTTAACTATTATTGCACAGTGTTTTTATTGTCATGTGGTCTGCTGGGAGCAGAGCTGGTTGTGCAGCCTGACAGCAGCAGGAAGGAAGGACCTGCGGTACCTCTCCTTCACACACCGGGGTGAAGCAGCCGGTGGCTGGAGGAGCTGCACAGAGCTGCCAGGGTGTCCTGCATGGGGTGAGAGGTGTTGTTCATCAGGGATGACAGCTTGGCCATCACCCTCCTGTCTCCCACCACCTCCACCGTATCCAGTGGACACCCCAGCACACTGCTGGCCTTCCTGACAAGCTTGTTCAGTCTCTTCTTGTCGGCTGCTGAGATGCTGCTGCTCCAGCAGACCACTGCATAAAAAATGGCTGATGCCACCACAGAGTTGAAAAAGGTCCTCAGGAGTGCTCCCTGCACTCCAAAGGACCTCAGTCTCCTCAGCAGATAGAGTCTGCTCTGACCCTTTTTATACAGTGCATTTGAGTGATTAGTCCAGTCCAGTTTATTGTTCAAGTGAACACCCAGGTACTTATAAGATTGCACAATCTCAATGTCCTGTCCCTGGATGTTCACTGGTTCTGGAGGACAGTGTTTACCCCGGCGGAAGTCCACCACCAGCTCTTTGGTTTTACCAGAGTTGATCTGGAGGCGGTTCCGCCGGCACCATCCTATGAAGTCCTGGTTCAGTTCTCTGTATTCCCTCTCATCGCCGGCGGAGATGAGGCCGACGATTGCAGAGTCATCAGAGAACTTTTGCAGGTGGCAGGTAGCAGAGTTATATTTGAAGTCCGATGTGTAGATGGAGAAGAGGAATGGAGCCAGAACGGTTCCTTGTGGGGCCCCCGTGCTGCAGGACACCCGATCTGACTCACACTCCCTTAACCTCACATACTGTGGACGGTTGGTGAGGTAGTCCAGTATCCACGCAGTGAGGTGGTGGTCCACCCGGTCTGCTCCAGCTTGTCCCTCAGAAGCAAAGGCTGGATGGTGTTGAAGGCACTGGAGAAGTCGAAGAACATGACTCTCACAGTGCTTCCAGCCTTTTCCAGGTGAGAAAGGCATCTTTGTAGCAGGTAGATGACAGCGTCATCCACCCCGATGCCAGATTGGTAGGCGAACTGAAGAGGGTCCAAAGATGAGATCACCAGGGGCGGAGGTGCACAAGGACCAGCCGCTCCAGGGTCTTCATCAGGTGGGATGTTAAAGCCACCGGCCTGAAGCTGCTGAAGTCCTTGGCCCCCGGGTCTTTGGGACTGGTACCACGCAGGACGTCTTCCATAGCTGTGGTACCCTCCCCAGCTTCAAGCTCAAGTTAAAGATGTGCTCCACTATCCTGCACAGCTGGTCTGCGCAGGATCTGAGGAGCCTTGAGCTGATGCCGTCCGGACCCGTGGCTTTTCTCACCTTTATTCTCTTCAGTTCTTTTCTCACCTGGTTAATTGAGAGGGACAAGTTGGGGGAAGGGGGCTGTGTGCTGTAGGTTGTTGGAGTGGGAGTGGGGGTGGGGGTGGGGTGTTGGAGGTGTGCAGTGTTTGAGGAGTGTGGAGGGGAGCCGAGTGTTGTGGAAAAGGGGGTGGAGGAGGAGGAAGAAGAGGGGGTAATCCACAGGGGGTGCAGACGATGGGGGCTGCAGCGGCAGGGAGGTCTGGGTGGGGGGAGGGGTGGTTGGCTGATCAAATCTGTTAAAGAATGAGTTCAGATCATTCACCCACTGTTGGTCCCCCACAGGCTGTTGGTTGGGCCCCTTGTGGCCAGACATGGCCTTGAGGCTCTTCCAGACTCCGCTGATGTTGTTCTGCTGCAGCTGATCCTCCATCTTCGTCCTGTAGACATTTTTCCCTTCCCTTATCTTCCTCCTCAGCTCCCTCTGCACAGTCCTCAGCTCCTCCTTGTTTCCTGATCTAAAGACCCTCTTCTTCTCCTTGAGGAGGGTCTTTATCTCAGGATTGATCCATTAAGAGTCAGCTTTCATTAACTGATTGTCTCAGAAACTAACAAAGGAAAAAGAAAATTCGGACACAAGATTTAACATGAACATATGTTTACTGGTGAGTGATTTTCTATTTAAATGTTGTTTGAAAAGTGTTCATCCTCTCTTTCTCGCCTCAGGACTTCCAGCTGGAGGCCCAGGCGGTCTACGTGCGGGCCGGCCAACGGCTCGTCCGCCAGAGGCAGTACGGAGCCGTACGGCAGCTGCTCAAATGTGTCGGTGAATCGGGCACCGCCACCAAAAACGACTGCGACGCCCTCATCCTCAACTGTGTCTCCATCGCAGATAAGGGACCAGCTGATGTGAGTTCAGAAAAAGATGAGACACTGAGTCTACTATGATAACTAATCGTGACCGTGACTTGGCTCCATGATGTCTGCTTTGTGTGTTTATTTCCTAAGTGCTAAGTGCTTGCAGGCGTTTTCCAGCACATTGGTCATGAAGACTTTCGCTGTCATTTGTCTGATTTTAGGCCAAGGAGCTGGAAAGTCTCATTCTGGAGACTAAGAGCACAGAGACCAAGGTACTGTATAACATGTTATTACTCTCTGTTTGACACTGTCTTTGTTTTTCTTGCCTGAGCCTGTTTTTTTAAATAAATATAGAAATCACATGAGTCACTTTGGTAGTCTTGTGAAAGTCTTTCCTCCTTATTTCCCATAAACTTATTAATTCAATTCAATTCAGTTTATTTTGTATAGCCCAGAATCACAAATTACAAATTTGCCTCAGAGGGCTTTACAATCTGTGCACATGCGACATCCTCTGTCCTTCCCTCACATCGGCACAGGAAAAACTCCCCTAAAAACCCCTTTAACAGGGAGAAAAAAGGAAGAAACCTATGGGAGAACGACAGAGGAGGGATCCTTCTCCCAGGATGGACAGAATGCAATAGATGTCATGTGTACAGAATGAACAGCATAACAGAGATACAACACATTCAATGTATATGACATAAATGATTCATATAATAAGACTACTTATAATAACAGCAGCAATCATTATAGTAGAATTATAATTATGAAAATAGGGATAGTAATGTGATTAATAATAATAATCGAAGTAGCAGTGGGTGTCAGTCGGCTCACAGCAGGAGGCACGACTACGGTCCAGGTACCACAACGATTCGTGGAAACCTGCAGAGCGAGAAAGCGAAAAGGGCTTCAGGGTGGAAGTAAAGCTAAAATGCTTAATGGTACAGGTAATAGTAATAGTAATGTGACTAGTAATAATAATGGTGGTAGCAGTCGGTGTCAGCAGGGCCGTAGCAGGATGCACGACCACGGTCCAGGTACAGCCACGATTTATAGAAGCCTGCGAAGCGAGAAAGCACAAAGACTCCAGGGTACAAGCAAGTCAATAAGCGTAATAGTACAGGCAATAATAATAGTAATGTGACTAATAATGATAGTGGTAGTGGAAGTAGTAGTGGGTGTCAGCAGGGCCTCAGCAGGTGGCACGATGACAGTCCAAATATAACCCCGATTCCTGGGAACCTGCGAGGTGAGAAAGCACAAGGGGAAGAAGCAAAATCAGTAATGTGCATAAATAGGAGATTAATACATAAAGAGGGAGTGAGAGAAGAGGAGAGAGGAGCTCAGTGTATCCTAGGTAGTCCACCGGCTGTCTAGGCATATATAGGCATTAACACCCACGCACTAGAATTACCTGCCCAAGAAGGTCAAACCAGCAAAAAAGATTCTCTTCACTTCTTGAAATCCGTGTTCATAGATGTTTAGATAGTTGTATAAATGAAAAAAAAAACGTGATGGTCTAACTCTCCTCACATCTGTCTGCAGATCAAAGCCTACCTGCTATGCAGTAAACTGAGACCGGCGTACCTGCTGGCAGTGAAGCTGGAGCCCAGCCGAGCGGGCCCGTTGGTCCGGGACGTCCTCCAGGCCGCAGAGGGAGCGCAGGACTCCGTGATGCAAAACATCTGTGGCCAGTGGCTGTCTGAACACCACAGCAAGTCATCTCAGCAGCGGCAGGGCCGACCCAATGCCAGGTAACGGCATAACGAGGGAGTACACGAACAGCACTTGAAAACAAACGAGCCCCAAATAAGAGGATCCAGGGTTTCTAATGTTACACAGTTATAGAAAAGCCTGGGGAGGTGGAGTATATGTAAACTTTCAGATAGATATGACTGCAAGTGTAACAGGAGAGAAGCTGTTGCACATATTACATGTTTTGTGGTCTGCAGCTGCAGATTAATATGATTCACACACTTTACGCTCAGTGTGTGCTGAGGAGCTATTTTTTGTTATAATTACGTTTTGCAAACCTCAAGGAATTTAAATTCTCATCCTGCTGCAGTTTTGTACCGGTGAACTCCATGAACATGTGACTTAGCTTTTAGGTGTAGTAATGCATTATCAGAAGTGACACAGACAAGAAGCTTTCAATGGGGGGAAAATAGAGGAACACTTTCTATTTCAGTGGAAACATCTGGAAACCCTGGTGATCAATTTCTCTTAATGATTGGCAGCCTTCCTGTCAGTCAAACTGACAAATCACCACCGTGCTTTACTGACATTCTTGGAATATTTTGCTGTAAACTTTTCAAAAGATGGGACAATGTTACTGGAACAGAGTGACGACAACTATTGCAAACTGCAATGTTAACCGATACAGTCGTTCTTAGACAATATAAACTTCTCCACAACTCAGTATTTGTCAAGTTTGAAGATTAATCTCCTACCTCAGCCAAAAGGGAAAATATACATTACTGACTGGAGGGCCTGTGATAAATGTTTTTTTTCTTTTATTTATATGTCCTTACTGTTTAAGAGTGTGAATTTAGACAGAAATTAAATTAGATGTCCTCCGCCAAGAACGGTACATGTCTTGATAAAAACTGAAGAAATGAAGTATCTTGTTTTTGTAATCCTGATGAAGCTGTTTAGCTGTTTCACTTGATAATGCACAGCACATTTTAAGGCCAGCTTTCAGCGTATATTCCCTTTTGGTAAGGGAAATTAATATCAAACAGAATTTGATGTGTTTTAGGGCATTAAATATGATGTTGAGAAATTAACAAGAAAGTAAAAGTTTGAGGTTGGAAACAGAAAGGGAACCACTTTTAATGTTGTTTTCCAGAATATCAACTCATAAGTTTCGTCTCTGGATGTCTAGTTGTTATGTCTCATCTTGTGTCTCCTGCAGTGTGGTTTTTCTCGTGGGAGACTCTGTCTAAATTAAAGAAATCCACAATGATTAACTTACAAAGATAATCAGTCAAATAATGTTTAAAAAGGGACTTTACTTTTGCCATATTTTTCTTTTTGATGTTTAATTTAGTTTTTGCATATTTTGCTCACTAAGATACACCCTGACCAAACCAAGATAACAGTGCTAATGCATTGTCACCACAAAACATGATTTAGTTAATTTACGTGACAATCACCTGTGTTGCTGAAGCTGCCTTTTCAAGTTTGTCTTTATTTAGAGCAGAGACTGTGTTTGTCCCTTTGTCTCTGCTGCACTAGTCTGAGAACTGAGTCTGACGGATCTTCCTGTTAAGTGTTGATCAGCAAGAGATGAAAAGAAGCCAGTGTTGACATTCTTGCACTCTAATCCTCCTTAACTTGGACTGTTGTCTCATCACTGCCGCACTTTATACTTAGTGAGTTTAACAAAAATAAACCTTTTTTTGGGAAAAAAAGATTTGTAAAATATGTAAAACAGTCTCAGCTTTCAGGATGCAGGGACTAATGATTATGAAATGTAATTGATTTCTCCATCCCCTGTAAAATGAAATTAAATAATAAAAACAATGTACAATAATATTGATTATTGAGCCTATTGCTGCAAAGTTTCTTGAAATGAAAGGAAAAGTTTGACATACAGTTATTCATTTACATGGCATTAGTTTGTGAGTGTAATTTTTTGGTAATTTTTCTTAGTCTGCGCAAGATAATAAATAAGCGCATTTCCCAAAATGTCAAACTTTTCCCTCCAGAGTAAAACTGTGATATAATCTGACTCATTTGTTTAGTTCAATAATTCAACTTCATCCACATTTCACGGCTTGAGATGAACCATTTCTCTTTTTTTCGTCTACTAATCCATTTCATTCTTTACTGATGGCATTCTGTTGATCTCGAACTAGAATTTAAAAGGACTGACACAAGCACCCTTATAGTAATATCTTCGTTTATTTACATCAAATGTAAACATTCAACTCTTAACATGAATGTAAGTGTAGTAAAAGGCATGTTTCACTTGTATAAAACACAGAATGTAAACTCTTGGCAACCTTGCATGTGAATGCTGAGAAGGAAACATGACTAGGGAGATCCTTAAAAATGTAAAACTGTAGTTCCTCTAGGAATGTGCAATTTTTGGCAATGCAAATGGGAAAAATTTTGCAAGTATTGCAATGACATGATTCTAAGTCGGATTGGTTAATATAGAAAAACCTCCTATATAGACTACAATTATCACAAAATACATTTATGCAATTCAAGCAGTAATCGTGGCTCAGACTGACGCTGATATTCGATAGTTTACTAATTTTCTTTATCGACCTGGAAATACTATAAGAACCCCTGCAATGGTTTTATAAATGCTGTCACAAAAGTCAAGCAATTTAACTGCAAATTCTGGAGGAATCAAAAGAACGCGATATATTCGATAAAGATGCTGGTCATTTACCCTGGCTTGACCCTTCACAGTTTTCCTACAGCATTACAATACATCAAGTTGCTTTTTTGCCTACACTGTATTCACATTGTGTCACAAAAATATAGAGTCCAAAAAAGTTATTTGTGGTAACATGATAAAACAGTGGCGTTGATTTGGTTTGAGGAGCACCAAATACTCAAGTTATTATAATGTAATTACTGCATTATTACACAAAAAAGCAACTTCACCTTATAGTACCTCTTACAGTATTACCTGACTGCTTATTAGGTAAGAAACGCTCAAAGTACAGAACATCAAACTATAATGAAATGAATGATCAAAGAAAGACTAAGGACTCCTTTGAGAACTGAGATAGGTGGTGGTTTAAAAGTTGAATCCGTCCCACTCGATACCTAGAAGCTCACAGCTGACGTCCCACAGTCTCCGCGCCGTCTCCTCACTTCTTCCCTGTGGGGCTACGAAGGCAGGGGCGCAGTCGCTGAAATGAAAGGAGGGGGGGGTTATTATTATTATTATTATTACATAACGGCTAATGACGCTGTGAGTCATCACTCTGGGTGCAGTGATCTCAATTCTCTTTGACCTTGAGCATGATATTGTTAAGCATCAAAACTATTTTGTGTGTTGGGAAAGGGCTAAACCCAAAGTCACAAGGAACTTATCGGTCTTTTTTTTTTTTTTCTTTAGTACCATTTCCAGTAAATTAAACAAACTGAATCTTCTCTTTCATCTGTGGCGACTCACAATGAAGGCTCTTTTCATTGCAGCCATTTTAACATGTCATTGCAGGGAAATCACAGGTGTAATTAATGCTTGTATACTATAATCATGTCAAAAGGGCTTCTGTGAAAAAGGGCTTATTCAAAAGGAAATCCAACTGCAGTTACACTGGCCTCTGTAATTATGCAATGGCGGATGTTTGTCCCTTTTAAATGGAGCTGACGCAAGGAATTGTGGGACGGCATCTTCTTTCCTTTCATAATGGTTGGTCCAGTGAACCCTATGCTAAAGGAGATAAGAAAGGAAGCATTGACCTTTCCTGCCTCTCATCGTGGCTGCCACTTAGATACTTTTGGGTCATTTCACTCAGTAAAAAAAGTCTATTTTCATTGGCTCTTGTTCCATAGCGTAATCTCCCAAAGTCATTTAAGTTTACCAACCAACCATGAAAGTTTAATGGCGTTTATCTCAGGATGTGAATGTGCTTCTGTCGGTCTGTCTACCACTTTGGCCCAGGCTGAAATATTTCAACAGCTGTTGGGTGGATTGCCGTTTGGTAAAGATAAACATGCTCCTTGTGACGTTGGTGATCTTCTGACTTTCCTCAAAGTCATGTTAACATTTGTGGTTGAGATTGAAATGTCTCGCAGCAGCTATTAAATGGATTGCCATGAAATTTGCTGCAGACATGCTTTCCACCTCGGGATGAATTTGAATCACTCCGTTGATCTCTTAAAGAAGCAGTGTCTAGGATTTAGTGGCATCTTCTCAGACACACTTGCAAAGGGAGCCTCCCTTTGCAAGTGTGTCTGAGAACTACGGTGGCCCTCAGGTAATATAAAAACATTAAAAAGGTTCTCGCTGGAGCCAGAATTTGGTTTGTCCATTCTTGGCTACTGTAGAAACATAGTGGTGCAGCAATGCAGACTACGTGTAGAGGCTCTTTCTAAGCTGACGAGAACACAACAATTCTTAGATACAGGTCATTATGCGCTAATGAAAACATAGTTATTGATATTATTGTGTATTTCTGCCAATAAATCCCCCTAAATCCTACACACTGATCCAATATCATATCCTCATGCATCATCAGGTCAACATTTTACTTTGTCAAATTCTATTGGTTTATAAACAATTACCGGTACCTGTAAATCTAACATTCCCCTCAGCCTCAGCTGTCATTTGCATTTGGTGCTCACTAGCAAGTGTTAGCCAACATGCTAAACTAAGAAGGTAAACATTATACCTGCTGAATTTAGTAGAGATTGTCTTCAGACCTCTGAAATACCGCTCACATCTTACATGTCTGTCTCTATATCAATGTAAATAATACCAGCAGTGGCATTCCTTTCCCTTCCCCTCAAATTCAAGAGTAATAGTACATTAATAAATTATATAAAAGAAATTACAAACTGTCTTATAGGAAAACCATTTTGTAGGCAAGTTTTGAAGCAGGCAGCTTCCTCATAGTGACAGTAAAGCTTGTGGGTTGTGTAGAATTCTTTTAATAAGACACTGGGGAGCAAAACATTAATAAAGAAGTTGAGATAGGTTACCACATGGCTTCAACCTGCGAGTTGCACGATTTAATATCTCATGGCCCAGTTAAAAAAAAAAAAAAAAAAAGGTTAATGATTTCCTGTGAGAATAATAAATGGGCAAATTTGTTTCCTGAGCCAATTTCAGATCCCAGGGTCTTTTGAAGGGAACGTAATAAACGTAATTAACTTGTCACATACCTGAAGTGTTTCCCAGAGATTGAGTGCAGCTCGTCGGCCACAGCGCAGTAGACGCTGGTCTGCGCTCCTTCCCTTGGTGTTTTTAGGAACGTGGAGAAGACGGTGAAAAATATGGTCATGAGAGTCGAGTGTCTGGTCAGGTCTGAGTTCACCGTCCCCGGGTGGACCGAGTTCACCGTCACATCGGTACCTGGGAGGACAACAAACAAACATCACCGTGTGAGACATCTTTTCTTTTTCATTCCCACAATATATATATTTTTTAATTAAATACAGACTTTAAAATTCATACAACACAACATAAAATTGTTGTTTTGACATGGAAAAAAAAGGACACCAAAAAAAATCCAAAATAGGAATGCTCCTTCTGTTTTAATAAATGGTAATCTTTACAAAATAGAGTTTATTAATTGCAATAGATGCTTAATTTAAAAGTATTATGATGTAAAAATTCTAGAAGCTCATAAAAGGAATCAGTTGATAATTTATTAAATCTTAATCCTTAACATAGTGAATAGATTTTTGTCCATTTAGTATTGTTTGTTCTGTGAATCTTATCCATAACAGTGAAAGACATTTTTTGGGCGTAAGTTTTGAGCTTAGTTTTATAATTAAGTTTTACTATAATTATGTATAATTATATGGACATAATTCCAACAGAAATACCCACAGGGTAAGTAAGATTTGTTTTGAAATAATCCTGTATAACTCTTTACCTCTTTCCAGAATGTTTTAATCTTCCTTCATTGCCACATAAAATTAAACAATGTTCCACTAGTTTCCATACATTTTGTACATGTCTGTCCTTTCCTTTTTATCACTTTATGATAAGCGGTATCAGTCTGATAATTACAAAAACACTGCTACTTAGGCAAAATGATTTAATCTTCTATGGAATATAAAATAGTACTATCTCCTGTATCTAAAAAATACTTCTAATTACAAAATGCAGAAAGTTGAGGACACACTATCTGTGTGTGTTTAGAAAAAATGTAATACTGAGCAAATGTAATGGATTTTTTTAAATAACATTAGTGCACTATGTGGTCTTGAAACACCAACATTGCCCCAAAAAAACAGTTTAGGACGAGTTGTTTGTCTCCTTTTCTAATCACTAAGCCTCTCTCTTACTACTCTGTTTGCCAGAGCGGAGCAGCTCACCTGTCTGTTCTCCCAGGTGTTGTGTGTTTGGTGTTTGTGTACCTTTGAGTCTACGCGCCAACTCTCTGGCAAAGAGCACATTTGCCAGTTTGCTTTGGCAGTACGCTAATCCGCTGTTGTAGCTTCCCTGGCTCTGAAGGTCATGGAAACGGATCCAGCCGAAATTGTGAGCGAGAGACGAGACCACCACGATCCGGGCCGGCGCACTGCGCTTCAGCAGCCCGATCAGGAGGGACGTCAACAGGAAGTGCCCTGCCGGAAGTAAGAAATGCAAACAGTCAGTGCTGAACTCACACAGTCTGTTCTTTTATTAACCTGAACATAAAAAAACTACAGCTTTCACATTCAGATCCTGTCAAGAATTAATGGAGTTTAAACCTACTTCAACTTATTTAATCTGACACAGCTAAAATTAAATTTTACAGATGGATACAAATGTGAGTGAATACATCATGATGTTATTATTATTATTATTATTACTATTTTTATTATAATTATTATTACTAGTTTTATTATTATTATTATTATTATTATTTCTTACATAAATACTAGGTTTAGGTTAACTTGCCTTAATGATTTTAGACAATAATATAATTAAACACATTTTATTCACCACTAAAAAGACTATGTTAGGATCGAAAAGCAGATTAAGTAAAAATGAAACCCCAAATTATGCATTTGATATTTTTATCAAAAACTACAGGTGAATAACTATTATGTTCCAATCTTTTTTACAGTATGCTTTTGCATTTAAAGTAAATAAAATTTCATTTTTGGATTGTTTAGGCTGATTAAATTGTGCACAAAAAAAAAATCTGATCCAATTAATGAATCATCAATTAATCCATCACATTTTCCATCCAGTTGGAGGTTTGATTTATTAATTGATTTCAGTAAATTTCAGCGTAGTCTCACCCAAGTGATTGACTCCAATATGCATCTCAAAGCCGTCGATTGTTTTCGTGTAGGGGCACATCATCACGCCGGCGTTGTTGATGAGGATATGAAGATTGTTGACCTCTGAAGAAGAGAACATAACAACAACAACAACAACAAACCCTGTTAAACAACAACACATCCGGGCTCTGTGGGTAGAATCTGACTCTTTGCTCACCTCCTAGGAACTTCTGAGCGAAGGCTCGTATCGAGCAGGTGTCTGCCAGGTCCAGCTCTCGAACCTCCACCTCAGCTTTGGGATGCGCAGCTCGTATGCTGGCCGCGGCCTCCTCTCCTTTGTCCACATCTCGGCACGCCATGATCACCCGAGCCCCTGACATGTGAAAAAATAAACAGACGCTAAACTATGGACAAAACTGAAGCATTAATTCATAGAAGAAGAGAGGAGAGAGGGAGCTTCTGTTGGCTTTTTTGCTGCGTGAAGCCGTTAATTAAAGGAGGTCTCTGGTTTAAGATTGTTGCTCAGTGACGCAGGATAAGTTAACCCACATCTTACGTTACTCCTCAAGCCAAGCATAACCGTAATGACATGGAAAGGTCAACCAAAGATCATTAAACTACAATATTTGCATTGAGGGTTAAGATCTTTGGTTGACATTGTTGAGCTGTTCTAAATCTCCTTTAAACTTCTAATGTTATAATAATTTTTAAAAATTAAAGCTTTAAAAGACACTTCTTATTTAAAAAATGAAATGACACTTTATATTTTACAAAACATCTTCACAGGTTATTTAAACCAAAATGAAGGCAAAAATATTAAAAGGTCACCAACACCATAAGCTGATCGCCAAGCATCATCTCTAAATGACAAAGGCAATAAATGTTTAATGTGACGTAAACAAATAAAACACCTTTAGTAAGATCCATTTAAACTCTTTCACAGCAGACATTTTGACTAGTCATAGTAGGAAACTCACAGCTGTTACTAAAAACAATAATGATGTCTCTGTTCTATTCAAGTTTCCCTGTAAGTCGTGACACTGAGACAGCATGCACAATACCACGACCCTCAAACTGAAGCAGCTAAAATGGTATTCAGCCATAGTTCATTTTTTTTAACTTACAACTCTGCTTTTCCTGCTGTGTTTTGTCAAAATGCCCACAGCCGAGAGATTAGAGCTGGGCAAAAATGAAGTATCATCATTAATTGTGTTGTGAAGATGTGATAATATAATGACATCATTTTATTCTGTTGCACAAATTAGTTTTTTCTCGAGCCAATTGTGATTTAAAATGAGAGAAATGTGATGAATAAGTGGGACAAAGTTCATTGAACTGAACATCTGTTTGCCAAGTACGTTACACATACGAGGAATTTGGCCAGGTCATCTATTGATGCGTAACACGAAACAGTAGCCATCATTTAAAAATAGAAATATGAAAATGTCCAATAAAATATGGTAACAAATAAGAGTATGTTTAAACAAGTATACAATTAAAGTGTCAAAGTGTATATTAATAAAGAAAAGAAAAGGTTTGCATGTATTTCCCATATCCTAATATATATATAGTCATGTTTTAGGATATGGGATTTAAAATACTCCTGCAACATACTGATTTCTATCTTATTGCGTATCCCTACAGAGACTACTGTGTTCTCTTATTGTCAGGGGTAGATTATGGTTTTAAAGAGTCGCTGTGTGTACTGTGTGTTTGAATGTAAAACCAAAAAGTCACCTCGCACTGCCAGGTCCAGGGCGGTCTCCTTCCCGATCCCAGTGTTGGCCCCAGTGATGAGGACTGTCTTCCCATCCAGACTAACTGGGGACCTGCACACTCCTCCTGCTGCATATTTCCTGTTAACACACAATGACCACTGATGAACATTAGGGACATTTTAATCACAGCAGACACAGACACTCCATTTGCATGACTAGTAGCAGTCATTTCAATTTATGTCCTCATTAGGATTGGACATATGGACTGTTTGGCTTAATTATTAACAGAAAAAAAGGAAAAAAACTTGGAAAATGAAACAGTGAAGTCACACGACCCACGCCACTGAGCAGGGCCGCCCCATAGCCAATCACTCTGTTGGAGTAGTGCATACAGATATAACTCCTCCTACGCTCAGCCTCCTGATAGGCCCAGATGGACTCCTGCTTCATCTCTGTGTGCAAAAAAAAAAAAACCCTCCTACAGCTCCATCATTCTGTGCTCATTGATTTTCTGCTTGAAATATCAGTCAACGTCGTGTGGGAATAACACATAAAACCCTTCAAAATGACAATCAGTATTTTATACAATGTAAATGACTCCTCATCATAATGATTACATCAGTGCAATGTGATGCCCTGTCAACCAAGTGGTCCATACTGGATTTATGTGAGGATGAAATGAAGTGCTTACCTTATGTGTGGTGCAAATAAAATCACCAGCAGCGTCACCACCCCGAGCCCCGCGACAATGAGTAAAAGCACCATCACAGCACGGACGTGCGCCTTTCTGTCTCCTCCAGCAGGACGCCACTGCTCTGGAGGCAGAACAGCTGATGTCAAAGCAGAAAGGGCTGCAGAGCGTAGCAGGGGTGAAAGGTACACAGCGAAAGGAATCATGGGATTGTAGTTTTTTTTTTACAGCCCCAGGAAAAATATAACAGAATGTAATCTTCATTTTTTTAATTTTTTTTTTAATTAAGATTACAACAATATTATGACAAAGTAAATTGTCATTTGTGTTATTTAAATATGTTTATTTATATACAGTACCAGTCAAAAGTTTGGACATTTTTATTTTATATTCTCATTCAATGGTTTTTCTTTATTTTTATTTTATATATTTTTTTATTTTATATATATATACAGTACCAGTCAAAAGTTTGGACACACCTTCTCATTCAATGGTTTTTCTTTATTTTTATTTTTTTTTTATTTTATTTTATATATATATATATACAGTACCAGTCAAAAGTTTGGACACACCTTCTCATTCAATGGTTTTTCTTTATTTTTATTTTTATTTTTATTTTTTTCTACATTGTAGATTAATATTGAAGACATCCAAACTATCAAGGAACACATATGGAATTATGTGATAAACAAACAAATGCTCAACAAACCAGTTTTATATTTTATATTATTCAAGTAGTTGAATGAGAAGGTGTATAAAAAAAAAGGTAAATAAAATAGATCAATACAATTACAAAAAGTTATTACATTAAAGGCTTTTAAAAATTAAATTATAATAAAAAAATTTATATAAATTAATTGTATTTTACAAGTAGTAGCGTCTTAGAACTCCATTTCCCAGAAGGCTCAGTGAAAGCTGTCTGCGTAGTGCCTGAGTAAAAATGCTGTCTGGCTGATTTAAAAAAAATAATTGTACCAATATCTAGCATAATTTTCACATATTATATTTTTATTTGCATAACAACTTTAAGCTTCTTATTTGTTGTTAAAAAACAAAACAAAAACATGGTTGTGTTTTAGTTTTTTAATCAGGCGTTTTAGGCGCTGGGTCACGAGGTCCATCATGCGGAAGTCCTGGGAATCTGATTAACATGAAAGCAAAACAGCAGACCAACGCAAAGTTAATGTGACTGTCATTACTGTGCTATTCAACAACTAAATAACAGTAGAGGCAGTAGAAAGGGGCAGCTGAAGGCTTCAACATGTCGTCGGAGGAATACGAGAAATTGCACGAAATCTATAAATCACTGTTTGAGGAAATCAAGCTGATGCCAGAGAGAGCTCTGAGATGCCACGGAGGTGAACATATGTTGTTGTTTTGGCAGCTAATGCTAGCTAACTGCTTTACACATGTATCAGAGTGTATGTTCTGTTTCTACAGAGGAGAGGAAGAGGCTGGTGAGGACCTTTGATGAGAGACATGGGGAGGCTGATGAAGTGGTGAGAAGAGCTGCTGTGTGTGTGTGTGTGTGTGTGTGTGTGGAAGTGATGTGTGCTATCTAACATTACATTACATTACAGTCATTTAGCAGACTTACCATTCACTCATTCACCCACTGATGACAGGCTACCATGCAAGGTGCCACCATCAGACTCTAACTAACATTCATGCAACATCCAGTCCACACCGATGGCAAGCCTTCGGGAGCAACTTGGGGTTAAGTGTCTTGCCCAAGGACACATCGACTGCCGAAGCCGGGTATCGAACCACCAACCCTCTGATTGGAGAACTACCTTGCTCTCCACTACGCCACAGCCGCCCCCAATACACACAATACACACTTTAATATAAAGCTTTATGCAACATTATTCTTTACTATTATCAAAGTACACAGCCATGGGAGGACATTGGCCTGCTTTTAGTTACTTAAAGTACCAGTCAAAAGTTTGGACACACCTTCTCATTCAATGGTTTTTCTTTATTTTTATTTTATAATCATTAGCATGTCTGAAAAATGATGCAGGTACATGAAAGAACTAATGGCCAATGTTTCGACTGCTATAAACTGTTATAAGTATTGCTGGCATCATGGTTACTTAACTGATTACACTTTTTATTACATAAAATATAATATAATTGACATGCAGTTAAACAACCATAGTATTTTTACTGTTAGTAACAGTATAAAAGTTGTACTTTATTTGTTATGTTTTTTTAAGGGGACGTGAAAGCAATACTTCAGATAAAAGCAAAAGAAGATTCACATACAGTACCAGTCAAAAGTTTGGACACACCTTCTCATTCAATGGTTTTTCTTTCTTTATTATTTTTTTTCTACATTGTAGATTAATATTGAAGACATCCAAACTATGAAGGAACACATATGGAATTATGTGGTAAACAAACAAATGCTCAACAAACCAGAATATGTTTTATATTTTAGATTCTTCAAAGTAGTTGAATGAGAAGGTGTGTCCAAACTTTTAAATGGTACTGTATTTAAACCTCAAGTAGAACTTAAACCGTTTAAGATGATGATAAATAATCACACAGTTACAGGATCAGTTTACAGGAAGACATAAATAGAAATGTAGCTAAAAACAGGGACAACAAACTAAAATCTTTACACTTAAAAGTCAGATGGCTGAGAAGAATGCTCTATATGTGTGAATTGTCTTTCATGCTTTTAGGTTGCAGAAAGTCCTCTTTACAAATAGGTTTGCAAAAATAAGTAATGTTTTGTATGTGTGGGGAACAAAACACTGTAGAATGGTTCAACCAGACAATTAAACAGGCAGAAAGAGACAATGACCCCTTTGAGAATAGAAGAAATCCCCAGGCACTGGTAAAAGAAACATCAAGCTTGGCATCAACATGTGTGCAGATTTAAATGGTATCAGTTTACGGTTTCCGTGTCAAGTGCACAATAATGATTCTAACAAGCTGGAATATGAACAGCAAAAGATATTTTTCAAACAGCACAATAGAAATAGAAGATTAGTTGGAGGTTACTACTATTGTAACTGGTTTGGAAAATTAGATGAACATACTATGGACTGACAAATCCCAGTTTAAACCTAGTAAATATAATAGAAAAATGGGTTCCCAAAATATTTCGAGCCCAATTGCGGCATTTATTTTCAATAATGATCGAAGGTCAATTAAGCTTTTCTGGACTGGAATACAAATCCAGAACCAAAGTTCCAACAGTATTCTCCCCTGTCATACAACACTGTGGGTACATAGACTAAATATAAATTTGAATTAGGCTATTTACTTCTTCTCCCTTGGGGCCAGAACCATTTCCACTGGTATTAGAACTGTTAAGTTACTGGTCCATTTTGCCTTTTGTATCCGAAGAATTAAAAAGAGCGTTAACCTAATCCAGTAGTTGTTCCTTCAGTGTATTGTGCATTGTTCCAGTTATTGTCTTCACTTCTTGAGAAAGATCTTTCTCTAGATTTACACTATTATCTTATCTGTGTCCAGTTACAAGGAATGGAAGAAGAGCTGCGTGCTGCACCTTCCACCTACAGAAACGCCATGAGCACCAAGCTGCGCATGCACCGGCGGGATCTGGGCAAACTGCAGAGGGACATGAAAACCTCTGCCACTGGCTTCGGTTCGTCTTCACAGACAGTGGAGGGAAGTAATCATGGCATCTATTCATCACAAAACCAACAAAGTGTGAGTGTGTGGCTGTCGATTTTTTTTTTTTTACATTTTATAAATGCTGTTTTGAGCACGGTCTCATCTCATTATAAGGGTTATGAAAATTAAAAAGAGGAGGTATTTCAGCTATCCAAAATATCAGTAGAAAATGTATGTTTTCTGTCTTGCAGAGTGAAAGCAAAAAGCGACATCTCGTTTCTGCTTTTTGTAAAAAACTAAATTCTGTGAGTGCAGGAAATCAATAAATTGATTTTTTTAGAAGTTTGAAGAAAGGTTGGCACACTAACATGGACATTTTACTGCCAAATAACTCCTGATGTATTCAACAAAATGGTTCTTTAAGGGGGTGAAAGTATCTGAAAATGGATTTTCTTCTTGCTTCATGTCACAATAAGTGTTATTTACTCTGGTTGTTTTGTCATTTTTGCCCACCTATGCAGACACACCTGCAGTCCCAGAGAGCTTTGCTTCTCCAGGGCACCGACTCTCTGAACAATGCCACCCAGAGTATTGAACGGAGTCAGCGCATCGCCGCGGAGACGGATCAGATCGGCACAGATATCATCGAGGAGCTGGGAGAGCAGAGGGAACAGCTGGACCGCACCAGAAACCGAGTGAGCTGAGAATTGTTACTATGCTACTGTTTACGGGATGAGATTGTGATGCTTCATTAGTTTTAATCCGTTGAGGGTACGTTACATGTTTGCTTTGTGGTTTTTTGAGGCCATGATTTTGTTAAATCTAATCTGTCTTTTGTTTATTTTGAAGTTGGCGGATACTGGAGAGAACCTCAGTCGAAGTAGAAAAATTCTTCGTGCCATGTCACGGCGGTAAGTTCTACCCTAAAAAGGTTATACATTTAAGTTATCTTGTTTTTTTTTTTATAGATGCACTAAATGATTAAATACTAAATATCAGTTTCTTGAGTTTGATTTATTCTCTGTTCTTTTGTATGCGTTTCACTGGGTGTCCAGTCTTTCTGTCTTTTTAGCTAGCTTGTATAATATTATACTGTATGAACTAGCCAAAATGGTGCACATTGATTAAACTGAAACATGAAAAAAACGAATTCAGATTGGCTGATTAATGCATTTTCGGAATAACATACATTATTTTCTCAATTAACCAAATAATTGTTTAATCCATAAAAATGTCAGAGTATAATCCTAAATGCTTTAAAATTAGTCTTCGAACAGTCTTAGTCTAAAGGTATTCAATTTATGACCATGAATGACAAAGAAAATCATGAAATCCTCAAATATGAGAATCTGGATCCAGCAAATGTTTGGCATTTTTGTTTGAAACGTTTCTGTCGATCAACTACTCGATTAATCATTAAGTTGAAATTTTATGACTTCTGTTTATGGAACAATGACCCTCTGTTTATTGTGGACTTTCGTCTTTCTTTGTCTTCTAGGCTGGTGACGAACAAGTTGCTGTTGGCTGTCATCATTTTAATGGAGTTGGCCATTCTGGGAGCTGTGATTTATCTGAAGTTCTTCCGACGATGATCAAGCTAAACCGTCTAAAAAACATTCTAAGCTCTGGTTACAGGGCAAACCCAGACTCTCTTCATCTGTCTCCACTGACTATCCAGTAGCAATAATTTTCCTCTGCTGTATTCAGCCAACTGTTTCTGTGAGTAAAAATGACACTGAAGTCATAAAGTGAACCTTTTAATAAGAGGGGATTCTGTCCGTGGGCAGGTGAAGTTCATTTGACAAGAATCACTAATTGTTGAACCTATTTGAATGGACCAAACCTACAGAAACTCCACACACAAACTGTGACCTGATATTTGCACTGTTTAATCAGACTGTTAGTACCATCGATGCCCTGAAGGAGAATGTTGTGGACTTGTGTGCTGCCTGCTACAGACCTCAGTATGGATTCTCTGTCAGGACTTATTCGAACTTAAGTACGATCAACCTTCTTCCACATGTGAAGATTCTCCGTTGACTGTCCTGAAATGTTGCTGATAGACATTACCTCAGCAGTTCTGGGAGTTCTTAGATTGGGATACTTTATTATTAGTTCTCAAAACAATTGTATCTTTTTTTGTTTTGTCCTCATGCCCAGTATCTAAATGGTTGTATTTAGCTAATTTTTACAACTCTTAGTACTGAGACCTGAGGCCAAATCAGTCAGAGATATTATAAAAAAAATGGTTGGAAGCTCTTAATAAATGCAATGTTCTTAACAGTTAATAATGATGTCTAATTGTTGTATAATACAAAAATCACTGTTAGAAAAGCTTCAGTATTCCCTATTTGATTGTTTCTCCACATCATTAAAAGCTAATCTTACAACTCGGTTTGCATTGTATCTGATATATTTCCAGGGACGGCAGTCAAACAAAGTTAGAAAAACTTCCGCTGTGTAGCTGACGTCACCAGAATGTGTTACAGGCTGAAGCCCCAGACCAGGTCAGTGCTGGGTAAACAGCACCTGTTACTATGGAATTAATCATCAAATAATGATGATAAGATTATTCTTTGTGCCGTGATCTTGAACATCTGCCACAATGTTTTTCTTAGATATCATGCCTTCCTAGAGTGTTGCCAAGTACGAAAACATGTTTGGTGACGTGCTTGTGTGGATCATGTGGGGGTGTGGTGGAAAGAAATATGTGAATCTTCTTTTGCTTTTATCTGAAGTATTGCTTTCACGTCCCCTTAAAAAAACATAACAAATAAAGTACAACTTTTATACTGTTACTAACAGTAAAAATACTATGGTTGTTTAGCTGCATGTCAATTATATTATATTTTATGTAATAAAAAAGTGTAATCAGTTATGTAACCATGATGCCAGCAATACTTATAACAGTTTATAGCAGTCGAAACATTGGCCATTAGTTCTTTCATGTACCTGCATCATTTTTCAGACATGCTAATGATTATACGAATAGCAGTGATGTTAGTTCGATCTCTTTGGTCCACGCTGAAATATCTCAATAAATATTGAATGGATTGCCATGAAATTTTGTAAAGACATTCATTGTTCGCTGAGGATGAATCCTACTGACTTAGGTGATACTTTTACTTTAATGCCAGCACAACTCTGAGGTTCATATTTGTGTTTTTTAGTGAAATATCTCAACAACTATCGGATCAGAGTTCAGAGCTCAACGCTAACTTTTAATAGTGGTTGCCAACTTTGTTTGCCAAAAATGAAAATATGGTTGGGTTGGGAATTCTTATCACCTTTATAATATGAGTAATTAAGATATTATGCAGGGTCAAGTAAGCTTAATAATGTGACATGTAAGCCAATGTGAATGTTGTAAATGCTTTGCAGTATAACATTCATCCAGTTTAAAGATGCCAGGAATACTTTATATCCCAAGACTTCAAAAATGTCCTTTTTGTTTTTCGTTCAGGTTCATGTGGTTCTTTTGCGATATTGACGGGTTTGTCAAACTTTAGTGATGCCTGTGCGCATGCAAGTAAACACACCAATGCCCCTGCAGCGTTGTCTGATACACGTTCTTTGTGCCGCAGGTATGTTTGGCTGTTTGCTGCCCCTATTTGTTTATGTTAACGAGTAATTGCCACTAATGGAAACCAAAGGTTCAAGATAGTTGTGAATGGCAACCAGGCAACCCTTTCCATCGAGCCCTAAATTTGCAATAACGTTGGCGATAGTCCAGTTTTTCATCTAACTCCTCCGTCAGGTCAAAGTATTTTGTCTAACTCTGGTTTATGACCATATACTTGCTGATCGAATGGCATTAATATCAGCCTCAGTTTACTTTGTTCTTAGTTATAGCCCTTCAAAGTAAAATAAAACAAACTACAGAGGAAATAAGACACATTGACACGAACGAAAAATGCCATCACATTTATGGAAGACCAAAATACTGTATAAACTCTTTGTTGCAAGGACATTGGTCATTTAGTGGCCACATCAAGCCAAACATCAGATCAGGTCAAACTTAAATGCAAACTATAGTTTTTTTCCAGCATTCGATTCATAGCTGGATTTTAACAGTTTTCAAACCAATTAATACTGATGTAGTCAGTATATATCTATACACCCTATTTTCGAATACATGTACTGCTAGGTTCATAGTGAAAATACAAAAGTAAACTCTAAAGAAATTACAGTAACCACAGCTGGTCCAAAGTGCAAACACATCATTTCTAGTTTTTAGTAACTGACACAGCCGCAGAACAGTTGTGAGAGTCCACGTTAGACTGTGGGCTTCAAACTAAGTCAAACTTGGCTTATCATACCTCTGAGGCAGGTTCATTCTCTTTTAAACCAAACGCATAATAAATATGTGGCAGCTGTGTCCTCTAACACTTAACTTATTACATACAGGAGCACAATAAGTTAGCATTGCTGTTTAAATTAACAGTATTTCCATCAATTATTTTGACTGAGCATTGTCAATGTGAAATTTATACCTCAAATCTGTAAAGCCCTTTTTATAGATTAATAAATTCATACACAGGTTAGTTTTCTTCATTAAAACATAACTCTAAACAGCAAAGAGATGAGAACAGGACCTTTAGCTACTATTAGATTCAGTCGTTACAGTCTGGTATTCAATATTGTGGAATGCTCTGGGGTGGTGTTGTTAAAAGTTCAAAGCTTTGCTCCGTGCTCTCAGAGGCGAAGCTGCTCCGTGTCGTCCTTCACAGAGGGAATCTCGTCGATGGATGCGTGAGCGCCTTCCCTCGTGTGTCCCAGAGACGACACGATGACGTCCACCGCTAGAGAGGCGGTGGCCTCCACGGCTTCACGGCTGGCACCCAGCATTGGATTGACCTCCACCAGGTCCATGACTGACAGCAGACCTGAACACGTTCACAAGTTAGATACTGAAACCTGACGACACAAGAGCTTTAAAGACAATATACGGTTATATGAAGCTCTCTGTATAGGACGTTGCGACCATGTTAGTAGTAATCTGTACCTGTGTTATGGATTTCCTCTGTGACGTAGATCCCCTCCCTGTAGGTCAAACCGCCGTTCACTGGTGTTCCTGTTGCCGGAGCCAGAGACGGGTCGAATGCATCGACGTCAAAGCTCAAGTGGATCGGTCGCTGTTTTCTGTTCAAGGTGAGACAATTAAAGTGTGAATCTTAAGGTTTACTTTGACTCAGACATGAGCAATAATATGGTTTTAACATATATAGAAAAGTAGACGTTACAATCACGATCAAATGTTTAACAGTATGGGAATATAATCCGTTACCTTGACAAAAGATGGTCAAGAGTGACTTCCATGACCCTTTGGATGCCGAGTCTGTCGATGTCCCTCATGGTGAAGTACTGGATACCCAGGGCCTTCAGGATGTGGCTGTAATTTAAACATAATCAAAAACGTTAAGGACTATTTCCGCAGTGCTTTTCAGGGAGATTTAAGTTCACATCAGCCACATGTGGTGAGGGTTGATAGTGCGTACTTACTGCTCTCCGGGGTCGACGTCACGCAGTCCGATGTACACCAGGTCCCTCGAGGAGAGGAACGGCTTCATCCAGGAGAACCCTGGGATATCTGGCATCTGTGGTGGACAGATTGACATAATGTAATATTGAATATATAAATATGTATGTAGGGACAGAAGAAAAAAAAAAACGATTTCAGAATTTTCATGATTAATCTAATTCATTTTTAAAACTTATTGCATCTCTTTCAGCCTGGTTTTTCATGCTACTATGTAGTAGGGTTGGGCTGCCTTTACACGTCTCTGCCCATCCATGTTTGCATAAGAGGAATTTGCGTCAGCGTCAGCGTTGCAATTTCTGCCTCAGCAATGGCTCACCAACAGACCGGGATATGTTATGACTATATCACAGCTAAGGGGCGTTTATTGGCCCATGGCAAAGAAATTGATGCGGGTCTCTAGTTTTACATCACACTGTATGTTAGATATGCTGCATATTCATCAAAACTAGTCAAATTAAAGCACTTAAAATAGTCCTTTTCAGGTCTGCTTTGAAGAATTTTACTTGACTGTCGTAATTGCGTTATTGTCTATTTCTGTGAAGTATATTTTTAAATATTTCTCTCTATTTTATCCCCTATGTGAAGTGTCTTATTTTCTTGAAAAGCTCTTTCTAAATATTTTTTAATTATTATTAAATGAAAGGCTTTTGGTGATACAGTTCACATTCAAATGTTTGCTAATGCTTATACTAACTAGTGTTCACCTTGTCTTGCAGCTCTTTGAGCATGAATGCCACCGGCTGGCCGTGAAGGTTTCCCGTTGGAGAAGTCATCGGCGTGTTTATGTCAGCATGAGCATCGACCCAGATGAGACACAGGTCAGGACACTGCTGGGCATGGCCTGCCACCGAGCCGATGGCAAGGCTTTGAAAAGAGAAGGACAGTCTTATAAATATCTGGTGTTTATATCAGTTAAATTCAGAGGACAATAGCATATTTGCAAGGAAGTCTAACCTGAAACACACATGGTAAAATGACATACAGTAATCTTTTGGACACCTAAATACTGTACTAGTTCTATTATGCATGATACAGGTTCTGCAGATACTTTCGTTATTATCACATACCTGTGATCACCTCCGAGCATGACAAGGGTGTGTCCGGCTCTGACAGCTCTGCTCACTGCGCCGGCCACCGTCTTATTTGCTGCACCAACAGTGCGAGGGAACTTGACATCCATGTAGGGTTCATCGTTCTCAAGGTGGTGGAATTTGAGGTCGCCGAAGTCGTGGACGGAGTAGTCTAAACACAACGACAAGAAGCGGCCATCAATTAAAAAAAAACACTTGACCACCATTGAAATACAGTTAAAAGCTCAATCTATTTGATTTAGATAGTTTCGTAGACGGAGATGCACACTGAATGAGTTCATAATGGGTCATTCTTTTGGTGAAGTTTACAGGCAGACAGAAAGGTTTCAGAGTTTTTTCCACCAGAACATGTGACTGTTGATGGAAACACTGGCTGTTGCATTGAACCTGCAATCTATTGGTTTTGGACAATCTGTCAATTTTTTAGGACACTGTCCTGTTTTCTGTTTTGCAGAAGCATTAGTGCTTTAAAAACCTGCAGGTTTCAGTTAAATCTGTAGCTTCTGTCTCTTGACTTCAACACACGTCTGTCTACCTTGCAGTCTGAGGAGGCTGATTCATTCAACGCCAGTGGAACATTAGTGACTGGGCACTCTCCACTTGTCCCATTTTCCCACGTCGGCTCAGGTTTCAGCAGCTCAGTCGCCCTGCGCTAAGCGACCGCAGCAGTAAAGACCGAGAAAATTTCCACTTGGTTTGGGACTCGGACTGCGAAGTAAACAAGTGATGTGATCTACCATATTGGGGAGCTCATCTGGCAACGTGATCCTTTATGGCAGTGTAGTGTTACTCTGCTGATCTAAGGGGAACCAATGTGGTTCATTACCATTCCTAGACCGGACAGGAATAGCCCTTGTCTTAGTGCAACAGGGAGCATCTATTGCATGACAATTCAAAAAGTCTCATACAGCAGCAACAGGCTGCTTCTGTTGACTGTAAATGCAGGATTGCTGCTTTGCTCCCAGTTCTGTGGTTAAACCGTACTGGTTTTAATTATATGTTGGATTTTTTTTCACTGAGAAAAGTTTGGACGAACATACTTACATAACTCTGAGCGAGAGTGAAGCGTTTAGATCAGTTAGGGGTTCGGTTTTCTACTTTGAGCTCGTCTAGTGACACGGCAGCTGTATATCTTTTCAGGGTTGCCAGGTTGACATCACACTACCACGGAGATGATTCCTCGCCAACTCATTGCTTTCAACTTCAGCAGATCGAAGGACATTTCTCAAACCTTTGATTTTAAACTTTTTTGTTTTTTTAAATACGAACATTTTATATGAAACCCTAAAATGTAGGCTGCAGTAATGTTACAAATATTTCTTGTAACTTAATATTTTTTTTATAATTTGGCTCCACGTGTTGCCTCACTACATTAACATATGTGCCATATACTATAACTGTTGCATCATGTATACATGTATTGTATATTAGATACTACAGAGCAGGCTAAAATGATCCCTAACTGATATTTAAGTAATTTCCTATCATGAAAGAAAAAAACCCCAATTTAAAATCAAGGAGCCAAGCAACAAGAGTGATAATATAATGTATTACAGTACCAATAATACAAATAATGATCATAGTCCTTCACCATGCTTAACAAATGCATTTTACACAAATCTTAGTGTCTGAATAATTGAATAATAGTAAAAGAGTTGCTTTCAACTTGCTTTACTTGCTTCCATCATCAATGATTAATGGGATTTTAATCACTGGAAACACATTCTCAATCTGTGTTCTGTTTACTGTATTCTGCACTAAGTTTAACACATGGGACAGGACTGTAAATACATGTTTAATATATTAGGTGCTGTTATCTTTATGAAGACTACTTTATTCTAATTGACTGCCGTTACACTGCAGGAAAATATATACATTCCTTTTAAATCAATGCATAAGTTACTGTGTGGCATCTGCCAGAAGAATAAAAGTATGTCAGTTATGTAAAATAAGACGTTGTCCCAGCTGTAGAGGTATTCTGTGTGAGGATGGGGAGGGAGGGCTGCCACTGTTGCTCAACGTCTGATGTTTCCAGCTGATAACTGGGACCAGACATGCTTAAACAAATGCTGTAACGCTCACAGCCTGCTTATTTGGCTGCAACACAGAAACCGGTCCTGCTGTCACACACCTACATGATCTACTGTAAGAAGAGCCGCACAACGCTGCTATTATTACTGACGCTCTCTATTTCTATTATGTCTTATGGAAGGTGTCAGCAGCGAGTTTAAAAGTGACCTTGTGTTCCTGTCAACTGTAAATATATGTATACTTAGACTTTGGTACACTGTATAGTGAGTGTATTTATAGTACCCTTATCTTACGTATGGTAGCCTACTCTGAGTCCTCTGTGGAGTCAACTTGAGGATCCTCCAGTACAAAGTGACCTCCCCATAGCTCATGGTATTTTTCCTTTTCGTGTAGTATAATGATACTACGTTGTAGGAGCATCACGCCTTCTAGTAGTAATAACTAGGTGCATGATGACTAAGCTTTAATGGTGCTTTATTAACAGGGAATGTTAAGACGATACTTTGGGCTCACCTATAATTGGCATTTGTCATCATGATAATCAGATGTATAAAAAAAAAGATGTATTGTTAACAATTACCATAAATCATAATATGAATAACCAGTTAAAGACCTCATTACTTTATTGTACACAACACCTATTTTGTATTTTGTATTATATTAATCTCCATTGTGTCCTTGCTTTTCAAAAGAGACATATCTGTGTGTGTGTGTGGACTACAAATAGACTTTTAGTATCCTAGGCTGGCTGACTTTATAGTCACTTTTCTTTTTTTTTTTCTTTACAGTATTCATGCCATGACTCGTCCCCAGTCTCTTAAATCTCATTCCTTTTGTGTGTGTGTGTGTGTGTGCGTGTTGGTAGGCGTGACATTCCCATCACAATGTAACCTCAGTGACCCGCAGAGCTCAATGAATAACGGATTCTTTCCGACTGAGGTGTCCTCTTTCCCCCTCCTCTCTCTCTCTACTGCCACGTGAGACTGTCTGCATGACTGTGGGAAACGAAAGGTTATGAAATAATAAGATCAATGAGTTGATGTTGGGCTAAATGTTTGTGTGGTAATGAGGGGGAAGTCTGTAATGACGACAGAGTGGAAACACATCCGCAGCCTGTCCTCTTCCTCTCCCTGCGCCCTCCACACCATGTGCCGGAGACAAGAAGCACTAAACCATGCGTAAAGCAGACTGTATCATAATAATAATACTAAATGTAATGTACAAAGTGTCCTCCCATGTGTTGGGATTGACTGTATGCTATATTTGTCCCTCTCACAGGCCATGGATCTAATAGATTCACGCGGGGACTTGAATGAGCTCTTGTAGTCGCCATTACTTCATTGTTAAAGGGGATTTACATCATTATGACTTGCTCCTCTGCTATGAAACTTCATGCAAAAAAGAAAGAAAGAGAGATTTACTACTTCTTACACAAAACGAAAGCAAAGCAGGGAGCACTTTACTACATGTCGGATGTTTATATCTACAGCCTCCCGGGTGATGTAACACATTGGCAGAGAGGAGGAGGAGGGGAAGAAAAGCTTAAATCCAGTAAATCTGTCTGCACAAGAGAAGCTGCAGGTCACACCCACCCACTGTTACATAACATATATATTACATAACATATATATATATATATATATATATATATATATATATATATACCCCACCCCTTGTTCCTCACCTACCTAACCCGGAGAGCCTCTCGATGAGCCCCGCATCTCTGATGACTTTAGGGCCGTGCTCCACACCTCCTCGTTTCTGAAAAGGAAACAGAGAGGAGTTCATCCAGTGCTGAAGATAATAATAATAATAATAATAATAATAATAATAATAATAATAATAATCATAATGATGATGTAAAATATCAACAGGACATAAAGGCTTTTCTTACCTGTCCTCTTGAGAAAGGAGCTCCCAGCACAGCCACGGATTGGGCTCTGCTTTGTTGGCAAGCGTGGCCCAGTTGAGATCTCAGAAGACGGGATAAAGGTCCTCTCAAAGCCATTTTTTAAAATATATTTATTTGTTACCAGAAATCCCGAATCGTCTCAGTCCAAATCAGTTCGATCCCTGCTTCCAACCAAGAAGAAAAGTCTGATAAAAGCGCAGTGGATGTCGCACCGGTGGATGCTGAATGTGACCGCGTTGCTGCAGCAGGCTGCTCTTATTGCTCCTACACCTACTTAATATTCATGAGCTGCTGGATAGGAGGACTTAAGAGAATAGTATCAGTTGTCACACCTTTTTTTTTTTTTTTTTTTTCTTTTTCTTAGAAACGTGGAGGTGTTGAGAATTATGAATGACGCCAAAGTGTTTATGGTGAGTTATAAACTCGCATGGCTGGCAGGGTGTCTTGTTTCATTTACAGCCAGTGACGTCAGTAGGAGTGACACACCTTCGGAGTAGCCAATGGGAGACGGAGAAATATGTGGGTTCGCTCTGTGGGCGTGGCCTGCGACCTGGTTGCTGGTCAGGTGTTTTTTTATTTCCCCCCCTGACAGGTTTGTTGTGAAGCCCTGAACACTGCGGCCTCTTCTGGTGGAACATTCCAGAGAGGAAGCCAAGTGGAAGAAATGGGCTTGTTTACATTCGAGCATTTGACCTGGTTGTTGGTCAACACGTGTCCCAGCCAGCATATCTTTACATCTTTATATTAAGATAACCTTTATTAGTCCTGCAGGGGGGACATTTACAGGAGTACAGCAGCATAGAGGATTGTGCAAACATTACATTACATTACATTACAGTCATTTAGCAGACGCTTTTATCCAAAGCGACTTACAATCAGTAGTATATTACATATCATTCACACACTGATGACAGGCTACCATGAGACATAGTAAAAAAAAAAGATCAAAAATAAGTATTATAAATAAGCAAATGAGCAATAAAAAAAAAAAAACAGTAAAGAATCCACAGTAACTGAAATATATATGTCTGTGTGTGTATATATATATATATATATATATATATATATATATATATATATATACACAGACATATATATTTCAGTGTATATATATATACACACAGACATATATATTTCAGTGTATATATATATACACACAGACATAAACTATTATAACTATTGTGTTACACAGTGTATTTGTATTGCAGAAGTTTTTAGTGTCATGTGGTCTACTGGGAGCATTTGACCTGGTTGTTGGTCAACACGTGTCCCAGCCAGCATATCTTTACATCTTTACATTAAGATAATCCTTTATTAGTCCTGCAGCGGGGACATTTACAGGATTACAGCAGCATAGAGGATAGTGCAAACAAGAGACATAGTAAAAAAACAAGATAAAAAATAACTAAATATTTACCTTCTCATTCAACTACTTTGAAGAATCTAAAATATAAAACATATTCTGGTTTGTTGAGCATTTGTTTGTTTACCACATAATTCCATATGTGTTCCTTCATAGTTTGGATGTCTTCAATATTAATCTACAATGTAGAAAAAATAAATAAAGAAAGAAAAACCATTGAATGAGAAGGTGTGTCCAAACTTTTGACTGGTACTGTATGTGAATCTTCTTTTGCTTTTATCTGAAGTATTGCTTTTATCTGAAGTATTGCTATATATATATATACACACACGTGGACAAAATTGTTGGTACCCTTCCGTTAAAGAAAGAAAAACCCACAATGGTCACTGAAATAACTTGAAACTGACTAAAGTAATAATAAATAAAAAAAGATTGAAAATTAACTAATAAAAATCAGACATTGCTTTTGAATTGTGGTTCAACAGAATCATTTTAAAAAACAAACTAATGAAAATGGCCTGGACAAAAATGATGGTACCCCTAGAAAAGATTGAAAATAATTAGACCATAAGGACATGTTAAACTAAGGTGTGTCCTCTAATTAGCATCACAGGTGTCTTCAAACTTGTAATCAGTCAGTCTGCCTGTTTAAAGGGTGAAAAGTAGTCACTGTGCTGTTTGGTATCATGGTTTGTACCACACAGAACATGGACCACAGAAAGCTAAGGAGAGAGTTGTCTCAGGAGATTAGAAAGAAAATTATAGACAAGCATGTTAAAGGTAAAGGCTGTAAGACCATCTCCAAGCAGCTTGATGTTCCTGTGACTACAGTTTCACATATTATTCAGAAGTTTAAGGTCCACGGGACTGTAGCCAACCTCCCTGGACGTGGCCGCAAGAGGAAAATTGATGTCAAAATGAAGAGACGGATAATACGAATGGTAACCAAAGAGCCCAGAACAACTTCCAAAGAGATTAGAGGTGAACTCCAAGGTCAAGGTCCATCAGTGTCAGATCGCACCATCCGTCGCTGTTTGAGCCAAAGTGGACTTCATGGAAGACGACCGAGGAGGACACCACTGTTGAAAGCAAATCATAAAAAAGCGAGACTGGAATTTGACAAAATGCATATTGACAAGCCACAAAGCTTCTGGGAGAATGTCCTTTGGACAGATGAGACAAAACTGGAGCTTTTTGGCAAGTCACATCAGCTTTATGTTCACAGATGCAAAAATGAAGCATACAAAGAAAATAACACTGTACCTACTGTGAAACATGGAGGAGGTTCGGTTATGTTCTGGGGCTGCTTTGCTACATCTGGCACAGGGTGTCTTGAATTTGTGCAGGGTACAATGAAATCTCAAGACTATCAAGGCATTCTGGAGCAAAATGTGCTGCCCAGTGTCAGAAAGCTTGGTCTCAGTCGCAGGTCATGGGTCCTCCAACAGGATAATGACCCAAAACACACAGCTAAAAACACCCAAGAATGGCTAAGAGCAAAACATTGGACTATTCTGAAGTGGCCTTCTATGAGCCCTGATCTAAATCCTATTGAACATCTGTGGAAGGAGCTGAAACATGCATTCTGGAGAAGGCACCCTTCAAACCTGAGACAGCTGGAGCAGTTTGCTCACGAGGAGTGGGCCAAAATACCTGTTGGCAGGTGCAGAAGTCTCATTGAGAGTTGCAGAAATCGCTTGATTGCAGTGATTGCCTCAAAAGCTTGTGCAACAAAATATTAAGTTAAGGGTACCATCATTTTTGTCCAGGCCATTTTCATTAGTTTGTTTTTTAAAATGATTCTGTTGAACCACAATTCAAAAGCAATGTCTGATTTTCATTAGTTAATTTTCAGTAAATTTTTATTTATTATTACTTTTGTCAGTTTCAAGTTATTTCAGTGACCATTGTGGGTTTTTCTTTCTTTAACGGAAGGGTTCCAACAATTTTGTCCACGTGTGTGTATATATATATATATATATATATATATATATATATATATATATATATATATATATATATATACACACACACACACACACACAGACAGAAGCTATTATAACTATTGTATTGCACTGTGTATTTGTATTGCAGAGGTTTTTAGTGTCATGTGGTCTACTGGGAGCAGAGCTGGTTATGCAACCTGACAGCATTGAGCCTTATGTAGGGTATAACATGTGTCTTTTCTATCATTTATGAAAGAAGAACGCCTATTCAAACCTTTTTACATAAGTTGTAGCTATAACACACTATAAAAACTCCATTAATTCCATCAATTAAAGGTATTAACAGCAAAACGTAGGCTACTTGGGGAGGCAAAAGTAAAACTAGGCTTCTCTAAATGCAGAGTAACGTGTTGTATTTTTATATTATAAACGTAGTAACTTGCCTCTGCACTATACTTTTGCTCTGGTTTATGCTTTAAGATGCTTGTTTAAGAAAGGAGATGCACTTATGACTTCTGGTGACTAGTAGTTCTCTTGAATACCTATGTTGAATACACTTATTGTAAGTCGCTTTGGATAAAAGTGTCTGCTAAATGACTGTAATGTAATGTAATGTATATGGAAATTATTTATTAGGAATAACCCCTTAAAATGTACCATTTCGTATTATTATTTTACAATACAAGCACAATAAGACAAACATTTAACAAAAATAATAATAATAATAAAAATTAAATATTAAATATGAATTAATAAGATATACAAAATCATGAGGTCATACTTAAAATTAATCATTCTTTCATTAAAGCATTAATGTGCTGTTTTTATACATTATTGTTACTGATGCACTAATGTGTAAGTAGGGTTTAATATGCAAAAGTGACATTAAATAAGATTGATTTTTAACAATCTTTAAGAAAAGAAAAGCAGACACATGTGTACTATAACTATCTCTTATCAGTGTAGTTCCAGGTCATAAACTGAACTTTGTGGTTGCTGAGCAACAGCGAACCCATGTATGTCTCCTGACGTAATCAGCCGACATTGGGCGTGACGAATCAAAAGGCCAGAAAGCTGTGACATAATAGGCATACTATTTTTTATGTTTTATTTTTAATTTTTTAAATCAGTTAACAAAATAATAATACCCATAACCGGCATTATTATGTAATATCTCATACATAAAAAAATTAAATTAAATTAAATTAAAAAAAAGTGTGTTAAGTATTACTATGCACACACAAGGTACAGCCTTAAATAAAGAACTGCATTTGGCGCCACCATGCGTTGGAAATGGAGAATGGCCAGAATTGAATAAAGGGGAGCAGGATTTCCTTGCCCTGAGTGTGGCCTGTCAGGCAAAACTTTCCCCAAGATGTACAAATCTTCCCTCCAATTTAGTCCAACCTAGGTCCTACACATTATAATTTGATTTCCAAGTATATCAGGGGTTGCAGTCTGGGTTTATGGGATTAAGCATTTGGACCTTTTTTCCTCTGAATTAAACCTCACAAATTGTGTGCTAATCTGCAACAACATCCACTCATTCAAATACTCTGGTTATAGATGGATTAAAGACCACTGCCATTGTTTGGTGTTTTGCACATTTAGTTCACTTATTTCAGATCCCTTTTACTTGCACTAATTCCCATTTCCATGGCTTTTTTTGTATGTTTAATACCTTCTAGTCAGCCCATCATTTCAAATTTGTTACACTATGATATACCTTGAAAAATTTGAAACTTTGATTGGGCAAATTTTGATTCGGAATGTGGTAAGCAGTTATAATATAATAAGTGGCTCATAGTATAAAACATGCAAAGACACTGGACTGTTGTTGGCTATGGGCCAGCCAAACGATACAATTTGTTTTAAGGCAAATTAGGGAAATATAATCAGCTATCTTTTGTCTTTAGACCATTTGTTTTGACTCAAATGAATCATTAACACTTTAATGCAAGTATTTTTCAGTAGAATATTTCACTCTGTTAATATGTTTGGTCAGACTTTACAAGTCCCTCAGGAAATCTTCCTGGGGGACGCCCGCTAAGTCCTAGACACTGTTTTTCCTTCCCTTTGACATGGAACTATACAAAAATGTATATAATTATTCATATGTACACCATTATTCCTGAGCCTTCCGCTTAGCACTTATTGTATTTGTATTAGTTTGTTGCACTTATTGTATTCGTATTAGTTTGTTTCTGTACTTTTGCTCTGGTTTATGCTCTTAGATGTTTGTTTAAGAAAGGAGATGCACTTATGACTTCTGGTGACTAGTAGTTCTCTTGAATACCTATGTTGAATACACTTATTGTAAGTCGCTTTGGATAAAAGCGTCTGCTAAATGACTGTAATGTAATGTAATGTTGGCTATGGGCCAGCCAGACTATACAATTTGTTTTAAGTCAAATTAGGGAAATATAATCAGCTATCTTTTGTCTTTAGACCATTTGGTTTGACTCAAATGAATCATAACACTTAATGCAAGTATTTTTCAGTAGAATATTTCACTCTGTTAATATGTTTGGTCAGACTTTACAAGTCCCTCAGAAAATCCTCCTGGGGGACGCTTCCTTTCCTTTGACATGGAACTATACAAAAATGTACAGTACCAGTCAAAAGTTTGGACACACCTTCTCATTCAACTACTTTGAAGAATCTAAAATATAAAACATATTCTGGTTTGTTGAGCATTTGTTTGTTTACCACATAATTCCATATGTTAGTTTGGATGTCTTCAATATTAATCTACATAGAAAATTCTTGCTTTTGTTCTGTAATTTGGCAATACCCATGCTGTCTGATTCATTGTTTCATATATTACATTATGTCTTCAATATTAATCTACAATGTATATAAAAAAATAATAAAGAAATAAAATATATATATATTGAATGAGAAGGTGTATCCAAACTATTTGGACACATCTGGTATATATATATATATATATATATATATATATATATATATATATATATATATATATATATATATATATATATATATATATATATATATATATATACACACACACACAGACATTACAGTCATTTTTTTCAGAAATATAGACACACAGACAGAACCTATTATAACTATTGTATTGCACAGTATATTGCAGATTGTCTTCAATATTAATCTACAATGTAGAAAATTCTTACTTTTGTTCTGTAATTTGGCAATACCCATGCTGTCTGATTCATTGTTTGGCTATGAGAAAGTTCCATACACTATCATAGAATAAAGGCGCCTGAGAGACTGAACTCAGGGCAACAACACCGCCTGACGGCTGAGGTTTCCCATGATGCACTGCGAGCAGAACAGGTCCCACTTATTTGTATCCATAGGTGTTCTTGCTGCGCGCCGGTGGCATTTATAACGCTAATCTTTAGCATAACGTTATTCCCCTAACTTATTTAATGGGCTTTTACTCGGATAAATCATAGTATTATCAGACGCTGGGCTGTATTTTACACTCGGTAACAGGTGAGTAAATGCTCACATGACCGCTGCAGCTAACGTGAGCTAGCAAGGCCACACAGTGTGTGCTAGCTAGCTAGCTAAAAGCTAATTTAGCTAGTTAACGTCAAAACGTGGAGGAAGCACACTTTACGAGCAAACAAGTGTCACACCTAGGTAGTAGGTATTGTAGCTCGGCCGCTGCGCTATCCATGGTAAAAATGTGATGTTATGATGAACTTGACATTACCAAGTATAACCCTGAAATGACGCCAGCAGTGTGTCCCAGTGGTCTCCAGCTGAACCTGCCTTCTTCATTACAGGTTCCTGTGTATTTCAGGATGTCTTACCCTCCGCCGCTCAACAGACAGCAGATTGGACTCCCGCAGTTACCTCCCAGGATCCCTCCTCCTCAGTATGCGGGGTTTGCCCCCGGTGTCCCGCCAGGTAACTGTGGTCTGTTAGTCTCTACCTCACATTGGTTGAAACAGCTGTGTGTTAATACACCAGTGATTTAAAGTTTAAACACTGTTAGGACCTGTTTGTTGTCTTGCACCTCAACAAATCAGGTTATCTCTGTGAGAGGGATATTGTGTCTATAACAAAGTTGTGGATACTCTGATGTCACACCAGTTCACAAACATTTACATTACAGTCATTTAGCAGACGCTTTTATCCAAAGCGACTTACAATAAGTGTATTCAACATAGGTATTCAAGAGAACTACTAGTCACCAGAAGTCATAAGTGCATCTCCTTTCTTAAACAAGCATCTCAAAGCATAAACCAGAGCAAAAGTACAGAAACAAACTACTATACGAATACACAAGTGCAACAAACTAATACGAATACAATAAGTGCAACAAACTAATACGAATACAATAAGTGCAACAAACTAATACGAATACAATAAGTGCAGAAACAAACTTATACGAATACAATAAGTGCAACAAACTAATACGAATACAATAAGTGCAGAAACAAACTTATACGAATACAATAAGTGCAGAAACAAACTAATACGAATACAATAAGTGGAAGGCTCGGGGTAGTATACAATATCTTAAAATCCTCCAAGACACTGTGGTTGAATCAAAACACAAAATGGACCAATAAGCTCATAAAGGCTCGTGAGCTGTACCTGAACATGGTAAGGGAACATTGTAGAGAAATACCTATGAGTAACATAGTTACTATAAACAGCACATAAAAAAAAGCAAGAAAGCTGCCAGCGTTTGTTTGGTGACCCTAGTTGGTTATTATCTTGGGTAATCACACACGGAACAATTTTCTGTACTTGTATGCTTCAATACATGGTTTGCTTATTGTATTTTGTTTCTATTTTCAGGTACTCCCATGATCCCGGTTCATATGGGTGTCGTGGCCCCTACACCCACAGTGAGTCGGAAACAGGACTTCCTACTGCATGCCAATTAAACCATCAGCTGTTATGCATGACTTGCTAATAAACACATAATCCGTACACATTATCAGTTTAGCTCAGTTCATGCAGTTTGTTTTGGGCAAGTTCAGCCGAGGCAGTTTAACTGACCCGTACAATTATAATCAGATTCTTGTAATGTTTGCATTTTTTCTTTGGTTACTTTTATTGACACTCTTACCCAGAGCAACAATAAAAAACACTTCAATACCTAAAATGTTATTTTTTGTTGCAGGTTCTTGTCCCAACCACAGTTTCTGTAGCGCATAAGCCGATGCTTCCAAAGAAGGAGCCTAACGTCAGAGCAAAGGACACAGATGACAGCGGCGGCCCCACCACCACTGTATTTGTGGGGAACATTTCTGAAAAAGCATCGGACATGTTGGTCAGACAGCTTCTAGCGGTGAGTTGAAAGTGTTTACCCACTCTGCCGGTTGTTATTAAGAAAATGATCAAATGAAATTCAAGGGATAGATATTGAGAGAGTGTAATGGTAGAATAATAGGCAGCAACTGTTAGTAGAAAACTTAAACCTCCAACACATCATCAAGATACACAGCATGTGTATTATAAAAATCTTCTATTGTGACAGCCGTATTTCTCACACACATTTCCTTCATAACAGGTTTCGAAAATAGCCGCTCATGACTCATCTCACATATACACAGACTAACCCCTGTGAACTTATGCACCAGAGATAAACAAATACTGTTGTACCAACTTCCTTATCAGTGAATATCATTAATTACACATTAGCATTTGTATTGTGACATCAAATGACTCCTGTTTTCTTTCGATACAGAAATGTGGTATTGTTCTAAGCTGGAAAAGGGTCCAAGGTGCCTCTGGAAAACTTCAAGGTAAAGAGGGCACAACACATTTCAACCTTCTTGTCTTGATGTGAATGCATGTCACTATACCAGATACTACATTAAAGAGTCACTGTAATCCCATTTAAGAGTATTTACCCCACCACTTTTTAAACCTTTGAAAGTTTTTTGGGCATTAATTTAAAGTAAAAGACATTAAATTGACTGCAAAATCAAATTATTTTCCAAAATCGATATTTTTTTCACTGTAAATAAAGTTATCTATTTATTTTTTCATCATCTGTCGAACTAACTTTCTGTCTGCTCTTCTCTCCTGGAAGCTTTTGGGTTCTGTGAGTATAAGGAGCCTGAATCCACACTGCGAGCCCTCAGACTTCTGCACGAGTTGCTCTTGGGGGATAAGAAGCTGTTGGTGAAGGTGGATGCCAAGACCAAGGCCCAGCTAGATGAGTGGAAGGCCAAGAAGCGGAGTGCCAATGGGGTACGCTGTTCACCTGATGAGTGAAAGATAAACATTTATGTTATCTTGATAGTTTTCTTAGATTGGGTTTATAAGCCTAATTGTTCTGGCTGTAACGTATAGGGAGCCAGTGGTGGATCTAAGAACGGGGACGACGATGATGAGGAGGTTCTTGATGAAGAAACTGTGCGTCGGGACCAGGTTGTGAAGGGGGCGATAGAAGTCCTCATCCGAGAGTATGCAAGTGAGCTCAACGCTCCCTCCCAGGACCCCGACAGTCAACCTCGCAACAAGAAGCGGAAAGAGAAGAAAGAGGAGGTATTGTTGTCCTAATGAAGACGTTGTGTGATTTGTGGCTTTTCATAGTAACTTTTGAGTACTTAGTGTGTGTTTTTTCTTGTTTTTCTTTCCTTCGTGTAAGGAGGATATCAATGCCATGGAGATGGAGGACGACAAGAGAGACTTGATTTCCAGAGAGATCAGTAAATTCCGGGACACGCACAAGGTAATGTATCCACCTGCTGTTATTACTCTGTAACTTAGGTTTTTGGAGAAGAAGTCCTCCACATTTTTATTTAGAAATTCCTCATCAGCAAATGGAGCTGCAATTTATATCATTTCTGGAGGTAATTCCTCCATAAGGCTGTTCTGTTACTGTCAACTATAGTAAGGAGGTAGAGTGTTTATATATAGATTAGTTAGTACAATTCAAACATTAAAGGAATAGAGAGTAGTAGATGTTGTTTCAAATATTTTATCTATTAACATCTTAAAGTGTTCAAATACTACATCAACCCATCATAGATGGCTTTATAGTATCTGTCAGTGTTTCCAAATTGTACAAGAGTTATTATTATTAATAATACTAATTTGAGACAAAAGGTTTAAGCTCTGCACAAGCTAAAGTCATCACACAGAGTGCATGGACACAATGTTAAATTCCATCCAAAGCTAATCTATTGATTAAACCCCACCAATGTGGTAGAGTTCATTTGGTGACTAGAGCAAGATGAATCTCAGAATCTCAGCTTTGGAAAAAGTTGCGAGGATAGGATGTAAGTATGATCTTTCATTTCTTCTTTACTCATGTTGGGCGCTCCCTTCTCGGGGGTTTGCAGAGGGGCAACTGGCTCTCAGTTCACTTGCATTATTTCATATTTACATGAGCACTCAAGGAAACAAAGTGGCACTTTTATTTGAACTGGAATTGGAATGCATAAATGTCTAGTGACGTCCGAATGTAGCAAGTTACAATTGCCCTCAGTCAGGTCATAGAAGACGGGGCAGCTCTGTGAACCTCTGCAGGTCCTCGTATGGTAAACGATGTGTTTGAAGAACACACAGACTGAATGAGCCTAACCACTGCAGTATTTTGAACTGCAGCCTGTAGTATTACTAAAGTAGGGAGCGCCCCTTCACAGCACTCTGTGGTCTGAAGACATACAAGGTAAGTGCTTGTATTTAATTATCTTATTTTGTTTTCATTTATTTACTTTTTTTTTTCTTTTCTGTGTCCAAGTCCTCAAAACAGGCCAAAACAAAGTTACCAAAACAAAGGTCCCCAGAAATAAATAAGAAATCGTTTAATATATCCATGATTTGGATATCTTAAAGGTGCAGTATGGTAGTCAGTTTATTAGTTTGCAGGTGAGTTAATATAGTCCGACTCTGTGATGGTGTTTGAAATTTTGATTTAGTCGGTCTCAAGTTGTTTTCAAACAAGTCTCAAAATTCAGCATTTTTCCATACATGGAATTTTAGAACAAGAGGTAAGTTTTAGGATGGAAATAAGACAGGAAAAAAGACAAAACAATGAGAACCAAATATGCTAAATACTAAACTTCTCCAAATTCTAAATTACAACGTAGAACATGAAGCTTGCATACGACAGGCAGTTCAGATCTCCCTTTCTTTTTATTTTTGTTTATTACTAAACAGCTGTCAGACCCACATTTCCAACAGCATGAAACGATAACTGCTCTTAAGTATTCGTTAAATCAGACTGTTTCAATTGTGGGCCTGACTCTGTTGAGGTTTTTTATATTACTTATTGGGTTGGAGAGGCGAAATAGACACTAGAAGACAACCTACAGGTAAGACTGTTTCACTAATTTCCTTTTGTGGCATAATGGAATACAGTATCTGCCTTGTTTCAGACGTGACTTTAAGGTTGTTATTGATGTTATTTTTGTGGATGAACTGTAATTAGATGAACTTCACAGGTATCGTTTGGACGTTTTTTTTTTTCTTTCTGATTATTTTGACTTTACACTTGACCTGCTCTTCCTCCCACACGTAGCCTGTAGGATGTGTATTGGCAGAGAAGTCCTGAAATCGTAGTTCATCACCTGTGAGTTGCACACCAATAGCTCCGAAACGGTCTGTAGAAAATGCCATGATTTTTTTTGTCAACTGGTTAGAAAGCAGACAAATGGTCAACGGGGGTATTCGAAGTTACGGTACAACTTTATTGTCAGATCAAACTGAAATTAATTCGGCATCTTAAGGCAGTTATAATCAAAAAAATGTACATACAGTAACACATAGGACGTACAAATGTACAATGTACAAAACCCATTAAAACATATCTAGATTTAGATCTTATTTAGCAAGAAAAAAACAAACTAAAACCATGCACTCCCAGTTCCCGTCTGGGTACTCCTACCTTGCATCTCATATGACCATGTAATAAACACATGGGAGCCGATTATGTAATCCACTTAGTTTTGGCCATTTGCCATGTTAAGCATGGGCTTGTTTTAATCCACTTGGCACCCATAGGTAACACCAAACTGGGGCTTTATAGATTGGTGATCTTAAGTGTATAGTTAGAACTTGTTGACCTAATGGTTCAAAGCTGACTCGGCACTTGGTGTTACTTTTGTCTTAAGTGTAGTATGAGTAACTTTAAATTAAACCTGTATACCAAAGGAATCATGTAAAGCTGACTGGATAAAGCATCACCTTAACATGTACCACTTGCACCGTATTTACACGCTGATGCTGTGGTACAACTAAACTTCTACATGTAAAACATTATGCATTCAAACCCAAAGTATCTCTTGCATAAGGTCAAATCTATTACCTTTCAGTATTTGACATTGATTTTTTAAAGAGGGCGGATATTGGTTTCACCAGTTTGTATTCGCCTACAGCCGAGTTTCTATTGGAATGGCCTCTTATTACATCAGAGCATAATCGCAGATCACCATAGAGCGCCACATTAGCTGCAGAGGTCAAGTTGACCTGTTACATATGTGAAAATCAAATCATTCAATATGAGGGAATGTAATAAAGGGGATGGCTGGACACTAAAGCCAGGACAGGAAATGATCTATGCACAACACTTTGATGCAACGAAAATACAATAGTGTAAATGTATAGAGCTAAAAAGAAAAAAGTGCAGATAAGACACCAGAAAAGTTCTACTGGTAGATGGTTTTAACTTCTATTTTTAGTGCAACTCCTTCCTTAAGCACAGATAACCTTAAGTTTTTAGGTGTTTTTTAAAGATTGACCTGTAATTTATGGTTTTAAGTGAGTGTGTCCTGAATTGAGCAGTATCTGTATGAAACCTGCTCAAACAGCGGACCACTCTTCCTGAAGGAAACACCAAGGCAAAGAGGACTTCCTCACTTGCAGCAGCCAGCCTCTCCAAGGCAATGAGTCATGGCAGTATGTGAGCATGTCTGGCCAAGGGAGTCAAAAATCATTTTCAGTATCGTGCTGACACGTGTACTCATGTATTTAAGTATGATCTTTTCGGTATTGATGCTCTATTAACATACTTTTTTCCTTTTCTTCCTGTTGGGCTCATTTTTAGAAACTTGAGGAGGAAAAAGGAAAGAAAGAAAAGGAGCGTCTGGAGGTCGAGAGGGAAAGGAGAGAGAGGGACAAAGAGCGGGAGCGCGAGAGGGAGCGCCGTGACCGCGAGAAAGAGAAGGAAAGGGAGAGAGAGAGGGACAAGGAGCGGGAAAGAGACCGAGATCGCGACCGCGAACGGGAGAGGGATCGCGAGCGGGAGAGGACGAAGGAGCGAGAGAGGGAGCGGGAGAGGGAGAGGAGTCGAGACGTCAGTGAAGGTCGAAGCAGATCAAGGTCAGTGGGAGGCCTGTGATGTCAGACTGGTACGCTGAAGAAACGTCCTCTAAAACAGCTCAATGTATTTGTGCTGCGATAGAGTCTGCATCAAAAGGAATCTAATAATGAACTAATCCATGTGATAATAAACAGATAATTATCCTCTTTACCAGCACACATATAGCGTGTATCTGCACTAAGAAAAACAGAAAGAAAAGGTTTTAGTGCTGAGTTCTGGAAATTCTTGATTTAGGTACCTTGAAAGTGCTTGAAAAGTGCTTAAATTTTACTCTTACCATTTCACTCTTACAGGTGTACGAACCCCTGAAGAAAACAAGTGGTCTGGCTCGTTGAAATATAAAATAAATAAACCACTGTAGTAAAAATGCAGCTCTGGCTAAGGCCAGATTAGTAAGACTGTCTACAAGTAAAATAAGTGCTTGACCTTTTTTATTATATTATTTAAATGTTTCTTCTAATTTCCACTGGTTCTTGGTGTTAACTCATTTAATTGTCTTTTGCAGAGAGAGGACTAGAGAAGATAAAAAACGAGACCGTGAAGAAGATGAGGAGGACGTTTATGAACGGAGGAGACTCGAGAGGAGGCTTAGAGACAAGGAGGCGGCCTACCAAGAAGTATACATAACATCTCTCCTGTCATTTCTATTTTGATTGATTAAACAAAAGTTAAAATAATTGCACATCAAGAAATTGATTTAATGACTATCATTTGTTTATGTCTGACTGAGTGATGGTTGAAATATTTTTCTTTTAAAAGCGCCTGAAAAACTGGGAGATCCGGGAGAGGAAGAAGGCTCGTGACTACAGCAAAGAAACGGAGAGGGACGATGAGAGGCGTCGTGAAATGGTATACATGATGCATCACATCGAATTGCTTGCAAATAATTATTCCTATTGGTTTCACACGATTTGTAATGCCAGACATGTGAGGATAGGTTTCTGGATTTATGCAGATACGCTAATTGCTACTGTGTTTCAATTCAGATGAAAGAAGCCAAAAGGCTGAAAGAATTCCTTGAAGATTATGACGACGACAGAGACGACCCAAAATACTACAGGTGATTATCTTCATGAACATTTAGAAGTGTGAGGTACACACTTGTTTTGCATTTGTCGTTACTTGACTTCTCCTTTTCATCCTCAGGGGCAGCGCTTTGCAGAAACGACTCCGTGACCGAGAAAAGGAGACAGAATTGGACGAGCGGGACCGGAAGAGGGAGAAGGAGGAGCTAGAGGAGATCAGACAGAGGCTTCTGGCTGAAGGTCACCCTGACCCCGATGCTGAGCTGCAGAGGGTGAGTCAGTCATTCTGTTTACATACACTTTAGTAACCAGGTTATACTCGGCCTTCTGCAGCAAGTTAACTGTCATGTAAACCAGAAACAAGTATGCATCTGCAGACTCAAACCAAACATGGGAAGTAAAGGAGCAGCTGGATGAAAATAGAGATCATACACTGAGCGATTTGTCCTTGTATTTAAAATAACGTAATCCAAAGTCTGACCAAAACTGAAACAAACACAAAGTAGCCTCTACAAGTCTAAATAAGTCGGTTTTCACCACTAAACATTTTGACTATTTGTTAAATTCAGACCCTTGTGATGTGAGAAAAGTCCACTCGTTACTCTGATACCCAACCAAAGAAAAGTCACAGATCAGCGTCTTCTGTCACTAAAACAGTTAAAAGTCTAGAAAAAAAGAACTCAGTTGAAGTCATTTGTTGAATTCAGACACATTTGCGCTCTGAGAGAAAGCTCTGCTCCGTCTGTGTGTCTGGAACTGTAGCACAGAGGATTTTCTTTATTTTTGTTTTGTAGAAAAAAGGCTGATCCAGTTTTAGTGTTCCCTGTTTTCTGGGTCATTTTTGTGTCCAGTCTGTAATGATATAAAAGCATCTGTTATTAAAATTCACCCAGTAACCAAATATTGATTTGTGACACGATTTAAAAAAGTGCAGCAGAATGTCATCGTTAATGTATCGTTTATATTTGTGTAGATGGAGGAGGAGGCAGAGCGCAGACGGCAGCCTCCTCTGAAACTTGAGCCCGAGGAGGACGTGCACCAGGAGAAGGCTCACAAGGATCGGGATCGGGAGAAGAGAGGGTCAGGGAGGCCCGCAGAGCCCATACCCAGAGTCCCCCAGCAGCATTCGGAGGATGATGAAGAGGAAGGGGAGGAGGATGACTACCGCGATGCCGAGGACTCTCAGGAGGCCAAGCCGCAACTTAAACCCATCATGCGACCAATCACCACTGCTCCCTCAGTGTCCTCTGCCAGTGGGAACGCGACTCCGAACACACCCGGCAACGACTCTCCCAGCGGCATCATTATTCCCGGCGAAAACTCCCCTGAGATCCAACCTCCGGAGGAACACCGGCCCAAGATCGGTGTCAGTCTCAAACTGGGCGAGTACAGTAGCATTAAGGACGCAGAGGGATCTACTTCTTTAGCTGCTTTGTCGGAGATATAACTTGTGTTTCCCTTCTCCAGGTGCCACCAACAGTCCCAGCCAGCTCAACGTTGTGAAGAGAAAGAAGCTGGCGACTGTAGAAAGTGTTTTCAACAAGTTTGATGAAGAGGAGGCCGACGAGCAGCCTCGCAAAAGGAAGCTGGTTCCGCTGGACTACGGCGATGACGACAAGAGTCTGGGGCTGGATGGGGCAGAACTTTCAGGGGCCAAAGGCAGCGTCAACACGGAGGAGAAACGCAAGCACATCAAGAGCCTTATTGAGAAGATCCCCACAGCCAGGCCGGAGCTCTTCACCTACCCTCTGGACTGGACCATGGTGGACTCGGTAGGAAGCCTCTGGCACTTCAGTTTGCTACTATTTCATTCATTTTAAAATGTAAAGATGTTCAAAAGGTCAAAGAAAGTGCAGTTAATTAATATTCTGCCCTGTTGCAGTGCCGTTGAGGTCCTCAGCTACATTAATTGATTTTTCTTTTGCTGTCTTAACCTGATCAATAATAGAAAATGAGGCCACGAGTTGTTCTGATTTCTCTTTCTTTAGACTCTGATGGATCGTCGCATTAAACCATGGATCAATAAGAAGATCATTGAATACATCGGCGAGGAGGAAGCCACGCTGGTTGATTTTGTCTGTTCAAAGGTTTGTGATTATCTCATTTAAAATGTTGGTTCCCGTTGAAAATATTAAACCTACTGAAGATGTGTAATGTGTGTGTGTGTGTGTGTGTGTGTGTGTGTGTGTGTGTGTGTGTGTGTGTGTGTGTGTGTGTGTGTGTGTGTGTGTGTGTGTGTGTGTGTGTGTGTGTGTGTGTGTGTGTGTGACTTTAAATCTGTTGGGTTGCAGAGCTGCTCATTTTAAGAGTGTTATTTCTTCTCTTCCCAGGTGATGGCTCACAGCACCCCTCAGGGTATTCTTGATGATGTTGCAATGGTAAGTTGAGTCACAAAGCCGAAGTGCGTTTGAAGGGATTTCTAATAGTTACTGGTTATTTGAACCTGAATATCTGTCAGTTTATTTATACAAAAAATATATTAAAACACATCAAATGTGTACCAATAAATGCGTTTCTGTTATTTTACCCTCTTGACTTTGGGGAGTATAAAGATGCCAAGTGCATAAACTCAAGCAGCTTTTAGTGGTATGTCAAGAACCATCATAGTAGAAGAAGTATAGCGTGCTTGGTTGGCCGGTTTGCAAAAGTGCAAACTGTCCTTCAACCCGGGGCTAATGAGCTCAATGTCTTATTTTAAGAATGAAAGGTTTTGGCTCTGATCAGTTTTCAAAGTCTTCATTGACATGTTCTTCATGGCTGAGACTTCACATCATACAGTATGTTTTTAATTAGTTCCCCTGCTGTTTTACGCAAAACAGCTCAAGCACTCTAGGTATTATAATGTTGTCCGTTGTGCAGTGACATTCATGGTGCCCTGAGGATGTATCCCTTTTGACTACGGTAGTCTCCTGACATTACATCTTGTGCCACCATGAGGTTCACATTTTAGTTTTTTGAGTGAATTGTTTTAACAGCTTTACATCAGTTCAATTCAGTTATTAGTGGAATACTTTGTTTAAAGACCAAATACCTGCGAAAATAATGTCATTGTGAGCATGTTAGCATTTAGTTCAAAGCAGGCTGCAACTGTCAGTTCTGAAAAGTGAAGCCAAGTGTCTTAAACGTGCATTCTCTCTACTGGCCAGCAGGGGGCGACTCCTCTGGTCGCAAAAAGAAGTCTGATTGTATAGCAGTCTATAAAATAATGACCCTACTTCTCTCTTGATTTATTACCTCAGTAAACATAAGTTTATGTTCTCAATCGCTAGTTTCAAGTCTTCTTCAAAACAGCATGATGTCCATTTATTAAATGATGGTTCATTTAGAGTAAAAACAGACAGGTGGGTCACTCCTCTGAAGTCTAAACATGGTCAGCCCCGCTCGCTGTTTGCAAAAAAAACCAAGTTGACGACAGACAAAATCCAAGATGGCGACGGACAAATTGCCAAAGTCGAGACTTCAAAACCGCAGTTATTAGTTATTAATTAAGCAATGTATTTTAGCTACATTGCTACACAGTTGGTTTTAAAGTAATCCAGGTAACTTTCATTTAACAAGTCAGATTAATTGCACATATTAATCAAGGTGTTTTGATATAAAGTTTGTCTAACCAACCTGTTTGTGTTTAGGTTCTTGATGAGGAAGCAGAAGTCTTCATAGTAAAAATGTGGAGGCTGTTGATATACGAAACAGAAGCAAAGAAGATCGGTCTGGTGAAATAAAGAACACGTGTCTCTCTGTCTGACTTCCTAAAATCACAGTTCTGCTAGCGACAGTTTTCTTGTCCAGCGGACTGTAAACAACGTGCCCATACACCCCTCCATTCCATCAGCAAGGAGCTGCTGCCTTGAATGTTTCTGTGTGTTTGGAAGGGAAAGTCTGAGCTGTGAACAGAAAGGGTTTGCACAAACATATTGCATGATAAAAAAAACTTCGGTTGTATTTTTTTCCTTTGTTGACGCTGTTGAGGCAAAAGACAGTTGCAATTCACCCACCTGTTCTCCAAAATGTTGGACTCAGTCTGCTTTGATTTACTGTTGTCATGTTGAGGCACTGCTCCATTGTGTGAACTAATAAATATGCTTTTTTTAATAAAATATTGTTTGTCTTTCTTAATGTTTTTCTAACCATTTTATTTATCTTCATTTGGTGGATTTTAAATGAAAATATGGTTTTGGTTCGTTATATTCCTCCTCACTTTCTTTGTATTTATTCTCCAAAATAGATGGTATATGTTTTTCAAAACAGTAACTACTATCCAGTTACTTCTCAAGTTATAAAACTTCCATAGATAAATGGAATTAGATTGATCTCTCATTTATCTTCTTGCAACTTAGTTGGAACAACAGAAAATGTATGTTTTTTTTTTTAATTAGTCACTAAACTTCTAAACTTTGATGGTGTTTCTTTATATACAAAATTCCTTCATGAATTCATACATGTTAATTAAAAGCAAAATAAAAGCATGTTTTTATTGTATTAAAAATGATTTAATACATTACAGATATTCTATCATGACCTCATAAATATACTGAAACATTAATTCATTTTCTTGCTTTAATATTTCTTAAAAGCTATGTTCATGTACTCAACCGATCAAAAAGTGCATTTTACTCCAGTTCAATAACTTTATTGAAGTTGGGGAATAAATAGTAGTTATACATTTAAAAATAGTTATTCTTCAGATTTTAACCGTAATGTTAAAAATCCACCAAATAATTATATATATATACATAAATGATTTTAAAATAAAATGTATAAATGATCCGGGGTTGGACCATAGACTGATTCAAATAGGGTTGAACTAAAAACTAACAACGGCCATGCTTGTGTCTTGTTTATTTTGTTGTTTGCTCTAGTCTAGTTTATTATTTTTTAAGGAAAAAAAACCCAACAACAATATTCTTATATTATTCTTATAATGTATTATTATTATTGTTTGTATAATTTAATATATTACATTATATTATATTCTGTTATGTTATGCTATACTATATATTATTATAATGTATTATTATTGTTTGTATAATATAATGTTATGTTATGTTATACTATATATTATTATTATTATTATATATGTATTATTATTATTGTTTGTATAATGTAATATAATATTATATAATATAATATGTTATATTATATATTATTATAATGTATTATTATTGTTTGTATAATATAATATATAGTATATTATATCATGTTATGTTATGTAATACTTTATATTATTATTATAATGTATTATTATTATTGTTTGTATCATTTAATATATTACATTATATTATATTCTGTTATGTTATGCTATACTATATATTATTATTATAATGTATTATTATTGTTTGTATAATATAATATTATGTTATGTTATGTTATACTATATATTATTATTATTATTATTATAATGTATTATTATTAGTTTTGTATAATGTAATATAATATTATGTTATATTATGTTATATATTATTATTATAATGTATTATTATTGTTTGTAGAATATAATATTATAGTATAGTATATGATATGATATTATATTATATTATGTTATGTTATGTTATACTTTATATTATTATTATAATGTATTATTATTATTGTTTGTATAATAAAATATATTATATTATAGTATGTTATGTTATGTTATACTATATATCATTATTATTATAATGTATTATTATTATTGTTTGTATAATATAATATTATATTATGTTATATTCGGTTATGTTATACTATATATTATTATTACAATTATTATTATTATTATTATTATTGTTTGTATAATAAAATATATTATATTATGTTATGTTATGTTATACTATATATTATTATTATTATTACAATTATCATTATTATTATAATGTATTATTATTATTGTTTGTATAATATAATATTATATTATGTTATATTCGGTTATGTTATGTTATACTATATATTATTATTATTACAATTATTATTACTACAATTATTATTACTACAATTATTATTATTATTATTATTATTATTATTATTATTATTATTATTATTATTATTATTATTATTATTATCCTTCTTCCTCTTGTCTTCCTCACTCCATCAGGTCCGCAGATACGTGGCAGTGTAAAGTAGAGAATGTGAGTTGCGACCCGGAAGCACTTTCCGGTAACACCAAACAACAGGATGTAGCGTTAGCCAGTTTGTTAGTTAGCCGCAAAACAAGTCCGTTCCCAGTCGCGTTATTATTATTATCATCAATATTATCAATAATAATAACAACACACGATTGACTCTGCATCAACACGATGCAGGGTGACGGCTGTTTGCAATTTGAACTTTAACATATTAAGATTCCTAATTTGTGAAGTTTGAGCTCCAAGCTAGTTAGCTTAGCTTTGCTAACGTTGTCGAGGCCAGAGACAGGGACCAGTTTAGTGGGTTAACGTGGAGCTGAACTGGTACCAGACACAGGGACGTGTATTCATCCAACTACCCTTAAACAGCTACAGGTTGGGGGAGGGCCATGCCATTAAACGTGACGAGCACATAAAGGAAAGAGGTGACAGAAGTACAGCTGCAGGCTGGTTTGGATGGTTTAGAGGATTTACAGGAGATAGTAGTGCAGTCATGGACGACTTCAGCTCCATCGGCCTGCTGTCTCTGGCGATGTTAGTGGGATGTTATATTGCAGGGTCCATACCTTTAACAGTCAACTTTTCAGAGGTAAGTTTAAGACATGCAAAGCTTTGAAAATCTGCTTTTTAGTTTGACTAACTTTGACCACATTTTTGCATTTTTGCAGAGAGGTAAAAGTTTATCTCTGTCAGTGTCTGTTAATCTGAAGAAGCTGTGATTGCATCATGAGCCGGTGCATATGCGTAGTAATGATGATTTACCTGTGGTTGTGTTTCTTGCAGGAAAAGCTGAAGCTGACCACGGTGCTGGGAGCAGGGCTGCTGTGTGGGACTGCTCTGGCTGTTATCATCCCTGAAGGGGTCCACGCACTTTATGAAGAAATACTTGAAGGTAGACTTCACCGAAACAGTCATTCCCAACTGTATTTCCTTTAGGATCACAGAGAAATTGTTTCCCACACCTCCCCCGGATGAAGGCATTGTTGCATTTCATTGTGTTCGAGTCAGTAACTCGGCTATAGACAGCTTTGAGTAAATAAGGCTGCATTTTAATTAATGTTATAGTCAATAAATTGTTGGAAAACGGTGAATAATGTCTGGCACGATTTCACAAAGTCCAAGAGACCTTCCTAAAACTGCAAATAGGGACATAGCAAAGAGGAAAAGCAGCAAATTCTCACGTTATAGAATCTGAAACTTTTGGCATTCTTGCTTGATAAATAACTTAACAATGATAAACAAATATTTGGCAGACAAATTTCCGAAGTCGAGTAATTGATTTGTGGACAAATCTTTTCAGCTGTCAATTAAATCTCAATCAACTTTTTTCCCCAAGGATAATTCACTCAGCATCAGTGCTGCTTTCCAGTTATTCCAGTTCACATGTATTTAAAATTAAACAGTAAAATAATGAGGTAACTAAAATATTTTAGTGGTATTAGCAGTCTGCACTTCTCAGATTTAAGTTTGAAAGCCTGAAGACTAGTTTGTCCCCTTGTATATCTTCTCTACTTGGTCCAGATCGTGTCACAGTAATAGTGAATACTTCTCTTAAAAACAGCTCTCAGTCTGTTCAGTTATTCCATAAGTGACAAACAATACTATGACACGTTTGCTGGTTTTGGCATCAGTTTGTGGTTCTTGTCCCTTAAAGCTCTATGCTTAAAACGTAATGTACAGCACCTTGGGACTCGTCTTTCAAAAGACGTTTTATAGATAACGTTAACTTACTTATTCAAATAATCTGAGGCTTGGCGTCCTGGTGGCTTCGGGGTTAAACGCTGAACATGTGATTGAGACTGTCTTCCTCTTCCTCTTTCCTGTCAGTTCTTTACAGTGTACTGTCGTAAAAAGCAACATTATTTTATGACTTTACCTCTTTGTCAGCGCTTTTGAGGCTTTCAGAAGAGAGCAGGAGGCAATAAAGACACCATAAATAGATCATATATAATATGTAGACATTTGCCTGAGTAGACTGTAACTGTTTGAATCTTTTTCAAACAGAACAAAGTTCACCACGCTGTAAAGAACAACCAGTTGACGTGTGTTCTTGCACAACAGGTTTTGTCAAACATAGTTTGCTTTGTGATTACAAATCTGTATTGACGCATTCCTCTGTGTCTCAAAATAATGCTACATGGATTTGTGACGGTTTCTGACCTTATTTAGCAGAGTAATCAGATGGGTTAAGGTGGGTTTTTTTTTTTAACAGTCCATGTGCCTTCTTTTCTCTGCAGGTGCACAACACAGCCACGGCCAGGCTGGAGCCGTGGAAGTGTCCGAGCCGAAGGGTGAAGCGGACGCGGCCCTGGCCCTGAGTGGCAGCGTGAAACACGAGCACAGTCACGAGCAGCTCCACGCCTGCATCGGAGTGTCTCTGGTTCTGGGCTTCGTCTTTATGCTGCTGGTCGACCAGATAGGCAGTTCCCATGTGCACAGCACGGAAGGTCAGTGTTACCATGGGGACAGCAAGCACAAATATTAGATCATTCAAAGCCCTCGTTTATGTGGAGAATTGGTTTGTGAAAATGGGTCTTGGTGACAGCAGTTTTGTCATTAGCCTCATTAGTGGCTAATGTTCTCCTGAGGGGAAATCATTTTGTTGAATTACACCAAAACACCTCCAGAGGGCTAAACGGCAAATTCTGTTCTCCAAGATGCACCAACGCCTCGTACAAAACAATATTAAAGCTTTTTGTTTGAGCAGCTGATGCTCTGGTTAAGAAAGTCTGCCAACATGTGACGCTACACATTTCTCACTCAGTGTGGAGAAGCTGTTCTTTCATTGTTACTTGGTTTTACTTTTATATATTTACTAAACATATATACTTTTTTTATTTTTTAAGGTTTAGATCCAGAGGCAGCAAGAGTCGCCTCCTCAAAAATCACAACCACTCTGGGTCTTGTGGTCCACGCTGCAGGTAGGTTGGATATGGAATATTTATTGTCTCATAAAGATCAATATACTGTAAATGTGATCAGACAAATCTTGTGTTTAATATTTTCATACATTAACACAACAGTTTTTTTTTTTTTTACTACACCTACTTGTTGAGAATCTTTAGAATAATTGCTATATAGAAAATACAAAAAAAAACCAAAGGGGAGTGTTTGAACAGTAACAGTTGCTCTTTTATTCTTTTCTGTTTTCACAATAATAGAATCAGACTTTGTTAATGTTGTGCTGATAGTCAGATTTGAAAGGTATCTCAACCAACAACTGTGACTCTTGCCTCCAGCTGATGGAGTGGCTCTGGGAGCTGCTGCCTCCACCTCTCAGACCAGCGTTCAGCTCATTGTGTTTGTAGCTATCATGCTGCATAAGGTAATAATGGTTCATATATTGTACAGTAAATCAAAGCTTTTCAAATATGTAGTTTATTGGATACGCATATGTAAAATGAAACGATTGACGATTAATCATTTGTCTTTTTCATCTCCATCTTCATTTGTGAGAATTTGCTGTTTTTCTTTTATCTTATTTGATAGTAAACAAAATGTTATGTTTATAGATTTTCTGCCCAAAAAGCCTTTTGATAATATAAGGGAATTGTGATTGTCACTTTAAACAATTTTCTTTACTTTGTTTAGACCAAATGATGAATTGAGAATTTACTTTGCAGATCAAAGGATAATAGAACATAATTGTTAGTTGCATCTCCAAGCACATGTGAACCTGTGTGAACTCTACTGCTCTGTGGTCTTCAGGCCCCGGCAGCGTTTGGTCTGGTATCGTTCCTGATGCATGCTGGTCTCGAGAGGAACCGGATCCGCAAACATCTCCTGGTCTTCGCCCTGGCAGCGCCCGTCCTCGCCATGCTCACCTTTTTAGGCCTCAGTCAGGTAAAAAAATAAAAAAATAAAAATAAAGTACATTTCCTGCCTCAGGAGAGGCAACCCTCTCCTGAGGCAGGAAATTAAAAACCAGTAGTATAACAGGTAAGACTTCAGGACTCTACAAGAGACAATAACCCGCCATGTTTTAGATAAGATAGAAGGTTGATTAGCTTTGAAAATGAATGTAATCAACAGTCAAGACATCGGAGGGAAAACACTTCTTGGTGGAACACATTTTTAATATTTCTTTGACATTTTGCCTCACACTGTTTCTGTGCGTTTCCCCTCCTCAGAGCAGCAAGGAGGCCCTGTCAGACTTCAACGCCACTGGCGTCGCCATGCTCTTCTCCGCTGGCACCTTCCTCTACGTGGCCACCGTCCACGTCCTCCCCGAGGTCGGCGGTGGCAGCCACAGCCACGCCACCACGGGAGGGAACGGAGGGAAAGGACTGACCAAAGTGGAGGTGGGAGCTCTGGTGCTGGGCTGCCTCATTCCTCTGGTGCTCTCTGTCGGTCACCACCATTAGACCCAGACTGCAGGACGGATTTAGAAGTTGTACAGGGGGGGGGGACAAACGGAGACAGAGACTTCAAACGTTGTGGATCTAAATGTCTTGTTGCTTGTTGTCGGCTGATGGACCTCGTGGACCAGACTGGTGCTCGTTTCCGCCGACGTCTCATGACTCAAACTTGAAACGGGGAATGAATGATGGTAGGGAAATCAGAGTTGCCGCAGAGACAACGGAGGAACTCGACAATGACAGCAAATTACAGCTACTGTATGTGTCCATTCATTCTACCAGAAATCCCTTTTTTTTTTTTTTTTTTTTTTTTTTTTTTTTTTTAAGCGGCACCATTAGTGGACCCTTCAGCTCTGTTTATTTTGATCATCGTGGAGTTTCCAGTGTTGCATTATCGCGCTTGTTCAAAGTCAAAGAACCAACCCTGATTCTCCACAGTGACGTTTGGCTAGCAGTTGCACAGTGAGATTTAGATTTCGAATAAGCCGGTTATATCAAGAAAGAAAACTCTTTTCTTTTTTTTAAAAAATTTGTACAGAGTGGAAATCTCTTTGCATCAATCCAGATAGACGTGAGCTGATTTTCAAGTGCCATATTAGCAAGATGAAAGTGATACCTGATATCATAGAAATAGAATAGGAACGATACACATAAAATCCCCCCCCGGAACTTCCTACTACGTTGATTCGATTGGGAATGTCCCTTCTGCTCCTTCTATTTCTATCAACTTTACTGTTAGTCGTCAATGTTCCTGTCTTATTTTAACGGAGACCTTTTTCTCGCAGCTAGCTATGAAGAAGGATGAGAGATCAGCTTGAAAAACCACCCAGATGCTCGTAACGAACGTTTCTTTGGATCGTGCGTTTGCCTTTTGTTTCTTGGCCTGACGGGAAGCTTATCTAATAACGGATACTGATGCTTTTGTTTCTCCCGCGGACAAGTCTGTTCAAACCCGAGTCCTGCGTGAGGAGAACGCACAACCAGCGTTGATGTATCGGGAAACAAACTGTCACTTTTACTTTTTCTGTTTTAGCTTCTGGTTGGCTTATTTTTGTTCGGTTTACTTTTGAGAGTAATTATAAATAGAAGTTGGAGGAACGGAAAAAAAGAAATCTGTAAAGAATTGTCTTAAGTGATTGTATAGATTGTTATTAAGATTATTTAGAGGTGGAGGGATATTTCAGCAGCTCTGAATGAATGATTCGCCCTAACAGAGGCATTAACTGGATGAAACCGTTTAGGGACCATTGGCTTAGACTCATTTTTTTTTTTTTTGGTTGGTTTACTCCTCGTTAGTTAATCATACCTGAGCAATAATCATACGCAAGAAATCCAGGCAGTGTCGCTTCTTTTTCAGGAGTGCAGCAGAGTCCGAAGTGGCTTCATATGGTTTAGCCTTCATCTTCAAAGCTCTGGTGTTGTGATTCTGATAGAGACTCTCAAACGCAGCCCGGTCCTGACCCCCCCCCATCTCTGCCTCAGAACAACTAGAACAGTAATGGTTGATGCATTAAAACGTAAGTAGGGACAGTTCAGGTGGATGTTGTGAGTGTTACTGTATCACTGTGCCAGCTCATGTATATGTATGTATGTAAGTATGTATGTATATATGTGTGTGTGTGTGTGTGTGCGCTGTACAGAGAAATGGTTTCCTTCTACAATCATCATGATCTCTTGTATGAGATGGAACTGCTTATTTACAAATACATCTTTTTTTTTTATTTTTTTTTTTTTGGACATTGATGAACTGCTCTGACACGAGGCTTCAAACTGTCAGAGGAGTCTCTGTTTTCTGTATAAATTTAACGGATTTACAAACGCAACTCGTCAATTATTTCCAAGATAGAAGAGGAGAAGAAGAAAACTGCCGTGATGTTTTTAGAGAGGACGGGATGGGTCGCATGCAGACCTGCAGCTGCATGACTGTTTTATTTGTTTTTGTGGGACGCTGTATGTGGGTAGAAAAGGGAAAACGCTCCACTGTGCTGCTTTACACACACGGAGCCCCATTATGTGCAATTTCATCTGGCTAAACAATGTTGCATCAGGATCCCTGCTGAGATTTGTCATTTACATCTTTCCCACCCTTAGTCCACGAGTATGTGTGTTAAGCAACTAATGTTTTTTTTTAAATTATCTATCAATTGGCTGACTATTTTCACGTTTAAAAATATATAAGTAAATTGTGGAAAGAACGCCCGTAACAAGTTCTAAGAGTCTCTTAATGTCTTGCTTTGTTAAAACTCCAAATATATCCAGTTTACTATCGTGGAGGATGAAGAAATCCAGAAGCTGAAACCCTTTGATATTTGCTTGTTATAAAAGATCCTTTGAATAATATAGTAAGCTTACCAATGGAAAATACTGGACCAACACATTTTGATAGTGCCGTTACTTAAAATCTTTGATAAAACATGCAAATAAATGGAGAAAATCAAACTGTAGAAACTTGTAAAACTGCCAGATATCTGCAGGTGGAGTTTGATGCATCCTCTCCCACGCACACAGGAAGAGATGAAGGTACATTCTGGGGCTGAGTGGAGGTTTTGGATGAATAGAATTTCAGGATCAAGTCAATATGTGTAATAGTCTCAGTCGGGGGTAGGAGTAGCTTTATTCCTTTTCATTTTTTTCAGTCATTCCAGAATGAGTCTGCCTTATTTCCATACTTTTGATTGTGAAAATCTGTTGTAAAGCAATGTGTTTTATGACGACTAAATTAAAGTTTTTTAACTGGTGAATATTCTGTCTTATATTTTGATCACTTGAGCAAGTTGTTAAAAAAATGTTGCAGGTGAGTAACATGTTAGCTTCTCTGTTGTTTGGTGGAATTCATCACTTAAGCTGCTTTTTTTTTAATGCATTTGATGCCTGTTTATAGAAAGCAGTTTCCCATGTGTGAAGTTGACATCAAGGTAAGAATTTATGGATTTCTACGGCTCCGTTTGGTCATATTTTTCACAAATTGTAAGATTTTCCTCAAATTAAGTGTTAAAAAAACAACCCTGTTGTGTCAGAGGCCTTTCTACCCTGATGGGATTTTGTTCATGCAGGCTCATGCACGTCTCTGTTGAGGCTGAGCTGTCGATATCTTTATAATCTGCTGTCCATCCACTCTGACACATGTTGTGTAAATTAATCTGATACTCAGTGACGCTGAGCTGCACGGTAACCGCTCTAACTCTCCATCCTCTTAACCAGGAAGTCGCGCTGCCACGCCTCTGCCCCAGATGTTCTACTAATTCACCACTGGAGCGACGGATGGAGTGGGTGATGGAGTGATGGAGTGATGGATAAATAGAAGATGAGTTCATACCTGCCAAAGAACTGGAGACCGCGGCGACGACGACAGTAATCTGAATAACAGCTTTTACTGGCTGGGATGTATCGACCGGCTTCAGATTTAGCAACTCATTCCTAAAGCTCCCCCCATCACCTCCCAGTATCCCTCCCTCCCTCTCCTCCTCTCTCTCTCCCTCCCTGTCATCCCTGTTTTCATCTCTGCATCGCTTTGCAGTCAGTCTGCTTCCAGTGTGATGAGCGTATCGGCAGCCGCATCATTCCACCCGGCTGAGTTATTGGGATTTGTTTGCCACTTTTCCGGCTTTGTATTGAAGCAGTCCCTGCAGCGGTCCATGCATTGATTGACTCTTTTATTTTTATTTTTTTATCCTATTGATTTGATTTGATTTGATTTGATTTTTTTTCGCCCCACCTCCCAGGGGTTTGGATAGCCAGAGAGGATGTTCTCGTCCTCGTCCAGAAACTCTCTGCTATCGCCCAGGTTGTCCATGGAGCAGTCGGACTCTGAAGCGTTGGACATCAGCACTAAGGTGCAGCTGCACGGGGTTCTGTGGAAGAGGCCCTTCGGACGGCCGTCGGCCAAGTGGTCCCGCAGGTGAGGGAGAGGTGTGAGTCACCTGGTGGTCTTTACCTTTTGTGCCTCCGACAGAGCACTTTAGGGAGAAAATTTGCGTCTCTGCTGCTTGTTAAACCTCTTCAAAACCCGTATGAACTTTAAAAACTAGAGGTTAAGCTTAAAGGAAATGTGTTTTTTCTTGAGTTTTGAAAATGTTGACATTTATGGTGGAGAAAGTATTCTTCCTTTCCAGACAAAGGTCATATTTTCCTTCCAAGGAGTGTCAGACGTTACTAAGAAGTTTATCTTTTCTGTGATATATTTGGAAAATAATACTTAAATTGACTATTTCTTGACACCACATATATTTTTTATACTTTTCTGAGAGCAAACACTAATTTATTTGCTTTACAGCTGCAGTTAAAAACATCTGTAGTGACTTTTCCTTTTTGTAAAATATCACAAATTATAGATTTTTTCTGACAGAAGTTTAATTTCCTGATTTAATTGATAAAACTTGCAAACTTGATTGACTTATTTCTGATGTTGACTGATGAACTTATTTTCATCCTTAATGAACATTTAGGATTTTGTGTTGTGTGATAGAGGATTGCTTTATATAACAACAGGATATACTCATCCACAGTCCTATAAACATCCCAGTGTCAGTGTATCCTGATATGAGAGTATCTTTGGATGTTAAAATGCCTGGATTGGTACCTTGTGTCACGATAATGCTCTTAGTTTACATAACAGTTAAAACGACAATGCACGGTGGATCCAGAGAGTCCATTTGCCGCTCACTCTTTGTAACCTTTCCCGTTGGCTTGTGTCATAAAGGTCAAAAGAATTTGGTTCTGTTCGGTAAATGCTTGATGGTTTCCTGCCAAACGAGAGAGATTACAGGGTATTTGTTTATCGTCACCAGCTTTAAATAAAAAAAAGGAAGTTGCTTGAAACAAATCTGCCGATCAGTGCGATTACATTTAGATGTGCATGACTGACCCTCAGAAAGAAGAGTTGAATATTTAACAGCTTTCCCTGTGGGGAAGTTAAAGGGCCACTAAACTGATTTCACACATTAAGGTCAGTTTACTCGTTGTGAAAAGTAAAACTCAGCCCGTGAAAATAGTTATTGAATAGTTTTTTTTTTTTTATCTCAATCTGTTATTCGTGGGTCTCGTCAATTATTTGGGTAATAAATAAGAACAGACAGGATGCTGCAACCAAAAAATGGTAATCTCTTTTTTTCTCTTATGAAGTTCATCATGCGTCTGAAAACAATTCAAATCAAACATTTCCGAAATGGAAAAAGTCTCTCTTCATAACTAGATATGCAGCCAAAGATGATGTGTGGAAAGTGCTGCTGTGTTTATATGAGTTACAAGAAGTAAAGGCTGGGAACCACTGATCTAAAGTATAAAATAAAACGGTAGCAGCAAAAAGCAGCTCCTTCACAGGAAGAACTTTAAAGGTCACATGTTATCATTGTACACAGAGCCAAAAGCATCAACTAAAGCGCATCAGAACATGTTACCAAACAGGTCACCTGCTTTTGTGGAGAACCCCGGTTCCTTTCAGCCCCACGGGATTGACTCACTGCTGCTTTCATTGTCTTCCTCGGTACAAAGATTCTTCATCATCAAAGACAGCTTCTTGCTCTACTATGCGGAGAGCGAGAGGAGAAGCTTTGAGAGCAACAGGTACTTCAACATCCACCCCAAGGTGAGTCGCTGCATCCGCTCTGAACACCTGCGAGATGGTTGAAGATCCATGAATGTTGTTATTTTATTGGATGGCTACGTGCACATAAATAATGAGTAGGATTTAGATTAATAACTGAGTGTTTATGTCACTTAAGTAGAGGGCTTTTAACTGTATTATCCAGAAAAACATTATAAATAATGTGATGTATTTGTGTTGCAGGGAGTCATTCCTTTGGGAGGATGTGTGGTGTCGTCTAATGAAAACATGGGCATGCCCTTTGCCATCGTGGTCAACCTGGAGGACTTCACTGTGAGATCCTGATCATCCTGTCACACATTTATTATTCCATTCATTTATCTGCCTAACAGAAGTTTAAAGTATCATTTTTAAGATAGGCCAAGGCATAACACCGCAGACAGATGACACATTTCTGCAAACAAAGCAGCACACAGCGTGCAGAGCCAAGAGGAAAATGCTCTTTCTGAACTGTAATGATGTGAGACAGCAGCTTAATCCTGCAACAAATGGGACACATAATGGAGGGAACACAACAGTGTTACATAAACTTTTACTCAGTCAGCAGCCCAAATATATTTTTTACAGCTTAAGCCCTTTATTGACAATCTGCTGATGTATGATGGTGTTTATTTGTGTATTCGTCCTCCAGGGCACCATCGTCCTGGCTGCTGAGTCTGGGGAGGAGCAGGTCCAGTGGATGGAGATGCTGCAGGAGTCAGGGAAAGTGTGAGTATTTGACTGAAGAAAATTTTCTCCTTCTGAAGGAATTACACAAACAGGACATGACTCTTTAAAGCCTCTTTGTTTGAATTTTCACTGGATTATAGAATTATTTTCATGGCAGAAGCTTTTGTTTGTAGAAAAACCAGACGATCCAAAAGATGCCAGAATTTTTTTAGCTCGCACTCGAGACTTTAAGCTGTAAATGTTGGAGATAAAAGACTGATTCAACCACGTCACTATAATGTGTAACAGGATCTGATCCGTAACAACAAAACAATGTTCAAAAATGTCTTATGAATTTACGTTTCACTTTGTCTGCTGTAGCTTTTAACACTACTAAGAGTTAAGGATGTGAACTGAAAGCTAACAGCATTATATGAACTAAACAGTTAACTCTCTTAGTTTTGCGTGTTAGCATGCTAACATTTGCTAATTAGCACTAAACACAAAGTACATAGTCATAGTAGTTTTGCAGGTAATTGGTCATAAATCAAATTATTGGACAGATTGAAACTTGATGATGGGACTTGAAGAAAAGCCTGAGGATCAAAGTGTTTAAGATCGATAACATTCAAAATTATAATTCACTCTCTGGGGAACATAATGTGTATCGGAATTCACGAGAATCCGACCGATATTAAAGATGTTATTGAATGAAAACCAAAAACGTCAGATGACCAACAAAATCTTTAGGATTCATCCTCCATGAACCATGAATAGCTGTAAAAATGTTCATGGCAATACATCCGGTAATTCTTGATACTGGTGGAGCGAAAGAAAAAGTCAGAGGATTGCTAAAGTCATTAAAATGTATCCTGTTGGGAACATGAATGTTGGATGATATTTCTCTCTGAACCACAAATGTCAACCTCACAGGAAAAGTCTGAGGATCACTAACATCAGTGGGATTGATCTTCTTGGGAACATGAAAGTTTCTCAGCAATCCATCCAGTAATTGTCGAGATATTTAAGTCTGGAGGAGAGTAGTCGACTGTCATCCCCAGAGTTTCACTGCTAGCATGATTAAAAATGATGGAAAGCATCTATATACGTGCTCACTGTGTTTAAATTTATAAATCTCTTAGTTTGGTTTAAATCTCTGCGTTCATCCAACAGGACGTGGAGGAACGCTCAGCTGGGTGAAGCCATGATCGAGAGTCTGGAGGCTCAGGGGCTGCAGCTGGCCAAGGAGAAGCAGGAGTACCTGGGTAAAGATGAGGGGAAAGTCACCTGAGATGTTTAAAAGGTTTAACAAGCTGAGAACGTTTACATGAAGTTGTTTTCTTTCTCCAGATAAACTGATGGAAGAGACTGAGGAGCTCAGTCATCAGAGGGCTGAAAGAGAGGTGAGACCTTGATTAATTTGCTAAACAGATGTCATCTCATAATGGCAACAGTATTTTAAGTGTTTGTTTTTTAGAGATTTACAAATTTAGAAGATTATGAGGAAATAACTTGAATATTCTCTGAAATTAAAGTCAAATTTATGAGAAAAACTATGTTAAATTACATAATAAAATTACACTTTGCAATCCGATTAAGCAATAAGGAAATGCTCATACGTTAAACCAAGAATCATCAAATTATCATAAGCATTCAGACTTTGAAGAGAATTTGCCATGAAGTTTGCCTATTTATAAGAAAACAACATACTGATCAGAGTTTTTTTTTTCCTCAAAAATGTATAACTTTATACTCAGAAATTTGAGTTTCTCTGAGTATTAACACCCCTGAATATTAAGATTAATCAATTATTCGTTAGTGAAAAAAATGCCAGTCATTGTTCCCCAGATTTCCAAGATTACTTTTTCAAAAGTCTTGTTTTGTCCATCAAGCAACCCACCAAAATCCAAAGATGTTTATGTTGTTGACAGAATCCTTTTCTGTCAACAACTACTTAATATGAATCGATTATTTGGTTCAGTTCTACATGTACGTTGTTGCTGAATCTTTTAGTTTTTAAAGATTTGTAACACTTGTGGTGGAAATTTCCAATACAATTTACTATACTAATACACAATTTGTACTAGTACTATCTATGTCCCGAGATGAGTCTCAATGAGCGTTGAAATAATGATCAAATAACAAATGAAATGTCCTTGCGGTATTTTATTTCTTTGCATGAAAGAGCCAGAAGTTTACAGAGTCACCGGGAGCCTGCAAAGTACTGAACTCAAGAGCAAGGCTGCTCACCTCTGGTATATATGGGAAAATCACAGAGAAGGGGTGACCAGGTTTACAATTCAGTGTCTGCCGGCTCGGTTCTGAGTTTGCATCTCCTGACAATGAATGTGTATTGGAGGGGGGGGTATGAAGACCAAAAGGGGTGCATGAATGTCTAGGAGAAGGAAGAAAGACAAAGGAGAGGAAGAAGACCAAAAGGTGGGTATGAAGATCAGGTGAGGAGGAAGGACAGAGGTGGGAGAAGGCCAAGGGGTGGGGGTATGAATGACAAAGAGGTGAAGGGGCATGAGGAGCAGGGAGGGGGGGATAACACCTTCCCACAGTGTAATACTATCATACAGAGAGACAAGGTTCTCCACCTTTAGAGAAAAATCTTCACTTCATAGTACATTTCATTCAAAACCTTTACACTGTATACTTCCAACATACACTAATATCATTTTCCATGACACACTGCTCTTTTCATTTAGTTCATAATTAAACTCAATTGCTGAAGCTGTAACCTCCACACGCTGTTTGCAGGAGCTGGAGCGTCTGAACCAGGTCCTGGAGGAGGAGAAGATGAAGTTTGAGGAGGTGGTGGTGGAGCTGAAGGCGGAGCAGGAGCATATCAAATTGTAAATATATTCCAGTTAATGTTAACTGATACTGATCATATACTGCTCATGTCTGTGATTTATTTTCTGCCGTGTATCTGATTGCAGAGACCTGGACGGCACGGCTCAGTCCCTGAAAGGTGTTGAGACTGAAAATGAAGAGCTGAGCAATTTAACCGTCCTGCTGCAGAAATCCATCGAGGTATGAAAAAAAAGTGTGTGTGTGTGCAAGGTCAGTGTAATAAGAATAACTTATTAATGAAGTGAAGAGTACTCCGGCGCTCCATTCTGATCATGTGACGTTACAACTGCTGATGATGTAATAAGTTGTTTAACAAACATTTCAGCTTGTCCATTTATCTTACTAACGTTATACATTTTACATTGGAGTAACTTTCTGTGGAGGAGGATAAGAGCCATGTGGGAATGAGTTTATGATAGCAACAACAGCCAAGAATTAAAGGGGTAGAAAATAGGCATATTCACTTTCTTCTTGGGAGTGATATGTAAAGTTTATTACCACTCTCATGTCCAACTGTTAAATATGAAGCAGCTAAAATAAACCAGCCGCCAGCAGCTGGTTTATTTTAGCTTAGCACAAAAACTGGAAACAGGTGTAAAGGGCTTTCTTAAAAAAATTGCACATAAAAAAACAAAAATGTTATTTTTATACTATAGTTATTTTTTTACAGATTAATCAAAACACGATGTTAAATAGCGAGGTTTATTGGCAGTTTTCGTTATGTCTGGACAGAGTCAGTCCAACTGTTTTGTGCTCAGCTAAGCTGCCGCTGGTTGTAGCTTCATATTTAACAGACGGATATGAGAGTTGGATCATCTCACTCTTGGCAAGAAAGCAAAGACGCATGTTTACCAAAATGTCAAACTATTCCCTTAACATAATGAAGTCAGAATATTCAAAATGAATTGCATTGTAGTGGTAATTATTTTTAGAGTGGCTTTTCAAGGCCAGACAACCTTTATAACTGTTCTCCCCGTGTCAGTGGCTTTTCTCGCTTCCTCCCGTTTAGGTTAATTGAAACTCTCTACTGTGAATGGTTGTCTGTCTACAGCCCTAGAAAGCTTTGTTAACTGGATAATTCTTGATGGATGGATGGATGGATGAGTTATTTTTATTATTTTATTATTATAACTCTCACTGTAACCTAGAAACTTTGTCTTTCTTTCGAGAAATCTTAGGCTTTCATGAATGTGATAACTGATCTTTAAATCTGTGTGCATATAAAGTATAACTATAATATATAGTACAGTGTAACTATGCCACTCGTTCAGATATTTAGGCTGAGTGACTGCATGGAAAAAGTATTTGAAGAAATAATTCATGATCAGCGTAAACAACTCAAACCTTCCTGTTCATTTGACAAAAAATAAAAGCTTTTCCAGAGCACTTCATGAATGAGACTCAAGATTGTTTTTGTAAATAGGCAGGAAGGTTATTAAATATTATGATTATTATTATTATTATTATTATTATTGGACATTTTGCCATTGTAAGGAATGAATGCTCAACTTCCTGTACAATTTTTCTTTTCCTTAGACTGAGTAGATTTGTTGGGATCTGAATCTGTTGTTTTGTCCTTCAGGAGCTCTCTCAGGAAAAACAGAGAACTCTGGAGCTGCTGGGGGTGAAGGAGCAGAAGGAGACGGAGACGGCGGAGGAGAGCTCCGCCTGCAGGGAGTCTAAGGACGACGAGGAACCCGCAGACCTGGACCTGCTGCAGGACCTGAAACACATCGAGGAGCAGATGAAGATCCTGCTGAGGGAGAAGGAGCAGGCTGACGACAAGTGAGTGACGATTTAGAGACAGGATCCAGCACCAGACTGGGGTTACTGGTTTTGGTGCAGCAAATGCAGACCCACACCAGTTATTTCCATCATACTTTTATATTTACTATTTTCTTAAAATCTTCAGAAGTCTTTTGTGGTGGTTTTAACTTCAGTTAAAGGCTTAAAACTCTCTGAGTCGTTCCGTTTTTCAGCCTCCAAAGAAGTGTTTCTCTCACAAAAATGACAATATTATTTAACCATCAGGGTCACATTAGAAACACTGATTACTACGTCAATACTGAAAACAATTCAACGTAATAAAAGCTGACCATAGGACTGCGATTACGTTTTGGCATCCAACTGGTCAAACACTCGGCCTTTCCAGAAAACCTCTATGCTAATGGCTCTGAGGATGTAACTTCTCGTGGAAATGTGTATTGATCCCTAAACAACCAGCCCCATTGATCAGCACCAGTAAGTGGGGAAATTACAGGCAGCTGCTATTGACTGTGAAGCACTAATGTTGTGTTAGGAACACTGAAGTATACGAGGCATAACGTTGTTTCCATGAGCTCGGCCTTCACTCTCCTCCTCTTCTCGGTCGTCCTCTGACCGACACATACGGCTGCAGCTGCAGGAACAATGAACTAAATAAAACCATATTCGTACAGGATAGTTTACATACCAAATGCAAAATCAAATGGATGCTCATTTGCTTTGCAAAACAACAGTCCTGCAACAAATACTGGTTAAAATCTAAGTTTGTGTTGAGACTATGACTTTAGTTATTTGCATTTTGGCTCAAATCTATGGGATGTTTATATTTTGTCCAGTTATTTCCATTATTGAGCAGCAAAAGTAGCAGAAACACCAGAAACTGTAGTCTTAAAAATGATGGTAGAATTGAATCAACACCATTCTGACCCAATGGTAGAATTTATTAAAGGACTTTTTTATTGCTTTATTTTCTTTTTATTCATAATCTTTTTTTTACCTTTTTGTATGACATCTCAATTTGTTATGAATTTTAATATTTTAATAGTTTTTTTCAATCATATCATCAATATAGTATATCAAAATAAAGATTTGAATGAAAATTTTTTTTGTCTGTATGTATAACAAAAAAGCATAAAGACAGGAACTGACGGAGACATTCAACTGGTAATTTCTACAGATATTCAACCAAAAAAAAGCAATAATTCGACAGTTTGAAGAGAAGATCAAAACCACTCTCATATCTGTCTGTTAAATATGAAGCTACAGCAAGCAGCTTGTTAGCATAGCTTAGCATAAAGACTGGATACAGGGGGAAACGGCTAGCCTGGCTGTTTTAAGGTTAGAAAATCTGCCCAGCAGCACATCTAAAGCTCACTAACTAACACGTGATATCTTGTTTGCTAAATTTGATCAAAATACACCGTCTAAAAGGATTTCACAGGAAGCAAATAAGTTTTCCAACTATGTGTAAAACTATACCTTTAAGTTCTGTGGTTCCTGTTTTAACCTTGAAATCAAATGTCAGGTGTGTGCTTGTGTGCATTCATCCTGTAGAGTTCAGTGAGCACAGCATGGAACCAAGCCATGCAGTCCTGACACTGAAGGGCACCAGAAGCTATTTACAGCTTTTTTTTCCTGCAACTTAACAGCTTTACAGCTTAATATTGAGCTTTAAAAAGGGTTTAAATAATGCTAAAATCATAAAAAAAAATTGCCAAAATCTGAGATATGAACATTTTCCCATTGGGATAAATCCATGACATTTCTCTATGTTGTATATGATGATGATGTTGTTGTTGTGTGTAGTCTTTTCCCTGTCTGACTGTGTGCTTTTATCATCCAGGCTCAGGGAGAACGACCAGCGGGCTCAAGTCCTGCAGCAGGAGAGGGAGTACTACTCTACTCAGGCTCAGACGCTGCAGCAGTCGCTCTCTCAGCTCACTGTGGACAAACAGCAGACCGAGGTTGAGCTCAAGGTAACGGAGCATGACTCAGCTGCTCTCAGATTGCATTACTCAGCAACAAAACACGGCTCAAAGTCAGTTTAAAGGTGACCTATTAGTCAGCTGCCAGGTTTATTTCTTCAAATATTGTTCTACACAGATGATTAGCATTGTTTGTGGTTGGTTGGACTTCTTGTCCTCTCTGAATCAACATGAGCAGTTCATTATTTGATAAACTGGATAAACATTTATTTTAATGGCAGCTGAAAATGGGTGATTTTTTTTACACGTATTTCAGGCCTTTTAAAGCTTTTGTAAGATTAGTAAACAATACAATAAAACATAGTTCAACCTGTGGTTCAATAAATGCAAAAAGGGTCCGTTTCCATTTCCCAGTAACACTTTTGTTTCAAGATTGTCACAGCAGACATTTTGCCTTTCCTCAGCAACAGGAACATCACAGGTGGAACTAATGACAGTAACGATGGTTAGGCAAACACGGATTGTGTTAAACTGCTCTCGTGCTTCAGAGTTATAGTCTGGATTTATTTAAATACTGAAGTGATAAATTTAAGCTTCCCACAACCCTGAAAAAAGTTGACCTCACAATACACTCAAGGTTTTGAAATGTTTTTAATCATGTATTTATTTAATTTATGCAGTTTTCTGGTCAATTATACAATCTGTAAGGTGTTCTTCCCAACATTAAGGTGTAAATATTGTTTCAAAGCCCTTGTTACCTCCAAAACAAGTCACTTTTTGCAAGCTTAAGAAAATCAACCCTTTTTTCACATCTGTCTTAAAGATAATAATTTAGTTAATCCAATATGTTTTTAAATGGATTATTTATTTTAAGAAGTAGGAGAATTTTCCAAACACAAAAAGAAACATTTAATCCATCAATTTGTCTGAATTTTTTAAAAATAGTTTCAGCCTTTAAGATACCTTCTTACACAAGGTGTCAGTTTTAATAAAATAAATACAGAGAAGATGATCTCAGTATTTTTAGCAACCACCCTGCTTGTACAAATAACAATTAAGGTGAGTTTTTTTTTATACAAACCAGAAAGGTGTTTGATATTCAGGGTGGTTCATCCTGTCATAATTTTCTACTGACTGGCAGTCTCATCTCGCATTACATTTACTGGAACAGAAATAGCTCATTGTCCTCTCCTCTTGCCTGGTTTCTCTGTATGAAATTACCTTTGTTTCCTCTTTACATCAACTCGTGTTTCTCTGTCTTTCTTCCAGACAACAGTCCATATTTATTCTGTGTATTTAGAGTCAACAGTTTTATATTGAAATTTCATCTTTTACATAAAGGTGGACAAACAAGTAGTGCTGCTTTCAGTTCATCCTGAAAAATCATATTCCTTTTGCAGTGCTGTCTCCTTAAAACATCATGAGACGGCTTGAATTTTACTAAACTGTGAGCTCTTCAGTTTAGAAAAATCCTTCCTCCATCACATCAGCTCAGTTTAACATTAAAAATATTTCCCTTACATTTCGGCGCAGGCTGAAAACTCACCTCTTCAAGAAGTACTACCCTGAGCCTTCCTCGTAGCACTTATTGCATTCGTATTAGTTCGTTGCACTTATTGAATTCATATTTGTTTACTGCACTTATCCTATTCGTAGTAGTTTGTAGCACTTATTGTATTCGTATTAGTCTGTTGCAATTATTGTTTTCGTAGTAATTTGCCTCTGCACTATACTTTTGCTCTGGTTTATGCTTTAAGATGCTTGTTTAAGAAAGGAGATGCACTTATGACTTCTGGTGACTAGTAGTTCTCTTGAATACCTATGTTGAATACACTTCCTGTAAGTCGCTTTGGATAAAAGCGTCTGCTAAATGACTGTAATGTAATGTAAATGTAATTTCCCACACACTCGGTTAAATCAACATCCCGTGTGTCTCCCTGTGTGCATTAGGCGGAGATAGAGTCTCGGGTGGAGCTGGAGCAGAGACTGAAGCAGGCTGAACAGGCTCTGCAGGACCTGGAGAAAGGCCTGGACTCACTGGAGCGGACCAAAGAGACCGACGAGAAGATGAAGGGCGGCGTGAGTCACCTGAGGAGTGAGTTCATTCTCTGGTACCTTCATTCCCAGTGTCACATATGTGCTGCAAGATGGGGTTTAGCTCACATGAGGATGACAGGCAGAATGTAATCTATATGTCCCAGTAAAATAGGTAAATTAATTTGCATTTAATCAGATTTACGCATATAATTCTCTGTAACAGGTTAAGATTAAGCTTTAAATGTTCTTTAAAGTCCATAATCTGATATGACTGCCCTCCTCTGGAGAGAGTTAGTATCACATGTTGATCATATTGTCAGTCAAGGATAATGAAACGTTTTAATAATGTTTAATGTTTTTAAGTCCACAGAAAGTTTAAACATTTATTTTGTGTAATGTATTAACTGGAAATGATCATGCCTTAAATGATCCAGGCTACTAATAATTATTTTCTCAATTAAGTCTATGAAATGTCACTAAAAACTTATAGTTTCTTGAGGTGATCTATTCATATAGATTTCTTTTATTTGAACAAATGTCCAAATATGACATTTTAGTTATTTAATTTTTTACAAAAGTTCAAATGGTTATCAAAAAAGTTGCTGTTTAATTTTATTAAAGGGGCTGAGTAATAATTCAATAATCCCTACTTTTATGTCTCCATATAATCTTATGGTAAAGTTTTAAAATTGATCTAATGGTTCATAGTTCTAATGTTAAAATAGTCAAATTTTTAAAAATCTCCCACAGACAATATTTAGGAATTTATTGGAGCAAAGGCTACAATAAATTTCAATCAATAGGATAAACACAAAGTTAACAGTTTTCCCATTATTTTTTAGTACTTTAGTAACATATTTATTTCAAGATAATGTTGTAGTTAGCAGAACTTTAGAGCATGAAGATATGTTCTTGATCTTTGAGACAAATATCTTTACTAATAGATCCACTTACATTACTCATCTTTTCCCATATTTAAGTCACACTGACACAGAAGTACACCAAAAGTAAGCGGACTTTGCCTTTAAATTATTTTTACATTTTATATTATATTAGTTTTGTCCATCTCAAAGTTACACATTTAAGTTTGACCACTAATATTCCACTCATAATAAGCAAAATAAATGCATCTCAATGACAAAGTGTAATGAGTTGCTGTGTGTGTGTGTGTGTGTGTGTGTGTGTGTCTGTGTTTCTGATGTATGTGTCCGACCAGGATTCTTTGAGGAGTGTATCTGTGCAGCGGAGATCGAGGCGAAGCTTCCGTCGATAATGAAGAACGCCGTGTATCTGCACAAAGCTGCTGCACGCAGGATCAAGAGCTGCCGGATCCAGAGGAGAGCCTCCAGACGCCACTGGTGTAAGTCTGAGCGTCACAGAGGAATCATCACAACATGAATAGTTTCAGATTTCATCTGCTTTCCCAGTAGACATGACGCATGAGGCAAATGTTTATGTAGGTTGTTTACCAAATCAGTGATTATTTTTTCGGTTTTAAAAAACATGTTTTTTAACTATTTATGAGAGATTGATGACTTTTATTATGCAGTGACTTTATATAATACTTTGACTTTTTTTGACGTTTTTTCAACGTGCTCTACAATCACTTTTTACAACATTGTATTTTGTCTTTTTTCAACATGCTATACTATGACTATTTTCGTCAGGCTATGCTATGACTTTTTTTTTTTCATACTATACTATGACTTTTTTTTTTTCGACAGGCTATACTATGACTTTTTTATACATTTGTTTGACATGCTATACTATGACTTTTTTCGAAAGGCTATACTTTGACTTTTTTTTATCGACATGCTATACTATGACTTTTTTCAACATACTTTTTTTGATACTATGACTTTTTTTGCATTTTTTTGATGACTTTTTTTTTTCGATGCTATACTATGACTTTTTTATGCATTTTTTTGACATGCTATACTATGACTTTTTTATACTATGACTTTTTTTCGACAGGCTATACTATGACTTTTTTCGACAGGCTATACTATGACTTTTTTATGCATTTTTTCGACATGCTATACTATGACTTTTTTATGCATTTTTTCGACATTTTGACTTTTTTCGACATGATACTATGACTTTTTTTTTTGGACATGCTATACTATGACTTTTTTATGCATTTTTTTGGACATGCTTTTTATGACTTTTTTCGACATGCTATACTATGACTTTTTTCGACAGGCTATACTATGACTTTTTTATGCATTTTTTTGGACATGCTATACTATGACTTTTTTTTGCATTTTTTCGACATGCTGTACTATGACTTTTTAATGCATTTTTTCGACATGCTATACTATGACTTTTTTCGACATGCTATACTATGACTTTTTTATGCATTTTTTCGACATGCTATACTATGACTTTTTTCGACATGCTATACTATGACTTTTTTCGACAGGCTATACTATGACTTTTTTATGCATTTTTTTGACATGCTATACTATGACTTTTTTCGACAGGCTATACTATGACTTTTTTCGACATGCTATACTATGACTTTTTTTTTTTTGACAGGCTATACTATGACGACATGCTATACTATGACTTTTTTCGACATGCTATACTATGACTTTTTTCGACATGCTATACTATGACTTTTTAATGCATTTTTTCGACATGCTATACTATGACTTTTTTCGACAGGCTATACTATGACTTTTTTCGACAGGCTATACTATGACTTTTTTCGACAGGCTATACTATGACTTTTTTATGCATTTTTTTGGACATGCTATACTATGACTTTTTTTTGCATTTTTTCGACATGCTGTACTATGACTTTTTTATGCATTTTTTCGACATGCTATACTATGACTTTTTTTTTCGACATGCTATACTATGACTTTTTTCGACAGGCTATACTATGACTTTTTTCGACAGGCTATACTATGACTTTTTTCGACAGGCTATACTATGACTTTTTTATGCATTTTTTTGGACATGCTATACTATGACTTTTTTCGACATGCTATACTATGACTTTTTAATGCATTTTTTCGACAGGCTATACTATGACTTTTTTCGAGACTATGACTTTTTTATGCATTTTTTTGACATGCTATACTATGACTTTTTTCGACAGGCTATACTATGACTTTTTTCGACATGCTATACTATGACTTTTTTCAACATACTATACTATGACTTTTTTATGCATTTTTTTGACATGCTATACTATGACTTTTTTCGACAGGCTATACTATGACTTTTTAATGCATTTTTTCGACAGGCTATACTATGACTTTTTTCGACAGGCTATACTATGACTTTTTTATGCATTTTTTCGACAGGCTATACTATGACTTTTTTCGACAGGCTATACTATGACTTTTTTATGCATTTTTTTTTTTTTTTGGACATGCTATACTATGACTTTTTTCGACATGCTATACTATGACTTTTTTATTCATTTTTTTTTGACATGCTATACTATGACTTTTTTCGACATGCTATACTATGACTTTTTCGACAGGCTATACTATGACTTTTTTCGACAGGCTATACTATGACTTTTTTCGACAGGCTATACTATGACTTTTTTCGACATGCTATACTATGACTTTTTTCGACAGGCTATACTATGACTTTTTTATGCATTTTTTCGACATGCTATACTATGACTTTTTTCGACAGGCTATACTATGACTTTTTTATGCATTTTTTCGACATGCTATACTATGACTTTTTTATGCATTTTTTCGACAGGCTATACTATGACTTTTTTCGACAGGCTATACTATGACTTTTTTATGGCTATACTTTTTTTGCTATACTATTTTTTTTCGACATGCTATACTATGACTTTTTTATGCATTTTTTTGGACATGCTATACTATGACTTTTTTATGCATTTTTTCGACAGGCTATACTATGACTTTTTTCGACAGGCTATACTATGACTTTTTTATGCATTTTTTCGACATGCTATACTATGACTTTTTTATGCATTTTTTTGGACATGCTATACTATGACTTTTTATACTATGACTTTTTTTCGACAGGTATACTTTTTTATAACTTTTTATTACAGGCTATACTCATGACTTTTCACTTCTTCCATTGTTATTTAATGAGCCATATATTAAGAGACTTAAGTATCTTATTGATTGTTTTCATAATCTCTGCTGTTATTGCTGTTGCAGTAAAACAATCCAAGTCTTTTGCTGTATCCAGTGCCGATGGCGGAAGCATGGAGGAGCTTCGGGAGACGGCCCGACGACTTACCTCTGACAGTAGCTTCAGAGAGAGCGTGTACAAGATCATTACACGTAAGGACGCTACGAACAAAACAGAGGACTGAAAGGAGAGTTGCCGATGTTAAGGTGGAGAAATGGTCCTTAGCTTTATTACAGTCCACACAGTGAGTGATTTAGAGATCCTGATCTGAAACCCACTATTACAATACTGTCGATGAATGTACACAGAAATCTGTTAAATGTCATCTATTGTGGTGGTTCCTTACAGCCCTTTTCCATCAAACCGTTCCAGGAACTATGGAGCCAAAATAACTAAATTTAGGAACTGAACGTTTCTGTTTGTTTCTATTGAACCTGAAAAAACCTGAATAGTTATTATTATAAGTGTAAACTACATTAATGTTAGGAACAGCTGTTCTCTTATTGAACATTGCACTACAGTTGTGGGACTCTAGGCTCCACCTGATAAGATGAGTTGTGATGTTACTATTCCTATGCAACAGTTGGCACACACAATGCAAATCCATCTTGTAAAATCGTTTTTATTGTCCTGAAATGATTGTTTGCACAGATTGTGTCCTTTACATCAACAGAGGCTTTATGAAAACTCACAGATTTTTGTTAAATTGACCTTCACCATTTCATTATTGCTACAAATTAAAATCTGTCCATGACGAAGCAACTCAAGTAGTAATTCACTGACGAAAGCCTTTTAGGATATTGTACAAATTATAACTTAACACCTGAAATTATACAGAAAAGAAGCCCACATGTTGGGGCAAGGAAAGAGGGTTTATATGGACTGAACAACATGCCTTGATTCTAATAAAGCTGTGTTTGAACCTTGTACATGTCTTGTCATTTATGAATCAAAATGGAAAGCACTGTTACTAGTTTCAAATGAAAAAACAAAACTCTTGATATGGATGTATTTCGATGAAGAAAGGTCTGGTGTTTTCCTCTTGATGAAGTTCAGTGTGGGAAGAAAAGGAGGACGGTAGGTTACATCACCAGCTCTTGTTCATCAGCAGGACCTGAAGATAATAAAATAGGTTAAAAACAACACAGTATGTCGAAAAAAATCACAGTATAACATGTCGAAAAAAATCACAGTATAGCCTGTCGAAAAAAGTCACATAATAGCCTGTCGAAAAAAGTCACATAATAGCTTGTCGAAAAAAGTCATAGTATAGCCTGTCGAAAAAAATCACAGTATAACATGTCGTAAAAAGTCATAGTATAGCCTGTCGAAAAAAGTCATAGTATAGCATGTCGAAAAAAGTCATAGTATAGCATGTCGAAAAAAAAATAGCATGTCACATAATAGCATGTCGAAAAAAGTCATAGTATAGCCTGTCGAAAAAAGTCATAGTATAGCCTGTCGAAAAAAATCACATAATAACATGTCGAAAAAAATCACAGTATAACATGTCGTAAAAAGTCACAGTATAGCCTGTCGAAAAAAGTCATAGTATAGCCTGTCGAAAAAACTCATAGATAGCATGTCGAAAAAAATCACATAATAGCATGTCGAAAAAAGTCATAGTATAGCCTGTCGAAAAAATCACATAATAGCATGTCGAAAAAAATCATAGTATAACATGTCGTAAAAACTCATAGTATAGCCTGTCGAAAAAAAAATAGTATAGCCTGTCGAAAAAAGTCATAGTATAGCATGTCGAAAAAAAAAGTCATAGTATAGCCTGTCGAAAAAAGTCATAGTATAGCCTGTCGAAAAAAATCACATAATAGCATGTCGAAAAAAGTCACAGTATAACATGTCGAAAAAAGTCATAGTATAGCCTGTCGAAAAAAGTCATAGTATAGCCTGTCGAAAAAAATCACATAATAGCATGTCGAAAAAAATCACAGTATAGCATGTCGAAAAAAGTCATAGTATAGCCTGTCGAAAAAAGTCATAGTATAGCCTGTCGAAAAAAATAGTATAGCATGTCGAAAAAAAAGTCATAGTATAGCATGTCGAAAAAAGTCATAGTATAGCCTGTCGAAAAAACATCATAGTATAGCCTGTCGAAAAAAATCACAGTATAGCATGTCGAAAAAAATCATAGTCGAAAAAAGTCATAGTATAGCCTGTCGAAAAAAATCACAGTATAGCATGTCGAAAAAAGTCATACGATAGCATGTCGAAAAAAGTCATAGTATAGCATGTCGAAAAAAGTCATAGTATAGCCTGTCGAAAAAAATCACATAATAGCATGTCGAAAAAAATCACAGTATAACATGTCGTAAAAAGTCATAGTATAGCCTGTCGAAAAAGTCATAGTATAGCCTGTCGAAAAAGTCATAGTATAGCATGTCGAAAAAATCACATAATAGCATGTCGAAAAAAAGTCACAGTATAACATGTCGTAAAAAGTCATAGTATAGCCTGTCGAAAAAGTCATAGTATAGCCTGTCGAAAAAAGTCATAGTATAGCATGTCGAAAAAAATCACATAATAGCATGTCGAAAAAAGTCATATAGCCTGTCGAAAAAAGTCATAGTATAGCCTGTCGAAAAAAGTCATAGTATAGCCTGTCGAAAAAAGTCATAGTATAGCCTGTCGAAAAAAATCACATAATAGCATGTCGAAAAAAGTCATAGTATAGCCTGTCGAAAAAAGTCATAGTATAGCCTGTCGAAAAAAAATTCATAGTATAGCCTGTCGAAAAAAATCACATAATAGCATGTCGAAAAAAGTCATAGTATAGCCTGTCGAAAAAAATCACATAATAGCATGTCGAAAAAAATCACAGTATAACATGTCGTAAAAAGTCATAGTATAGCCTGTCGAAAAAAGTCATAGTATAGCCTGTCGAAAAAAGTCATAGTATAGCATGTCGAAAAAAATCACATAATAGCATGTCGAAAAAAGTCATAGTATAGCCTGTCAAAAAAGTCATAGTATAGCCTGTCGAAAAAAATCATAGTATAGCCTGTCGAAAAAAGTCATAGTATAGCATGTCGAAAAAAGTCATAGTATAGCATGTCGAAAAAATAGTCAAAAAGTCATATAGCCTGTCGAAAAAAGTCATAGTATAGCCTGTCGAAAAAAATCACATAATAGCATGTCGAAAAAAATCACAGTATAACATGTCGTAAAAAGTCACAGTATAGCCTGTCGAAAAAAGTCATAGTATAGCCTGTCGAAAAAAGTCATAGTATAGCATGTCGAAAAAAATCACATAATAGCATGTCGAAAAAAGTCATAGTATAGCCTGTCGAAAAAAGTCATAGTATAGCCTGTCGAAAAAAATCACATAATAACATGTCGAAAAAAATCACAGTATAACATGTCGTAAAAAGTCACAGTATAGCCTGTCGAAAAAAGTCACAGTATAGCCTGTCGAAAAAAGTCATACGATAGCATGTCGAAAAATCAAAATAGCATAATAGCATGAAAAAAAGTCATAGTATAGCCTGTCGAAAAAAAATCACATAATAGCATGTCGAAAAAATCACAGTATAACATGTCGTAAAAAGTCATAGTATAGCCTGTCGTAAAAAGTCATAGTATAGCCTGTCGAAAAAAGTCATAGTATAGCATGTCGAAAAAAATCACATAATAGCATGTCGAAAAAAGTCATAGTATAGCCTGTCAAAAAAGTCATAGTATAGCCTGTCGAAAAAAAGTCATAGTATAGCCTGTCGAAAAAAATCACATAATAGCATGTCGAAAAAAGTCATAGTATAGCATGTCGAAAAAAGTCATAGTATAGCCTGTCGAAAAAAGTCATAGTATAGCCTGTCGAAAAAAGTCATAGTATAGCCTGTCGAAAAAAATCACATAATAGCATGTCGAAAAAAGTCATAGTATAGCATGTCGAAAAAAGTCATAGTATAGCCTGTCGAAAAAAGTCATAGTATAGCCTGTCGAAAAAAATCACATAATAGCATGTCGAAAAAATCACAGTATAGCCTGTCGAAAAAAGTCATAGTATAGCCTGTCGGAAAAAGTCATAGTATAGCCTGTCGAAAAAATCACATAATAACATGTCGAAAAAAATCACAGTATAACATGTCGTAAAAAGTCACAGTATAGCCTGTCGAAAAAAGTCACAGTATAGCCTGTCGAAAAAAGTCATACGATAGCATGTCGAAAAAAATCACATAATAGCATGTCGAAAAATAGTCAAAGTCATAGCCTAGTCATGTCGAAAAAAATCACATAATAGCATGTCGAAAAAAATCACAGTATAACATGTCGTAAAAAGTCATAGTATAGCCTGTCGAAAAAAGTCATAGTATAGCCTGTCGAAAAAAGTCATAGTATAGCATGTCGAAAAAAATCATAGTATACATAAAAAATAGCATGTCGAAAAAAGTCATAGTATAGCCTGTCAAAAAAAGTCATAGTATAGCCTGTCGAAAAAAATCATAGTATAGCCTGTCGAAAAAAATCACATAATAGCATGTCGAAAAAAGTCACAGTATAACATGTCGTAAAAAGTCATAGTATAGCCTGTCGAAAAAAGTCATAGTATAGCCTGTCGAAAAAAGTCATAGTATAGCATGTCGAAAAAATCACATAATAGCATGTCGAAAAAAGTCATAGTATAGCCTGTCGAAAAAAGTCATAGTATAGCCTGTCGAAAAAATCACATAATAGCATGTCGAAAAAAATCACAGTATAACATGTCGTAAAAAGTCACAGTATAGCCTGTCGAAAAAAGTCACAGTATAGCCTGTCGAAAAAAGTCATACGATAGCATGTCGAAAAAAATCACATAATAGCATGTCGAAAAAAGTCATAGTATAGCCTGTCGAAAAAAATCACATAATAGCATGTCGAAAAAAATCACAGTATAACATGTCGTAAAAAACTCATAGTATAGCCTGTCGTAAAAAGTCATAGTATAGCCTGTCGAAAAAAGTCATAGTATAGCATGTCGAAAAAAATCACATAATAGCATGTCGAAAAAAGTCATAGTATAGCCTGTCAAAAAAAGTCATAGTATAGCCTGTCGAAAAAATCATAGTATAGCCTGTCGAAAAAATCACATAATAGCATGTCGAAAAAAGTCATAGTATAGCATGTCGAAAAAAGTCATAGTATAGCCTGTCGAAAAAAGTCATAGTATAGCCTGTCGAAAAAAGTCATAGTATAGCCTGTCGAAAAAAATCACATAATAGCATGTCGAAAAAAGTCATAATATAGCATGTCGAAAAAAGTCATAGTATAGCCTGTCGGAAAAAGTCATAGTATAGCCTGTCGAAAAAAATCACATAATAGCATGTCGAAAAAATCACAGTATAGCCTGTCGAAAAAAGTCATAGTATAGCCTGTCGGAAAAAGTCATAGTATAGCCTGTCGAAAAAAATCACATAATAACATGTCGAAAAAAATCACAGTATAACATGTCGTAAAAAGTCATAGTATAGCCTGTCGAAAAAAGTCACAGTATAGCCTGTCGAAAAAAGTCATAGTATAGCATGTCGAAAAAAATCACATAATAGCATGTCGAAAAAAGTCATAGTATAGCCTGTCGAAAAAAGTCATAGTATAGCATGTCGAAAAAAATCACATAATAGCATGTCGAAAAAAGTCATAGTATAGCCTGTCAAAAAAAGTTATAGTATAGCCTGTCGAAAAAAGTCATAGTATAGCCTGTCGAAAAAAGTCATAGTATAGCATGTCGAAAAAAATCACATATAGCATGTCGAAAAAAATCACAGTAAACATCATAGTATAGCCCTGTCGAAAAAAGTCATAGTATAGCCTGTCGAAAAAAGTCATAGTATAGCCTGTCGAAAAAATCACATAATAGCATGTCGAAAAAAGTCATAGTATAGCCTGTCAAAAAAAGTCATAGTATAGCCTGTCGAAAAAAGTCATAGTATAGCCTGTCGAAAAAAATCACATAATAGCATGTCGAAAAAAGTCACAGTATAACATGTCGTAAAAAGTCATAGTATAGCCTGTCGAAAAAAGTCATAGTATAGCCTGTCGAAAAAAGTCATAGTATAGCATGTCGAAAAAAATCACATAATAGCATGTCGAAAAAAGTCATAGTATAGCCTGTCGAAAAAAGTCATAGTATAGCCTGTCGAAAAAAATCACATAATAGCATGTCGAAAAAAGTCACAGTATAACATGTCGAAAAAAGTCATAGTATAGCCTGTCGAAAAAAGTCATAGTATAGCCTGTCGAAAAAAATCACATAATAGCATGTCGAAAAAAATCACAGTATAACATGTCGAAAAAAGTCATAGTATAGCTTGTCGAAAAAAGTCATAGTATAGCCTGTCGAAAAAAGTATCAAAAAATCATAATAGCATGTCGAAAAAATCACAGTATAACATGTCGTAAAAAGTCATAGTATAGCCTGTCGAAAAAAAGTCATAGTATAGCCTGTCGAAAAAAATCACATAATAGCCTGTCGAAAAAAGTCATAGTATAGCATGTCGAAAAAAATCACATAATAGCATGTCGAAAAAAGTCATAGTATAGCATGTCGAAAAAAGTCATAGTATAGCCTGTCGAAAAAAGTCATAGTATAGCCTGTCGAAAAAAGTCATAGTATAGCAAAAAAGTCATAGCCTGTCGAAAAAAAATCATATAATAGCATGTCGAAAAAAAGTCATAGTATAGCCTGTCGAAAAAAGTCATAGTATAGCCTGTCGAAAAAAATCATAGTATAGCATGTCGAAAAAAATCACATAATATAGCCATGTCGAAAAAAATCATAGTATAGCCTGTCGAAAAAAAGTCATAGTATAGCCTGTCGAAAAAAGTCATAGTATAGCCTGTCGAAAAAAATCACATAATAACATGTCGAAAAAAATCACAGTATAACATGTCGTAAAAAGTCACAGTATAGCCTGTCGAAAAAAGTCATAGTATAGCCTGTCGAAAAAAGTCATAGTATAGCATGTCGAAAAAAATCACATAATAGCATGTCGAAAAAAATCACAGTATAACATGTCGTAAAAACTCATAGTATAGCCTGTCGTAAAAAGTCATAGTATAGCCTGTCGAAAAAAAATCATAGTATAGCATGTCGAAAAAAATCACATAATAGCATGTCGAAAAAAGTCATAGTATAGCCTGTCAAAAAAGTCATAGTATAGCCTGTCGAAAAAAGTCATAGTATAGCCTGTCGAAAAAAATCACATAATAGCATGTCGAAAAAAGTCACAGTATAACATGTCGAAAAAAGTCACAGTATAGCCTGTCGAAAAAAGTATAGTCATAGTATAGCCTGTCGAAAAAAGTCATAGTATAGCATGTCGAAAAAAATCACATAATAGCATGTCGAAAAAAGTCATAGTATAGCCTGTCGAAAAAAGTCATAGTATAGCCTGTCGAAAAAAATCACATAATAGCATGTCGAAAAAAATCACAGTATAACATGTCGTAAAAAGTCACAGTATAGCCTGTCGAAAAAAGTCACAGTATAGCCTGTCGAAAAAAGTCATAGTATAGCATGTCGAAAAAAATCACATAATAGCATGTCGAAAAAAGTCATAGTATAGCCTGTCGAAAAAAATCACATAATAGCATGTCGAAAAAAATCACAGTATAACATGTCGTAAAAAAATCATAGTATAGCCTGTCGTAAAAAGTCATAGTATAGCCTGTCGAAAAAAGTCATAGTATAGCATGTCGAAAAAAATCACATAATAGCATGTCGAAAAAAGTCATAGTATAGCCTGTCAAAAAAAGTCATAGTATAGCCTGTCGAAAAAAGTCATAGTATAGCCTGTCGAAAAAAATCACATAATAGCATGTCGAAAAAAGTCATAGTATAGCATGTCGAAAAAAATCATAGTATAGCCTGTCGAAAAAAGTCATAGTATAGCCTGTCGAAAAAAATCATAGTATAGCCTGTCGAAAAAAATCACATAATAGCATGTCGAAAAAAATCATAGTATAGCATGTCGAAAAAAGTCATAGTCATAGTATAGCCTGTCGAAAAAAGTCATAGTATAGCCTGTCGAAAAAATCACATAATAGCATGTCGAAAAAAAATCACAGTATAGCATGTCGAAAAAAGTCATAGTATAGCCTGTCGAAAAAAGTCATAGTATAGCCTGTCGAAAAAAGTCATCATAGCATAATAACATGTCGAAAAAAATCACAGTATAACATGTCGTAAAAAGTCACAGTATAGCCTGTCGAAAAAAGTCATAGTATAGCCTGTCGAAAAAAGTCATAGTATAGCATGTCGAAAAAAATCACATAATAGCATGTCGAAAAAAGTCATAGTATAGCCTGTCGAAAAAAGTCATAGTATAGCCTGTCGAAAAAAAAATCACATAATAGCATGTCGAAAAAAGTCATAGTATAGCCTGTCAAAAAAAGTCATAGTATAGCCTGTCGAAAAAAGTCATAGTATAGCCTGTCGAAAAAAGTCATAGTATAGCATGTCGAAAAAAATCACATAATAGCATGTCGAAAAAAGTCATAGTATAGCCTGTCGAAAAAGTCATAGTATAGCCTGTCGAAAAAAGTCATAGTATAGCCTGTCGAAAAAAATCACATAATAGCATGTCGAAAAAAGTCATAGTATAGCCTGTCAAAAAAAGTCATAGTATAGCCTGTCGAAAAAAGTCATAGTATAGCCTGTCGAAAAAAATCACATAATAGCATGTCGAAAAAAGTCACAGTATAACATGTCGAAAAAAGTCATAGTATAGCCTGTCGAAAAAGTCATAGTATAGCCTGTCGAAAAAAGTCATAGTATAGCATGTCGAAAAAAATCACATAATAGCATGTCGAAAAAAAGTCATAGTATAGCCTGTCGAAAAAAGTCATAGTATAGCCTGTCGAAAAAAATCACATAACATGTCGAAAAAAATCACAGTATAACATGTCGAAAAAAGTCACAGTATAGCCTGTCGAAAAAAGTCATAGTATAGCCTGTCGAAAAAAATCACATAATAGCATGTCGAAAAAAATCACAGTATAACATGTCGAAAAAAGTCATAGTATAGCCTGTCGAAAAAAGTCATAGTATAGCATGTCGAAAAAATCACATAATAGCATGTCGAAAAAAATCACAGTATAACATGTCGTAAAAGTCATAGTATAGCCTGTCGAAAAAAGTCATAGTATAGCCTGTCGAAAAAAGTCATAGTATAGCATGTCGAAAAAAATCACAGTATAACATGTCGTAAAAAGTCATAGTATAGCCTGTCGAAAAAAATCACAGTATAGCATGTCGAAAAAAGTCATAGTATAGCCTGTCGAAAAAAAGTCATAATATAGCATGTCGAAAAAAGTCATAGTATAGCCTGTCGAAAAAAGTCATAGTATAGCCTGTCGAAAAAAATCACATAATAGCATGTCGAAAAAAATCACAGTATAACATGTCGTAAAAAGTCACAGTATAGCCTGTCGAAAAAAGTCATAGTATAGCCTGTCGAAAAAAGTCATAGTATAGCATGTCGAAAAAATCACATAATAGCATGTCGAAAAAAGTCATAGTATAGCCTGTCGGAAAAAAGTCATAGTATAGCCTGTCGAAAAAAATCACATAACATGTCGAAAAAAATCACAGTATAACATGTCGTAAAAAGTCACAGTATAGCCTGTCGAAAAAAGTCACAGTATAGCCTGTCGAAAAAAATCATACGATAGCATGTCGAAAAAATCACATAATAGCATGTCGAAAAAAGTCATAGTATAGCCTGTCGAAAAAAATCACATAATAGCATGTCGAAAAAAATCACAGTATAACATGTCGTAAAAACTCATAGTATAGCCTGTCGTAAAAAGTCATAGTATAGCCTGTCGAAAAAAGTCATAGTATAGCATGTCGAAAAAAATCACATAATAGCATGTCGAAAAAAGTCATAGTATAGCCTGTCAAAAAAAGTCATAGTATAGCCTGTCGAAAAAAGTCATAGTATAGCCTGTCGAAAAAATCACATAATAGCATGTCGAAAAAGTCATAGTATAGCATGTCGAAAAAAGTCATAGTATAGCCTGTCGAAAAAAGTCATAGTATAGCCTGTCGAAAAAAGTCATAGTATATATAGCCTGTCGAAAAAAATCACATAATAGCATGTCGAAAAAAGTCATAATATAGCATGTCGAAAAAAGTCATAGTATAGCCTGTCGAAAAAAGTCATAGTATAGCCTGTCGAAAAAAATCACATAATAGCATGTCGAAAATAATCACAGTATAGCCTGTCGAAAAAAGTCATAGTATAGCCTGTCGGAAAAGTCATAGTATAGCCTGTCGAAAAAAATCACATAATAACATGTCGAAAAAAATCACAGTATAACATGTCGTAAAAAGTCACAGTATAGCCTGTCGAAAAAAGTCACAGTATAGCCTGTCGAAAAAAGTCATACGATAGCATGTCAAAAAAAAAAATGTCACATAATAGCATGTCGAAAAAAGTCATAGTATAGCCTGTCGAAAAAAATCACATAATAGCCTGTCGAAAAAAATCACATAATAACATGTCGAAAAAAATCACAGTATAACATGTCGTAAAAAGTCACAGTATAGCCTGTCGAAAAAAGTCACAGTATAGCCTGTCGAAAAAAGTCATACGATAGCATGTCGAAAAAAATCACATAATAGCATGTCGAAAAAAGTCATAGTATAGCCTGTCGAAAAAAGTCATAGTATAGCATGTCGAAAAAAATCACATAATAGCATGTCGAAAAAAGTCATAGTATAGCCTGTCAAAAAAAGTCATAGTATAGCCTGTCGAAAAAAGTCATAGTATAGCCTGTCGAAAAAAGTCATAGTATAGCATGTCGAAAAAAATCACATAATAGCATGTCGAAAAAAGTCATAGTATAGCCTGTCGAAAAAAGTCATAGTATAGCCTGTCGAAAAAAGTCATAGTATAGCCTGTCGAAAAAAATCACATAATAGCATGTCGAAAAAAGTCATAGTATAGCCTGTCGAAAAAAGTCATAGTATAGCCTGTCGAAAAAAGTCATAGTATAGCCTGTCGAAAAAAATCACATAATAGCATGTCGAAAAAAGTCACAGTATAACATGTCGTAAAAAGTCACAGTATAGCCTGTCGAAAAAAGTCATAGTATAGCCTGTCGAAAAAAGTCATAGTATAGCATGTCGAAAAAAATCACATAATAGCATAATAGAAAAAAGTCATAGTATAGCCTGTCGAAAAAAGTCATAGTATAGCCTGTCGAAAAAAATCACATAATAACATGTCGAAAAAAATCACAGTATAACATGTCGTAAAAAGTCACAGTATAGCCTGTCGAAAAAAATCACATAATAGCATGTCGAAAAAAATCACATATAGCATGTCGAAAAAAATCACAGTATAGCATGTCGAAAAAGTCATAGTATAGCCTGTCGAAAAAAGTCATAGTATAGCCTGTCGAAAAAAATCACATATAGCATGTCGAAAAAAATCACAGTATAACATGTCGTAAAAAGTCATAGTATAGCCTGTCGAAAAAAGTCATAGTATAGCCTGTCGAAAAAAGTCATAGTATAGCATGTCGAAAAAAATCACAGTATAACATGTCGTAAAAAGTCATAGTATAGCCTGTCGAAAAAAATCACAGTATAACATGTCGTAAAAAGTCATAGTATAGCCTGTCGAAAAAAGTCATAATATAGCATGTCGAAAAAAGTCATAGTATAGCCTGTCGAAAAAAGTCATAGTATAGCCTGTCGAAAAAAATCACATAATAGCATGTCGAAAAAAATCACAGTATAACATGTCGTAAAAAGTCACAGTATAGCCTGTCGAAAAAAGTCATAGTATAGCCTGTCGAAAAAAGTCATAGTATAGCATGTCGAAAAAAATCACATAATAGCATGTCGAAAAAAGTCATAGTATAGCCTGTCGGAAAAAGTCATAGTATAGCCTGTCGAAAAAAATCACATAATAACATGTCGAAAAAAATCACAGTATAACATGTCGTAAAAAGTCACAGTATAGCCTGTCGAAAAAAAGTCACAGTATAGCCTGTCGAAAAAAGTCATACGATAGCATGTCGAAAAAAATCACATAATAGCATGTCGGAAAAAGTCATAGTATAGCCTGTCGAAAAAAATCACATAATAGCATGTCGAAAAAAATCACAGTATAACATGTCGTAAAAACTCATAGTATAGCCTGTCGTAAAAAGTCATAGTATAGCCTGTCGAAAAAAGTCATAGTATAGCATGTCGAAAAAATCACATAATAGCATGTCGAAAAAAGTCATAGTATAGCCTGTCAAAAAAAGTCATAGTATAGCCTGTCGAAAAAAGTCATAGTATAGCCTGTCGAAAAAAATCACATAATAGCATGTCGAAAAAAGTCATAGTATAGCATGTCGAAAAAAGTCATAGTATAGCCTGTCGAAAAAAGTCATAGTATAGCCTGTCGAAAAAAGTCATAGTATAGCCTGTCGAAAAAAATCACATAATAGCATGTCGAAAAAAGTCATAATATAGCATGTCGAAAAAAGTCATAGTATAGCCTGTCGAAAAAAGTCATAGTATAGCCTGTCGAAAAAAATCACATAATAGCATGTCGAAAATAATCACAGTATAGCCTGTCGAAAAAAGTCATAGTATAGCCTGTCGGAAAAAGTCATAGTATAGCCTGTCGAAAAAAATCACATAATAACATGTCGAAAAAAATCACAGTATAACATGTCGTAAAAAGTCACAGTATAGCCTGTCGAAAAAAGTCACAGTATAGCCTGTCGAAAAAAGTCATACGATAGCATGTCGAAAAAAATCACATAATAGCATGTCGAAAAAAGTCATAGTATAGCCTGTCGAAAAAAATCACATAATAGCATGTCGAAAAAAATCACAGTATAACATGTCGTAAAAACTCATAGTATAGCCTGTCGTAAAAAGTCATAGTATAGCCTGTCGAAAAAAGTCATAGTATAGCATGTCGAAAAAAATCACATAATAGCATGTCGAAAAAAGTCATAGTATAGCCTGTCAAAAAAAGTCATAGTATAGCCTGTCGAAAAAAGTCATAGTATAGCCTGTCGAAAAAAATCACATAATAGCATGTCGAAAAAAATCACAGTATAACATGTCGTAAAAAGTCACAGTATAGCCTGTCGAAAAAAGTCATAGTATAGCCTGTCGAAAAAAGTCATAGTATAGCATGTCGAAAAAAAATCACATAATAGCATGTCGAAAAAAAGTCATAGTATAGCCTGTCGAAAAAAGTCATAGTATAGCCTGTCGAAAAAAATCACATAATAACATGTCGAAAAAAATCACAGTATAACATGTCGTAAAAAGTCACAGTATAGCCTGTCGAAAAAAGTCACAGTATAGCCTGTCGAAAAAAGTCATACGATAGCATGTCGAAAAAAATCACATAATAGCATGTCGAAAAAAGTCATAGTATAGCCTGTCAAAAAAAGTCATAGGATAGCATGTCGAAAAAAATCACATAATAGCATGTCGAAAAAAAATCATAGTATAGCCTGTCAAAAAAAGTCATAGTATAGCCTGTCGAAAAAAAGTCATAGTATAGCCTGTCGAAAAAAATCACATAATAGCATGTCGAAAAAAGTCATAGTATAGCATGTCGAAAAAAGTCATAGTATAGCCTGTCGAAAAAAGTCATAGTATAGCCTGTCGAAAAAAGTCATAGTATAGCCTGTCGAAAAAAATCACATAATAGCATGTCGAAAAAAGTCATAGTATAGCATGTCGAAAAAAGTCATAGTATAGCCTGTCGAAAAAAGTCATAGTATAGCCTGTCGAAAAAAATCACATAATAGCATGTCGAAAATAATCACAGTATAGCCTGTCGAAAAAAGTCATAGTATAGCCTGTCGGAAAAAGTCATAGTATAGCCTGTCGAAAAAAATCACATAATAACATGTCGAAAAAAATCACAGTATAACATGTCGTAAAAAGTCACAGTATAGCCTGTCGAAAAAAGTCACAGTATAGCCTGTCGAAAAAAGTCATACGATAGCATGTCGAAAAAAATCACATAATAGCATGTCGAAAAAAGTCATAGTATAGCCTGTCGAAAAAAAATCACATAATAGCATGTCGAAAAAAATCACAGTATAACATGTCGTAAAAACTCATAGTATAGCCTGTCGTAAAAAGTCATAGTATAGCCTGTCGAAAAAAGTCATAGTATAGCATGTCGAAAAAAATCACATAATAGCATGTCGAAAAAAGTCATAGTATAGCCTGTCAAAAAAAGTTATAGTATAGCCTGTCGAAAAAAGTCATAGTATAGCCTGTCGAAAAAAATCACATAATAGCATGTCGAAAAAAGTCACAGTATAACATGTCGAAAAAAGTCATAGTATAGCCTGTCGAAAAAAGTCATAGTATAGCCTGTCGAAAAAAATCACATAATAGCATGTCGAAAAAAATCACAGTATAACATGTCGTAAAAAGTCATAGTATAGCCTGTCGAAAAAAGTCATAGTATAGCCTGTCGAAAAAAGTCATAGTATAGCATGTCGAAAAAAGTCATAGTATAGCCTGTCGAAAAAAGTCATAGTATATATAGCCTGTCGAAAAAAATCACATAATAGCATGTCGAAAAAAGTCATAGTATAACATGTCGAAAAAAGTCATAGTATAGCCTGTCGAAAAAAATCACATAATAGCATGTCGAAAAAAGTCATAGTATAGCATGTCGAAAAAAGTCATAGTATAGCCTGTCGAAAAAAGTCATAGTATAGCCTGTCGAAAAAAGTCATAGTATAGCCTGTCGAAAAAAATCACATAATAGCATGTCGAAAAAAGTCATAATATAGCATGTCGAAAAAAGTCATAGTATAGCCTGTCGAAAAAAGTCATAGTATAGCCTGTCGAAAAAAATCACATAATAGCATGTCGAAAAAAATCACAGTATAACATGTCGTAAAAAGTCACAGTATAGCCTGTCGAAAAAAGTCATAGTATAGCCTGTCGAAAAAAGTCATAGTATAGCCTGTCGAAAAAAATCACAGTATAGCCTGTCGAAAAAAGTCATACGATAGCATGTCGAAAAAAATCACATAATAGCATGTCGGAAAAAGTCATAGTATAGCCTGTCGAAAAAAATCACATAATAGCATGTCGAAAAAAATCACAGTATAACATGTCGTAAAAACTCATAGTATAGCCTGTCGTAAAAAGTCATAGTATAGCCTGTCGAAAAAAGTCATAGTATAGCATGTCGAAAAAAATCACATAATAGCATGTCGAAAAAAGTCATAGTATAGCCTGTCAAAAAAAGTCATAGTATAGCCTGTCGAAAAAAGTCATAGTATAGCCTGTCGAAAAAAATCACATAATAGCATGTCGAAAAAAGTCACAGTATAACATGTCGAAAAAAGTCATAGTATAGCCTGTCGAAAAAAGTCATAGTATAGCCTGTCGAAAAAAATCACATAATAGCATGTCGAAAAAAATCACAGTATAACATGTCGTAAAAAGTCATAGTATAGCCTGTCGAAAAAAGTCATAGTATAGCCTGTCGAAAAAAGTCATAGTATAGCATGTCGAAAAAAGTCATAGTATAGCCTGTCGAAAAAAGTCATAGTATAGCCTGTCGAAAAAAATCACATAATAGCATGTCGAAAAAAGTCATAGTATAACATGTCGAAAAAAGTCATAGTATAGCCTGTCGAAAAAAGTCATAGTATAGCCTGTCGAAAAAAATCACATAATAGCATGTCGAAAAAAATCACAGTATAACATGTCGTAATAAGTTATAGTATAGCCTGTCGAAAAAAGTCACAGTATAGCCTGTCGAAAAAAGTCATACGATAGCATGTCGAAAAAAATCACATAATAGCATGTCGAAAAAAGTCATAGTATAGCCTGTCGAAAAAAATCACATAATAGCATGTCGAAAAAAATCACAGTATAACATGTCGTAAAAAGTCATATTATAGCCTGTCGTAAAAAGTCAGAGTATAGCCTGTCGAAAAAAGTCATAGTATAGCATGTCGAAAAAAATCACATAATAGCATGTCGAAAAAAGTCACAGTATAACATGTCGTAAAAAGTCATAGTATAGCCTGTCGTAAAAAGTCATAGTATAGCCTGTCGAAAAAAGTCATAGTATAGCCTGTCGAAAAAAATCACATAATAGCATGTCGAAAAAAGTCATAGTATAGCATGTCGAAAAAAATCACATAATAGCATGTCGAAAAAAGTCATAGTATAGCCTGTCGAAAAAAATCACATAATAGCATGTCGAAAAAAATCACAGTATAACATGTCGTAAAAAGTCATATTATAGCCTGTCGTAAAAAGTCAGAGTATAGCCTGTCGAAAAAAGTCATAGTATAGCATGTCGAAAAAAATCACATAATAGCATGTCGAAAAAAGTCACAGTATAACATGTCGTAAAAACTCATAGTATAGCCTGTCGTAAAAAGTCATAGTATAGCCTGTCGAAAAAAGTCATAGTATAGCATGTCGAAAAAAATCACATAATAGCATGTCGAAAAAAGTCATAGTATAGCCTGTCAAAAAAAGTCATAGTATAGCCTGTCGAAAAAAGTCATAGTATAGCCTGTCGAAAAAAATCACATAATAGCATGTCGAAAAAAGTCATAGTATAGCATGTCGAAAAAAGTCATAGTATAGCCTGTCGAAAAAAGTCATAGTATAGCCTGTCGAAAAAAGTCATAGTATAGCATGTCGAAAAAAATCACATAATAGCATGTCGAAAAAAGTCATAGTATAGCCTGTCGAAAAAAATCACAGTATAACATGTCGTAATAAGTTATAGTATAGCCTGTCGAAAAAAGTCACAGTATAGCCTGTCGAAAAAAGTCATACGATAGCATGTCGAAAAAAATCACATAATAGCATGTCGAAAAAAGTCATAGTATAGCCTGTCGAAAAAAATCACATAATAGCATGTCGAAAAAAATCACAGTATAACATGTCGTAAAAAGTCATATTATAGCCTGTCGTAAAAAGTCATAGTATAGCCTGTCGAAAAAAGTCATAGTATAGCATGTCGAAAAAAATCACATAATAGCATGTCGAAAAAAGTCACAGTATAACATGTCGTAAAAACTCATAGTATAGCCTGTCGTAAAAAGTCATAGTATAGCCTGTCGAAAAAAGTCATAGTATAGCATGTCGAAAAAAATCACATAATAGCATGTCGAAAAAAGTCATAGTATAGCCTGTCAAAAAAAGTCATAGTATAGCCTGTCGAAAAAAGTCATAGTATAGCCTGTCGAAAAAAATCACATAATAGCATGTCGAAAAAAGTCACAGTATAACATGTCGAAAAAAGTCATAGTATAGCCTGTCGAAAAAAGTCATAGTATAGCCTGTCGAAAAAAGTCATAGTATAGCCTGTCGAAAAAAGTCATAGTATAGCATGTCGAAAAAAATCACATAATAGCATGTCGAAAAAAGTCATAGTATAGCCTGTCGAAAAAAGTCATAGTATAGCATGTCGAAAAAAGTCATAGTATAGCCTGTCGAAAAAAATCACATAATAGCATGTCGAAAAAAGTCATAGTATAGCCTGTCGAAAAAAGTCATAGTATAGCCTGTCGAAAAAAGTCATAGTATAGCCTGTCGAAAAAAATCACATAATAGCATGTCGAAAAAAGTCATAATATAGCATGTCGAAAAAAGTCATAGTATAGCCTGTTGAAAAAAGTCATAGTATAGCCTGTCGAAAAAAATCACATAATAGCATGTCGAAAAAAGTCATAGTATAGCCTGTCGAAAAAAGTCATAGTATAGCCTGTCGAAAAAAGTCATAGTATAGCATGTCGAACAAAGTCATAGTATAGCATGTCGAACAAAGTCATAGTATAGCCTGTCGAAAAAAATCACATAAAAACATGTCGAAAAAAATCACAGTATAACATGTCGTAAAAAGTCATAGTATAGCCTGTCGAAAAAAGTCATAGTATAGCATGTCGAAAAAAATCACATAATAGCATGTCGAAAAAAGTCATAGTATAGCCTGTCAAAAAAAGTCATAGTATAGCCTTTCGGAAAAAGTCATAGTATAGCCTGTCGAAAAAAATCACAGTATAACATGTCGTAAAAAGTCATAGTATAGCCTGTCGAAAAAAGTCATAGTATAGCCTGTCGAAAAAAGTCATAGTATAGCCTGTCGAAAAAAATCACATAAAAACATGTCGAAAAAAATCACAGTATAACATGTCGTAAAAAGTCATAGTATAGCCTGTCGAAAAAAGTCATAGTATAGCATGTCGAAAAAGTCATAGTATAGCCTGTCGAAAAAAATCACATAATAGCATGTCGAAAAAAATCACAGTATAACATGTCGTAAAAAGTCATAGTATAGCCTGTCGAAAAAAGTCATAGTATAGCATGTCGAAAAAAATCACATAATAGCATGTCGAAAAAAGTCGTAGTATAGCCTGTCGAAAAAAGTCATAGTATAGCCTGTCGAAAAAAGTCATAGTATAGCCTGTCGAAAAAAGTCATAGTATAGCCTGTCGAAAAAAATCACAGTATAACATGTCGTAAAAAGTCATAGTATAGCCTGTTGAAAAAAGTCATAGTATAGCATGTCGAAAAAAATCATAGTATAGCCTGTCGAAAAAAGTCATAGTATAGCCTGTCGAAAAAAATCACATAATAGCATGTCGAAAAAAGTCATAGTATAGCCTGTCGAAAAAAATCACATAATAGCATGTCGAAAAAAATCACAGTATAACATGTCGAAAAAAGTCATAGTATAGCCTGTCGAAAAAAGTCATAGTATAGCATGTCGAAAAAAGTAATAGTATAGCATGTCGAAAAAAGTCATAGTATAGCCTGTCGAAAAAAATCATGATAGCATGTCGAAAAAAAAAATCACAGTATAACATGTCGTAAAAAGTCATAGTATAGCCTGTCGAAAAAAGTCACATAATAGCATGTCGAAAAAAGTCATAGTATAGCCTGTCGAAAAAAGTCATAGTATAGCCTGTCGAAAAAAATCACATAATAGCATGTCGAAAAAAATCACAGTATAACATGTCGTAAAAAGTCATAGTATAGCCTGTCGAAAAAAGTCATAGTATAGCCTGTCGAAAAAAGTCATAGTATAGCCTGTCGAAAAAAGTCATAGTATAGCATGTCGAAAAAAATCACATAATAGCATGTCGAAAAAAGTCATAGTATAGCCTGTCGAAAAAAGTCATAGTATAGCCTGTCGAAAAAAGTCATAGTATAGCATGTCGAACAAAGTCATAGTATAGCCTGTCGAAAAAAATCACATAAAAACATGTCGAAAAAAATCACAGTATAACATGTCGTAAAAAGTCATAGTATAGCCTGTAGAAAAAAGTCATAGTATAGCCTGTCGAAAAAAGTCATAGTATAGCCTGTCGAAAAAAGTCATAGTATAGCATGTCGAAAAAAATCACATAATAGCATGTCGAAAAAAGTCATAGTATAGCCTGTCGAAAAAAGTCATAGTATAGCCTGTCGAAAAAAGTCATAGTATAGCATGTCGAACAAAGTCATAGTATAGCCTGTCGAAAAAAATCACATAAAAACATGTCGAAAAAAATCACAGTATAACATGTCGTAAAAAGTCATAGTATAGCCTGTCGTAAAAAGTCATAGTATAGCCTGTCGAAAAAAAAAATCATAGTATAGCATGTCGAAAAAAATCACATAATAGCATGTCGAAAAAAGTCATAGTATAGCCTGTCAAAAAAAGTCATAGTATAGCCTGTCGAAAAAAGTCATAGTATAGCCTGTCGAAAAAATCACAGTATAACATGTCGAAAAAAGTCATAGTATAGCCTGTCGAAAAAAGTCATAGTATAGCCTGTCGAAAAAAGTCATAGTATAGCCTGTCGAAAAAAGTCATAGTATAGCCTGTCGAAAAAAGTCATAGTATAGCCTGTCGAAAAAAATCATAGTATAGCATGTCGAAAAAAATCACATAATAGCATGTCGAAAAAAGTCATAGTATAGCCTGTCGAAAAAAGTCATAGTATAGCCTGTCGAGAAAAATCACATAATAGCCTGTCGAAAAAAGTCATAGTATAGCCTGTCGAAAAAAATCACATAATAGCATGTCGAAAAAAATCACAGTATAACATGTCGAAAAAGTCATAGTATAGCCTGTCGAAAAAAGTCATAGTATAGCCTGTCGAAAAAAAGTCATAGTATAGCCTGTCGAAAAAAGTCATAGTATAGCATGTCGAAAAAAATCACATAATAGCATGTCGAAAAAAGTCATAGTATAGCCTGTCGAAAAAAGTCATAGTATAGCATGTCGAAAAAAGTCATAGTATAGCCTGTCGAAAAAAATCACATAATAGCATGTCGAAAAAAGTCATAGTATAGCCTGTCGAAAAAAGTCATAGTATAGCCTGTCGAAAAAAGTCATAGTATAGCCTGTCGAAAAAAATCACATAATAGCATGTCGAAAAAAAGTCATAATATAGCATGTCGAAAAAAGTCATAGTATAGCCTGTTGAAAAAAGTCATAGTATAGCCTGTCGAAAAAAATCACATAATAGCATGTCGAAAAAAAGTCATAGTATAGCCTGTCGAAAAAAGTCATAGTATAGCCTGTCGAAAAAAGTCATAGTATAGCATGTCGAACAAAGTCATAGTATAGCATGTCGAACAAAGTCATAGTATAGCCTGTCGAAAAAAATCACATAAAAACATGTCGAAAAAAATCACAGTATAACATGTCGTAAAAAGTCATAGTATAGCCTGTCGAAAAAAGTCATAGTATAGCATGTCGAAAAAAATCACATAATAGCATGTCGAAAAAAGTCATAGTATAGCCTGTCAAAAAAAGTCATAGTATAGCCTGTCGAAAAAAGTCATAGTATAGCTGTCGAAAAAAATCACAGTATAACATGTCGTAAAAAGTCATAGTATAGCCTGTCGAAAAAAGTCATAGTATAGCCTGTCGAAAAAAGTCATAGTATAGCCTGTCGAAAAAGTCATAGTAAAAAAAAATCACATAAAAACATGTCGAAAAAAATCACAGTATAACATGTCGTAAAAAGTCATAGTATAGCCTGTCGAAAAAAGTCATAGTATAGCATGTCGAAAAAAGTCATAGTATAGCCTGTCGAAAAAGATCACATAATAGCATGTCGAAAAAAATCACAGTATAACATGTCGTAAAAAGTCATAGTATAGCCTGTCGAAAAAAGTCATAGTATAGCATGTCGAAAAAAATCACATAATAGCATGTCGAAAAAAGTCGTAGTATAGCCTGTCGAAAAAAGTCATAGTATAGCCTGTCGAAAAAAGTCATAGTATAGCCTGTCGAAAAAAGTCATAGTATAGCCTGTCGAAAAAAATCACAGTATAACATGTCGTAAAAAGTCATAGTATAGCCTGTTGAAAAAAGTCATAGTATAGCATGTCGAAAAAAATCATAGTATAGCCTGTCGAAAAAAGTCATAGTATAGCCTGTCGAGAAAAATCACATAATAGCCTGTCGAAAAAAGTCATAGTATAGCCTGTCGAAAAAAATCACATAATAGCATGTCGAAAAAAATCACAGTATAACATGTCGAAAAAAAGTCATAGTATAGCCTGTCGAAAAAAGTCATAGTATAGCATGTCGAAAAAAGTAATAGTATAGCATGTCGAAAAAAGTCATAGTATAGCCTGTCGAAAAAGAAAACATGATAGCATGTCGAAAAAAATCACAGTATAACATGTCGTAAAAAGTCATAGTATAGCCTGTCGAAAAAAGTCACATAATAGCATGTCGAAAAAAGTCATAGTATAGCCTGTCGAAAAAAGTCATAGTATAGCCTGTCGAAAAAAATCACATAATAGCATGTCGAAAAAAATCACAGTATAACATGTCGTAAAAAGTCATAGTATAGCCTGTCGAAAAAAGTCATAGTATAGCCTGTCGAAAAAAGTCATAGTATAGCCTGTCGAAAAAAGTCATAGTATAGCATGTCGAAAAAAATCACATAATAGCATGTCGAAAAAAGTCATAGTATAGCCTGTCGAAAAAAGTCATAGTATAGCCTGTCGAAAAAAGTCATAGTATAGCATGTCGAACAAAGTCATAGTATAGCCTGTCGAAAAAAATCACATAAAAACATGTCGAAAAAAATCACAGTATAACATGTCGTAAAAAGTCATAGTATAGCCTGTCGAAAAAAGTCATAGTATAGCCTGTCGAAAAAAGTCATAGTATAGCCTGTCGAAAAAATAGTATAGCATGTCGAAAAAATCACATAATAGCATGTCGAAAAAAGTCATAGTATAGCCTGTCGAAAAAAGTCATAGTATAGCCTGTCGAAAAAAATCATAGTATAGCAGTCGAATAGTATATGTCGAAAAAAGTCATAGTATAGCCTGTCGAAAAAAATCACATAAAAAGCATGTCGAAAAAAATCACAGTATAACATGTCGTAAAAAGTCATAGTATAGCCTGTCGTAAAAAGTCATAGTATAGCCTGTCGAAAAAAGTCATAGTATAGCATGTCGAAAAAAATCACATAATAGCATGTCGAAAAAAGTCATAGTATAGCCTGTCAAAAAAAGTCATAGTATAGCCTGTCGAAAAAAGTCATAGTATAGCCTGTCGAAAAAAATCACAGTATAACATGTCGTAAAAAGTCATAGTATAGCCTGTCGAAAAAAGTCATAGTATAGCCTGTCGAAAAAAGTCATAGTATAGCCTGTCGAAAAAAATCATAGTATAGCCTGTCGAAAAAAGTCATAGTATAGCCTGTCGAAAAAAATCATAGTATAGCATGTCGAAAAAAATCACATAATAGCATGTCGAAAAAAGTCATAGTATAGCCTGTCGAAAAAAGTCATAGTATAGCCTGTCGAGAAAAATCACATAATAGCCTGTCGAAAAAAGTCATAGTATAGCCTGTCGAAAAAAATCACATAATAGCATGTCGAAAAAAATCACAGTATAACATGTCGAAAAAAGTCATAGTATAGCCTGTCGAAAAAAGTCATAGTATAGCATGTCGAAAAAAATCACATAATAGCATATCGAAAAAAGTCATAGTATAGCCTGTCGAAAAAAAGTCATAGTATAGCCTGTCGAAAAAAGTCATAGTATAGCATGTCGAAAAAAATCACATAATAGCATGTCGAAAAAAGTCATAGTATAGCATGTCGAAAAAAGTCATAGTATAGCCTGTCGTAAAAAGTCATAGTATAGCCTGTTGAAAAAAGTCATAGTATAGCATGTCGAAAAAAGTCATAGTATAGCCTGTCGTAAAAAGTCATAGTATAGCCTGTCGAAAAAAGTCATAGTATAGCATGTCGAAAAAAATCACAGTATAACATGTCGTAAAAAGTCATAGTATAGCCTGTCGTAAAAAGTCATAGTATAGCCTGTCGAAAAAAGTCATAGTATAGCATGTCGAAAAAAATCACATAATAGCATGTCGAAAAAAGTCATAGTATAGCATGTCGAAAAAAGTCATAGTATAGCATGTCGAAAAAAGTCATAGTATAGCCTGTCGAAAAAAGTCATAGTATAGCCTGTCGAAAAAAGTCATAGTATAGCCTGTCGAAAAAAATCACATAATAGCATGTCGAAAAAAGTCATAGTATAGCATGTCGAAAAAAGTCATAGTATAGCCTGTCGAAAAAAGTCATAGTAAAAAAATCATAGTATATGTCGTAAAAAGTCATAGTATAGCCTGTCGAAAAAAGTCATAGTATAGCCTGTCGAAAAAAATCATAGTATAACATGTCGTAAAAAGTCATAGTATAGCCTGTCGAAAAAAGTCATAGTATAGCCTGTCGAAAAAAGTCATAGTATAGCCTGTCGAAAAAAATCATAGTATAGCCTGTCGAAAAAAATCATAGTATAGCCTGTCGAAAAAAGTCATAGTATAGCCTGTCGAAAAAAATCATAGTATAGCATGTCGAAAAAAATCACATAATAGCATGTCGAAAAAAATCATAGTATAGCCTGTCGAAAAAAGTCATAGTATAGCCTGTCGAGAAAAATCACATAATAGCCTGTCGAAAAAAGTCATAGTATAGCCTGTCGAAAAAAATCACATAATAGCATGTCGAAAAAAATCACAGTATAACATGTCGAAAAAAGTCATAGTATAGCCTGTCGAAAAAAGTCATAGTATAGCATGTATAGCATGTCGAAAAAAATCACATAATAGCATGTCGAAAAAAAGTCATAGTATAGCCTGTCGAAAAAAAGTCATAGTATAGCCTGTCGAAAAAAGTCACATAATAGCATGTCGAAAAAAGTCATAGTATAGCATGTCGAAAAAAGTCATAGTATAGCCTGTCGTAAAAAGTCATAGTATAGCCTGTTGAAAAAAGTCATAGTATAGCATGTCGAAAAAAGTCATAGTATAGCCTGTCGAAAAAGATCACATGATAGCATGTCGAAAAAAATCACAGTATAACATGTCGTAAAAAGTCATAGTATAGCCTGTCGAAAAAAGTCATAGTATAGCCTGTCGAAAAAAATCACATAATAGCATGTCGAAAAAAATCACAGTATAACATGTCGTAAAAAGTCATAGTATAGCCTGTCGAAAAAAAGTCACAGTATAACATGTCGTAAAAAGTCATAGTATAGCCTGTCGTAAAAAGTCATAGTATAGCCTGTCGAAAAAGTCATAGTATAGCATGTCGAAAAAAATCACATAATAGCATGTCGAAAAAAGTCATAGTATAGCATGTCGAAAAAAGTCATAGTATAGCCTGTCGAAAAAAGTCATAGTATAGCCTGTCGAAAAAAGTCATAGTATAGCCTGTCGAAAAAAATCACATAATAGCATGTCGAAAAAAGTCATAGTATAGCATGTCGAAAAAAGTCATAGTATAGCCTGTCGAAAAAAGTCATAGTATAGCATGTCGAAAAAAATCACATAATAGCATGTCGAAAAAAGTCATAGTATAGCCTGTCAAAAAAGTCATAGTATAGCCTGTCGAAAAAAGTCATAGTATAGCCTGTCGAAAAAAGTCATAGTATAGCATGTCGAAAAAAATCACATAATAGCATGTCGAAAAAGTCATAGTATAGCCTGTCGAAAAAAGTCATAGTATAGCCTGTCGAAAAAGTCATAGTATAGCCTGTCGAAAAAAATCACATAATAGCATGTCGAAAAAAGTCATAGTATAGCCTGTCAAAAAAAGTTATAGTATAGCCTGTCGAAAAAAGTCATAGTATAGCCTGTCGAAAAAATCACATAATAGCATGTCGAAAAAAGTCACAGTATAACATGTCGTAAAAAGTCACAGTATAGCCTGTCGAAAAAAGTCATAGTATAGCCTGTCGAAAAAAGTCATAGTATAGCATGTCGAAAAAAATCACATAATAGCATGTCGAAAAAAGTCATAGTATAGCCTGTCGAAAAAAGTCATAGTATAGCCTGTCGAAAAAAATCACATAACATGTCGAAAAAAAATCACAGTATAACATGTCGTAAAAAGTCACAGTATAGCCTGTCGAAAAAAGTCATAGTATAGCCTGTCGAAAAAAATCACATAATAGCATGTCGAAAAAAGTCACAGTATAACATGTCGAAAAAAAGTCATAGTATAGCCTGTCGAAAAAAGTCATAGTATAGCCTGTCGAAAAAAATCACATAATAGCATGTCGAAAAAAATCACAGTATAACATGTCGTAAAAAGTCATAGTATAGCCTGTCGAAAAAAGTCATAGTATAGCCTGTCGAAAAAAGTCATAGTATAGCCTGTCGAAAAAAATCACAGTATAACATGTCGTAATAAGTTATAGTATAGCCTGTCGAAAAAAAATCACAGTATAACATGTCGTAAAAAGTCATAGTATAGCCTGTCGAAAAAAGTCATACTATAGCATGTCGAAAAAAGTCATAGTATAGCCTGTCGAAAAAAGTCATAGTATAGCCTGTCGAAAAAAATCACATAATAGCATGTCGAAAAAATCACAGTATAACATGTCGTAAAAAGTCACAGTATAGCCTGTCGAAAAAAAGTCATAGTATAGCCTGTCGAAAAAAGTCATAGTATAGCATGTCGAAAAAAATCACATAATAGCATGTCGAAAAAAAAAAGTCATAGTATAGCCTGTCGGAAAAAGTCATAGTATAGCCTGTCGAAAAAAATCACATAACATGTCGAAAAAAATCACAGTATAACATGTCGTAAAAAGTCACAGTATAGCCTGTCGAAAAAGTCACAGTATAGCCTGTCGAAAAAAGTCATACGATAGCATGTCGAAAAAAATCACATAATAGCATGTCGGAAAAGTCATAGTATAGCCTGTCGAAAAAAATCACATAATAGCATGTCGAAAAAAATCACAGTATAACATGTCGTAAAAACTCATAGTATAGCCTGTCGTAAAAAGTCATAGTATAGCCTGTCGAAAAAAGTCATAGTATAGCATGTCGAAAAAAATCACATAATAGCATGTCGAAAAAAGTCATAGTATAGCCTGTCAAAAAAAGTCATAGTATAGCCTGTCGAAAAAAGTCATAGTATAGCCTGTCGAAAAAAATCACATAATAGCATGTCGAAAAAAGTCATAGTATAGCATGTCGAAAAAAGTCATAGTATAGCCTGTCGAAAAAAGTCATAGTATAGCCTGTCGAAAAAAGTCATAGTATAGCCTGTCGAAAAAAATCACATAATAGCATGTCGAAAAAAGTCATAATATAGCATGTCGAAAAAAGTCATAGTATAGCCTGTCGAAAAAAGTCATAGTATAGCCTGTCGAAAAAAATCACATAATAGCATGTCGAAAATAATCACAGTATAGCCTGTCGAAAAAAGTCATAGTATAGCCTGTCGGAAAAGTCATAGTATAGCCTGTCGAAAAAAATCACATAATAACATGTCGAAAAAAATCACAGTATAACATGTCGTAAAAAGTCACAGTATAGCCTGTCGAAAAAAGTCACAGTATAGCCTGTCGAAAAAAGTCATACGATAGCATGTCAAAAAAAATCACATAATAGCATGTCGGAAAAAGTCATAGTATAGCCTGTCGAAAAAAATCACATAATAGCATGTCGAAAAAAATCACATAATAACATGTCGAAAAAAATCACAGTATAACATGTCGTAAAAAGTCACAGTATAGCCTGTCGAAAAAAGTCACAGTATAGCCTGTCGAAAAAGTCATACGATAGCATGTCGAAAAAAATCACATAATAGCATGTCGAAAAAAAGTCATAGTATAGCCTGTCGAAAAAAGTCATAGTATAGCATGTCGAAAAAATCACATAATAGCATGTCGAAAAAAATCATAGTATAGCCTGTCAAAAAAGTCATAGTATAGCCTGTCGAAAAAGTCATAGTATAGCCTGTCGAAAAAAGTCATAGTATAGCATGTCGAAAAAAATCACATAATAGCATGTCGAAAAAAGTCATAGTATAGCCTGTCGAAAAAAGTCATAGTATAGCCTGTCGAAAAAAGTCATAGTATAGCCTGTCGAAAAAAATCACATAATAGCATGTCGAAAAAAGTCATAGTATAGCCTGTCAAAAAAAGTTATAGTATAGCCTGTCGAAAAAAGTCATAGTATAGCCTGTCGAAAAAAATCACATAATAGCATGTCGAAAAAAGTCACAGTATAACATGTCGTAAAAAGTCACAGTATAGCCTGTCGAAAAAAGTCATAGTATAGCCTGTCGAAAAAAGTCATAGTATAGCATGTCGAAAAAAATCACATAATAGCATGTCGAAAAAAGTCATAGTATAGCCTGTCGGAAAAAGTCATAGTATAGCCTGTCGAAAAAAATCACATAATAACATGTCGAAAAAAATCACAGTATAACATGTCGTAAAAAGTCACAGTATAGCCTGTCGAAAAAAGTCACAGTATAGCCTGTCGAAAAAAATCACATAATAGCATGTCGAAAAAAGTCACAGTATAACATGTCGAAAAAAGTCATAGTATAGCCTGTCGAAAAAGTCATAGTATAGCCTGTCGAAAAAAATCACATAATAGCATGTCGAAAAAAATCACAGTATAACATGTCGTAAAAAGTCATAGTATAGCCTGTCGAAAAAAAGTCATAGTATAGCCTGTCGAAAAAAGTCATAGTATAGCCTGTCGAAAAAAATCACAGTATAACATGTCGTAAAAAGTCATAGTATAGCCTGTCGAAAAAAATCACAGTATAACATGTCGTAAAAAGTCATAGTATAGCCTGTCGAAAAAAGTCATAATATAGCATGTCGAAAAAAGTCATAGTATAGCCTGTCGAAAAAAGTCATAGTATAGCCTGTCGAAAAAAATCACATAATAGCATGTCGAAAAAAATCACAGTATAACATGTCGTAAAAAGTCACAGTATAGCCTGTCGAAAAAAGTCATAGTATAGCCTGTCGAAAAAAGTCATAGTATAGCATGTCGAAAAAAATCACATAATAGCATGTCGAAAAAAGTCATAGTATAGCCTGTCGGAAAAAGTCATAGTATAGCCTGTCGAAAAAAATCACATAACATGTCGAAAAAAATCACAGTATAACATGTCGTAAAAAGTCACAGTATAGCCTGTCGAAAAAAGTCACAGTATAGCCTGTCGAAAAAGTCATACGATAGCATGTCGAAAAAAATCACATAATAGCATGTCGGAAAAAGTCATAGTATAGCCTGTCGAAAAAAATCACATAATAGCATGTCGAAAAAAATCACAGTATAACATGTCGTAAAAACTCATAGTATAGCCTGTCGTAAAAAGTCATAGTATAGCCTGTCGAAAAAAGTCATAGTATAGCATGTCGAAAAAAATCACATAATAGCATGTCGAAAAAAGTCATAGTATAGCCTGTCAAAAAAGTCATAGTATAGCCTGTCGAAAAAAGTCATAGTATAGCCTGTCGAAAAAAATCACATAATAGCATGTCGAAAAAAGTCATAGTATAGCATGTCGAAAAAAGTCATAGTATAGCCTGTCGAAAAAAGTCATAGTATAGCCTGTCGAAAAAAGTCATAGTATAGCCTGTCGAAAAAAATCACATAATAGCATGTCGAAAAAAGTCATAGTATAGCATGTCGAAAAAAGTCATAGTATAGCCTGTCGAAAAAAGTCATAGTATAGCCTGTCGAAAAAAATCACATAATAGCATGTCGAAAAAATCACAGTATAGCCTGTCGAAAAAAGTCATAGTATAGCCTGTCGGAAAAAGTCATAGTATAGCCTGTCGAAAAAAATCACATAATAACATGTCGAAAAAAATCACAGTATAACATGTCGTAATAAGTTATAGTATAGCCTGTCGAAAAAAGTCACAGTATAGCCTGTCGAAAAAAGTCATACGATAGCATGTCGAAAAAAATCACATAATAGCATGTCGAAAAAAGTCATAGTATAGCCTGTCGAAAAAAATCACATAATAGCATGTCGAAAAAAATCACAGTATAACATGTTGTAAAAACTCATAGTATAGCCTGTCGTAAAAAGTCATAGTATAGCCTGTCGAAAAAAGTCATAGTATAGCATGTCGAAAAAATCACATAATAGCATGTCGAAAAAAAGTCATAGTATAGCCTGTCGAAAAAAGTCATAGTATAGCCTGTCGAAAAAGTCATAGTATAGCCTGTCGAAAAAAATCACATAATAGCATGTCGAAAAAAGTCACAGTATAACATGTCGTAAAAAGTCATAGTATAGCCTGTCGTAAAAAGTCATAGTATAGCCTGTCGAAAAAAGTCATAGTATAGCATGTCGAAAAAAATCACATAATAGCATGTCGAAAAAAGTCATAGTATAGCCTGTCGAAAAAAAGTCATAGTATAGCCTGTCGAAAAAAATCACATAATAACATGTCGAAAAAAATACAGTATAACATGTCGTAAAAAAATCACAGTATAGCCTGTCGAAAAAAGTCATAGTATAGCCTGTCGAAAAAAGTCATAGTATAGCATGTCGAAAAAAATCACATAATAGCATGTCGAAAAAAGTCATAGTATAGCCTGTCAAAAAAAGTCATAGTATAGCATGTCGAAAAAAATCACATAATAGCATGTCGAAAAAAATCATAGTATAGCATGTCGTAAAAAAGTCATAGTATAGCCTGTCGAAAAAAGTCATAGTATAGCCTGTCGAAAAAATCACATAATAGCATGTCGAAAAAAATCATAGTATAGCATGTCGAAAAAAAAACATAGTATAGCCTGTCGAAAAAAGTCATAGTATAGCCTGTCGAAAAAAGTCATAGTATAGCCTGTCGAAAAAAATCACATAATAGCATGTCGAAAAAAGTCATAATATAGCATGTCGAAAAAAGTCATAGTATAGCCTGTCGAAAAAAGTCATAGTATAGCCTGTCGAAAAAAATCACATAATAGCATGTCGAAAAAAGTCATAGTATAGCCTGTCGAAAAAAGTCATAGTATAGCCTGTCGAAAAAATCATAGTATAGCCTGTCGAAAAAAATCATAATAGCATGTCGAAAAAAATCACAGTATAACATGTCGTAAAAAGTCACAGTATAGCCTGTCGAAAAAAAGTCATAGTATAGCCTGTCGAAAAAAGTCATAGTATAGCATGTCGAAAAAAATCACATAATAGCATGTCGAAAAAAGTCATAGTATAGCCTGTCGAAAAAAATCACATAATAGCATGTCGAAAAAAATCACAGTATAACATGTCGTAAAAACTCATAGTATAGCCTGTCGAAAAAAGTCATAGTATAGCCTGTCGAAAAAAGTCATAGTATAGCATGTCGAAAAAAATCACATAATAGCATGTCGAAAAAAGTCATAGTATAGCCTGTCGAAAAAAGTCATAGTATAGCCTGTCGAAAAAAGTCATAGTATAGCCTGTCGAAAAAAATCACATAATAGCATGTCGAAAAAAGTCATAGTATAACATGTCGAAAAAAGTCATAGTATAGCCTGTCGAAAAAAGTCATAGTATAGCCTGTCGAAAAAAATCACATAATAGCATGTCGAAAAAAATCACAGTATAACATGTCGAAAAAGTCATAGTATAGCCTGTCGAAAAAAGTCATAGTATAGCCTGTCGAAAAAGTCATAGTATAGCATGTCGAAAAAAGTCATAGTATAGCCTGTCGAAAAAAGTCATAGTATAGCATGTCGAAAAAAATCACATAATAGCATGTCGAAAAAGTCATAGTATAACATGTCGAAAAAAGTCATAGTATAGCCTGTCGAAAAAAATCACATAATAGCATGTCGAAAAAAGTCATAGTATAACATGTCGAAAAAAGTCATAGTATAGCCTGTCGAAAAAAGTCATAGTATAGCCTGTCGAAAAAAGTCATAGTATAGCCTGTCGAAAAAAATCACATAATAGCATGTCGAAAAAAAGTCATAGTATAGCATGTCGAAAAAAGTCATAGTATAGCCTGTCGAAAAAAGTCATAGTATAGCCTGTCGAAAAAAATCACATATAGCATGTCGAAAAAAATCACAGTATAGCATGTCGTAAAAAGTCACAGTATAGCCTGTCGAAAAAAGTCATAGTATAGCCTGTCGAAAAAAATCATAGTATAGCCTGTCGAAAAAAGTCACAGTATAGCATGTCGAAAAAATCATAGTATAGCATGTCGAAAAAAATCACATAATAGCATGTCGAAAAAAGTCATAGTATAGCATGTCGAAAAAAATCACATAATAGCATGTCGAAAAAAATCACAGTATAACATGTCGTAAAAAGTCATAGTATAGCCTGTCGTAAAAAGTCATAGTATAGCCTGTCGAAAAAAAAAAAAAGTCATAGTATAGCATGTCGAAAAAAATCACATAATAGCATGTCGAAAAAAGTCATAGTATAGCCTGTCGAAAAAAGTCATAGTATAGCCTGTCGAAAAAAGTCATAGTATAGCCTGTCGAAAAAATCACATAATAGCATGTCGAAAAAAAGTCATAGTATAACATGTCGAAAAAAGTCATAGTATAGCCTGTCGAAAAAAGTCATAGTATAGCCTGTCGAAAAAAATCACATAATAGCATGTCGAAAAAAATCACAGTATAACATGTCGAAAAAAGTCATAGTATAGCCTGTCGAAAAAAGTCATAGTATAGCCTGTCGAAAAAAGTCATAGTATAGCCTGTCGAAAAAAATCATAGTATAGCCTGTCGAAAAAAGTCATAGTATAGCCTGTCGAAAAAAATCACATAATAGCATGTCGAAAAAAGTCATAGTATAGCATGTCGAAAAAAGTCATAGTATAACATGTCGAAAAAAGTCATAGTATAGCCTGTCGAAAAAAGTCATAGTATAGCCTGTCGAAAAAAATCACATAATAGCATGTCGAAAAAAATCACAGTATAACATGTCGTAAAAAGTCATAGTATAGCCTGTCGAAAAAAGTCATAGTATAGCCTGTCGAAAAAAGTCATAGATAGCATGTCGAAAAAAATCACATAATAGCATGTCGAAAAAGTCATAGTATAGCCTGTCGAAAAAAATCACATAATAGCATGTCGAAAAAAATCACAGTATAACATGTCGTAAAAAGTCATAGTATAGCCTGTCGAAAAAAAGTATAGTCATAGTATAGCCTGTCGAAAAAAATCACATAATAGCATGTCGAAAAAAATCACAGTATAGCATGTCGAAAAAAGTCATAGTATAGCCTGTCGTAAAAAGTCATAGTATAGCCTGTCGAAAAAAGTCATAGTATAGCATGTCGAAAAAAATCACATAATATAGCATGTCGAAAAAAGTCATAGTATAGCATGTCGAAAAAGTCATAGTATAATAGCATGTCGAAAAAAGTCATAGTATAGCCTGTCGAAAAAATCACATAATAGCATGTCGAAAAAAATCACAGTATAACATGTCGTAAAAAGTCATAGTATAGCCTGTCGTAAAAAAAAAGTCATAGTATAGCCTGTCGAAAAAAGTCATAGTATAGCATGTCGAAAAAAATCACATAATAGCATGTCGAAAAAAGTCACAGTATAGCATGTCGAAAAAGTCATAGTATAGCCTGTCGAAAAAAGTCATAGTATAGCCTGTCGAAAAAAATCATAGTATAGCATGTCGAAAAAAATCATATATAGCATGTCGAAAAAAGTCATAGTATAGCCTGTCGAAAAAAGTCATAGTATAGCCTGTCGAAAAAAGTCATAGTATAGCCTGTCGAAAAAAATCACATAATAGCATGTCGAAAAAAGTCACAGTATAACATGTCGAAAAAAGTCATAGTATAGCCTGTCGAAAAAAGTCATAGTATAGCCTGTCGAAAAAAGTCATAGTATAGCATGTCGAAAAAAATCACATAATAGCATGTCGAAAAAAGTCACAGTATAGCCTGTCGAAAAAAATCACAGTATAACATGTCGTAATAAGTTATAGTATAGCCTGTCGAAAAAAATCACAGTATAGCCTGTCGAAAAAAGTCATACGTAGCATGTCCTGTCGAAAAAAATCACATAATAGCATGTCGAAAAAAGTCATAGTATAGCCTGTCGAAAAAAATCACATAATAGCATGTCGAAAAAAATCACAGTATAACATGTCGTAAAAAGTCATATTATAGCCTGTCGTAAAAAGTCAGAGTATAGCCTGTCGAAAAAAGTCATAGTATAGCATGTCGAAAAAAATCACATAATAGCATGTCGAAAAAAATCACAGTATAACATGTCGTAAAAAAATCATAGTATAGCCTGTCGTAAAAAGTCATAGTATAGCCTGTCGAAAAAAGTCATAGTATAGCATGTCGAAAAAAATCACATAATAGCATGTCGAAAAAAAGTCATAGTATAGCCTGTCAAAAAAAGTCATAGTATAGCCTGTCGAAAAAAGTCATAGTATAGCCTGTCGAAAAAAATCACATAATAGCATGTCGAAAAAAAAAGTCACAGTATAGCATGTCGAAAAAAGTCATAGTATAGCCTGTCGAAAAAAGTCATAGTATAGCCTGTCGAAAAAAATCATAGTATAGCATGTCGAAAAAAATCATAGTATAGCATGTCGAAAAAAATCACAGTATAGCATGTCGAAAAAGTCATAGTATAGCCTGTCGAAAAAAGTCATAGTATAGCATGTCGAAAAAAATCATAGTATAGCCTGTCGAAAAAAATCACATATAGCATGTCGAAAAAAGTCATAGTATAGCCTGTCGAAAAAAGTCATAGTATAGCCTGTCGAAAAAAATAGTATAGCATGTCGAAAAAAATCACATAATAGCATGTCGAAAAAAAAGTCATAGTATAGCATGTCGAAAAAAGTCATAGTATAGCCTGTCGAAAAAAGTCATAGTATAGCCTGTCGAGAAAAATCACATAATAGCCTGTCGAAAAAAGTCATAGTATAGCCTGTCGAAAAAAGTCATAGTATAGCCTGTCGAAAAAAGTCATAGTATAGCATGTCGAACAAAGTCATAGTATAGCCTGTCGAAAAAAGTCATAGTATAGCCTGTCGAAAAAAATCACATAAAAACATGTCGAAAAAAATCACAGTATAACATGTCGTAAAAAGTCATAGTATAGCCTGTCGAAAAAAGTCATAGTATAGCATGTCGAAAAAAATCACATAATAGCATGTCGAAAAAAGTCATAGTATAGCCTGTCAAAAAAGTCATAGTATAGCCTGTCGAAAAAAGTCATAGTATAGCCTGTCGAAAAAAATCACAGTATAACATGTCGTAAAAAGTCATAGTATAGCCTGTCGAAAAAAGTCATAGTATAGCCTGTCGAAAAAAGTCATAGTATAGCCTGTCGAAAAAAATCACATAAAAACATGTCGAAAAAAATCACAGTATAACATGTCGTAAAAAGTCATAGTATAGCCTGTCGAAAAAAGTCATAGTATAGCATGTCGAAAAAAGTCATAGTATAGCCTGTCGAAAAAGATCACATAATAGCATGTCGAAAAAAATCACAGTATAACATGTCGTAAAAAGTCATAGTATAGCCTGTCGAAAAAAGTCATAGTATAGCATGTCGAAAAAAATCACATAATAGCATGTCGAAAAAAGTCATAGTATAGCCTGTCGAAAAAAGTCATAGTATAGCCTGTCGAAAAAAGTCATAGTATAGCCTGTCGAAAAAAATCATAGTATAGCCTGTCGAAAAAAATCACAGTATAACATGTCGAAAAAAGTCATAGTATAGCCTGTCGAAAAAATAGTCATAGTATAGCATGTCGAAAAAAATCATAGTATAGCCTGTCGAAAAAAGTCATAGTATAGCATGTCGAAAAAAATCACATAATAGCCTGTCGAAAAAAAGTCATAGTATAGCCTGTCGAAAAAAATCACATAATAGCATGTCGAAAAAAATCACAGTATAACATGTCGAAAAAAGTCATAGTATAGCCTGTCGAAAAAAGTCATAGTATAGCATGTCGAAAAAAGTCATAGTATAGCATGTCGAAAAAAATAGTATAGCCTGTCGAAAAAGAAAACATGATAGCATGTCGAAAAAAATCACAGTATAACATGTCGTAAAAAGTCATAGTATAGCCTGTCGAAAAAAGTCACATAATAGCATGTCGAAAAAAGTCATAGTATAGCCTGTCGAAAAAAGTCATAGTATAGCCTGTCGAAAAAAATCACATAATAGCATGTCGAAAAAAATCACAGTATAACATGTCGAAAAAAGTCATAGTATAGCATGTCGAAAAAAGTCATAGTATAGCCTGTCGAAAAAAGTCATAGTATAGCCTGTCGAAAAAAGTCATAGTATAGCATGTCGAAAAAAATCACATAATAGCATGTCGAAAAAAGTCATAGTATAGCCTGTCGAAAAAGTCATAGTATAGCCTGTCGAAAAAAGTCATAGTATAGCATGTCGAAAAAGTCATAGTATAGCCTGTCGAAAAAAATCACATAAAAACATGTCGAAAAAAATCACAGTATAACATGTCGTAAAAAGTCATAGTATAGCCTGTTGAAAAAAGTCATAGTATAGCCTGTCGAAAAAAGTCATAGTATAGCCTGTCGAAAAAAGTCATAGTATAGCATGTCGAAAAAAATCACATAATAGCATGTCGAAAAAAGTCATAGTATAGCCTGTCGAAAAAAGTCATAGTATAGCCTGTCGAAAAAAATCATAGTATAGCATGTCGAAAAAGTCATAGTATAGCCTGTCGAAAAAAATCACATAAAAACATGTCGAAAAAAATCACAGTATAACATGTCGTAAAAGTCATAGTATAGCCTGTCGGAAAAAGTCATAGTATAGCCTGTCGAAAAAAGTCATAGTATAGCATGTCGAAAAAAATCACATAATAGCATGTCGAAAAAAGTCATAGTATAGCCTGTCAAAAAAAGTCATAGTATAGCCTTTCGGAAAAAGTCATAGTATAGCCTGTCCAAAAAAATCACAGTATAACATGTCGTAAAAAGTCATAGTATAGCCTGTCGAAAAAAGTCATAGTATAGCCTGTCGAAAAAAGTCATAGTATAGCCTGTCGAAAAAAAGTCATAGTATAGCCTGTCGAAAAAGTCATAGTATAGCCTGTCGAAAAAAATCATAGTATAGCATGTCGAAAAAATCACATAATAGCATGTCGAAAAAAATCATAGTATAGCCTGTCGAAAAAGTCATAGTATAGCCTGTCGAAAAAAGTCATAGTATAGCCTGTCGAAAAAAGTCATAGTATAGCCTGTCGAAAAAAATCACATAATAGCATGTCGAAAAAAATCACAGTATAACATGTCGTAAAAAGTCATAGTATAGCCTGTCGAAAAAAGTCATAGTATAGCCTGTCGAAAAAAGTCATAGTATAGCCTGTCGAAAAAAGTCATAGTATAGCATGTCGAAAAAATCACATAATAGCATGTCGAAAAAAGTCATAGTATAGCCTGTCGGAAAAAGTCATAGTATAGCATGTCGAAAAAAGTCATAGTATAGCCTGTCGAAAAAAATCACATAATAGCATGTCGAAAAAAGTCATAGTATAGCCTGTCGAAAAAAGTCATAGTATAGCCTGTCGAAAAAAGTCATAGTATAGCCTGTCGAAAAAATCATATAATAGCATGTCGAAAAAAGTCATAATATAGCATGTCGAAAAAAGTCATAGTATAGCCTGTCGAAAAAAGTCATAGTATAGCCTGTCGAAAAAAAACACACATAATAGCATGTCGAAAAAAATCATAGTATAGCCTGTCGAAAAAGTCATAGTATAGCCTGTCGAAAAAAGTCATAGTATAGCATGTCGAAAAAAGTCATAGTATAGCATGTCGAAAAAGTCATAGTATAGCCTGTCGAAAAAAATCATAGTAAAAACATGTCGAAAAAAAATCACAGTATAACATGTCGTAAAAAGTCATAGTATAGCCTGTCGAAAAAAGTCATAGTATAGCATGTCGAAAAAATCACATAATAGCATGTCGAAAAAAGTCATAGTATAGCCTGTCGAAAAAAGTCATAGTATAGCCTGTCGAAAAAAACATAATAGCATGTCGAAAAAAATCACAGTATAACATGTCGAAAAAAGTCATAGTATAGCCTGTCGAAAAAAGTCATAGTATAGCCTGTCGAAAAAAGTCATAGTATAGCCTGTCGAAAAAAATCACATAAAAGCATGTCGAAAAAAATCACAGTATAACATGTCGTAAAAAGTCATAGTATAGCCTGTCGAAAAAAGTCATAGTATAGCATGTCGAAAAAAAGTCATAGTATAGCCTGTCGAAAAAATCACATAATAGCATGTCGAAAAAAATCATAGTATAACATGTCGTAAAAAGTCATAGTATAGCCTGTCGAAAAAAGTCATAGTATAGCCTGTCGAAAAAAATCATATATAGCATGTCGAAAAAAATCATAGTATAGCATGTCGAAAAAAGTCATAGTATAGCATGTCGAAAAAAGTCATAGTATAGCCTGTCGAAAAAAGTCATAGTATAGCCTGTCGAAAAAAATCACAGTATAACATGTCGTAAAAAAATCATAGTATAGCCTGTCGAAAAAAGTCATAGTATAGCATGTCGAAAAACATCATAGTATAGCCTGTCGAAAAAAGTCATAGTATAGCATGTCGAAAAAAAATCACATAATAGCATGTCGAAAAAAGTCATAGTATAGCCTGTCGAAAAAAATCACATAATAGCATGTCGAAAAAAATCACAGTATAACATGTCGAAAAAAGTCATAGTATAGCCTGTCGAAAAAAGTCATAGTATAGCATGTCGAAAAAAGTCATAGTATAGCATGTCGAAAAAATCATAGTATAGCATGTCGAAAAAAAAATAGTATAGCATGTCGAAAAAAATCACAGTATAACATGTCGAAAAAAATCACAGTATAGCATGTCGAAAAAAGTCATAGAATAGCCTGTCGAAAAAAGTCATAGTATAGCATGTCGAAAAAAGTCATAGTATAGCCTGTCGAAAAAAGTCATAGTATAGCCTGTCGAAAAAAATCACATAATAGCATGTCGAAAAAAATCACAGTATAACATGTCGTAAAAAGTCATAGTATAGCCTGTCGAAAAAAGTCATAGTATAGCCTGTCGAAAAAAGTCATAGTATAGCCTGTCGAAAAAAGTCATAGTATAGCATGTCGAAAAAATCACATAATAGCATGTCGAAAAAAAGTCATAGTATAGCCTGTCGAAAAAAGTCATAGTATAGCCTGTCGAAAAAAGTCATAGTATAGCATGTCGAAAAAGTCATAGTATAGCCTGTCGAAAAAAATCATATATAGCATGTCGAAAAAAATCATAGTATAACATGTCGTAAAAAGTCATAGTATAGCCTGTCGAAAAAAATCATAGTATAGCATGTCGAAAAAAGTCATAGTATAGCCTGTCGAAAAAAGTCATAGTATAGCATGTCGAAAAAAGTCATAGTATAGCATGTCGAAAAAAGTCATAGTATAGCATGTCGAAAAAAGTCATAGTATAGCCTGTCGAAAAAAGTCATAGTATAGCATGTCGAAAAAGTCATAGTATAGCATGTCGAAAAAAATCACATAATAGCATGTCGAAAAAATCATAGTATAACATGTCGTAAAAAGTCATAGTATAGCCTGTCGTAAAAAGTCATAGTATAGCCTGTCGAAAAAAGTCATAGTATAGCATGTCGAAAAAATCACATAATAGCATGTCGAAAAAAGTCATAGTATAGCCTGTCGAAAAAAGTCATAGTATAGCCTGTCGAAAAAAGTCATAGTATAGCCTGTCGAAAAAAATCACAGTATAGCCTGTCGAAAAAAATCATAGTATAGCATGTCGAAAAAAGTCATAGTATAGCCTGTCGAAAAAAGTCATAGTATAGCCTGTCGAAAAAAGTCATAGTATAGCCTGTCGAAAAAAGTCATAGTATAGCATGTCGAAAAAAGTCATAGTATAGCATGTCGAAAAAAATCACATAAAAAAAATAGCATAGCATTCGAAAAAAGTCATAGTATAGCCTGTCGAAAAAAGTCATAGTATAGCATCGAAAAAATCACATAAAGCCTGTCGAAAAAAAGTCATAGTATAGCCTGTCGAAAAAAATCACATAATAGCATGTCGAAAAAAATCACAGTATAGCATGTCGAAAAAAGTCATAGTATAGCCTGTCGAAAAAAGTCATAGTATAGCATGTCGAAAAAAATCACATAATAGCATGTCGAAAAAAGTCATAGTATAGCCTGTCGAAAAAAGTCATAGTATAGCCTGTCGAAAAAAATCACATAGTATAGCATGTCGAAAAAAATCACATAATAGCATGTCGAAAAAAGTCATAGTATAGCATGTCGAAAAAAGTCATAGTATAGCCTGTCGAAAAAAGTCATAGTATAGCCTGTCGAAAAAAGTCATAGTATAGCATGTCGAAAAAAGTCATAGTATAGCCTGTCGTAAAAAGTCATAGTATAGCCTGTCGAAAAAAGTCATAGTATAGCATGTCGAAAAAAATCACAGTAAAACATGTCGTAAAAAGTCATAGTATAGCCTGTCGAAAAAGTCATAGTATAGCCTGTCGAAAAAAATCATAGTATAGCATGTCGAAAAAAATCACATAATAGCATGTCGAAAAAAGTCATAGTATAGCATGTCGAAAAAATCATAGTATAGCATGTCGAAAAAAGTCATAGTATAGCATGTCGAACAAAGTCATAGTATAGCATGTCGAAAAAAGTCATAGTATAGCCTGTCGAAAAAAATCACATAATAGCATGTCGAAAAAAGTCATAATATAGCATGTCGAAAAAAGTCATAGTATAGCCTGTCGAAAAAAATCACATAGTATAGCATGTCGAAAAAAATCACATATAGCATGTCGAAAAAAGTCATAGTATAGCATGTCGAAAAAAAATCATAGTATAGCATGTCGAAAAAAAGTCATAGTATAGCCTGTCGAAAAAATAGTCATAGTAAAAGCATAATAGTGTCGAAAAAAAATCATAGTATAGCATGTCGAAAAAATCATAGTATAGCCTGTCGAAAAAAATCATAGTATAGCCTGTCGAAAAAAGTCATAGTATAGCCTGTCATAGTAAAAAAAAAATCATAGTATAGCATGTCGAAAAAAATCATAGTATAGTATAGCCTGTCGAAAAAAGTCATAGTATAGCCTGTCGAAAAAAATCATAGTATAGCCTGTCGAAAAAAATCATAGTATAGCCTGTCGAAAAAAGTCATAGTATAGCCTGTCGAAAAAAATCATAGTATAGCATGTCGAAAAAAATCATAGTATAGCATGTCGAAAAAAGTCATAGTATAGCCTGTCGAAAAAAGTCATAGTATAGCATGTCGAAAAAATCACATAATAGCATGTCGAAAAAAGTCATAGTATAGCCTGTCGAAAAAAGTCATAGTATAGCCTGTCGAAAAAAGTCATAGTATAGCCTGTCGAAAAAAGTCATAGTATAGCATGTCGAAAAAAGTCATAGTATAGCCTGTCGTAAAAAGTCATAGTATAGCCTGTCGAAAAAAGTCATAGTATAGCATGTCGAAAAAAGTCATAGTATAGCCTGTCGAAAAAAATCACATAATAGCATGTCGAAAAAAATCACAGTATAACATGTCGTAAAAAGTCATAGTATAGCCTGTCGAAAAAAGTCATAGTATAGCCTGTCGAAAAAAATCACATAATAGCATGTCGAAAAAAGTCATAGTATAGCATGTCGAAAAAAGTCATAGTATAGCCTGTCGAAAAAAGTCATAGTATAGCATGTCGAAAAAAGTCATAGTATAGCCTGTCGAAAAAGTCATAGTATAGCCTGTCGAAAAAAGTCATAGTATAGCATGTCGAAAAAAGTCATAGTATAGCATGTCGAAAAAAGTCATAGTATAGCCTGTCGAAAAAAGTCATAGTATAGCCTGTCATAGTAATAGAAAAAAAAAAATCATAGTATAGCATGTCGAAAAAGTCATAGTATAGCCTGTCGAAAAAAATCATAGTATAGCATGTCGAAAAAAAAAAGTCATAGTATAGCCTGTCGAAAAAAGTCATATAATAGCCTGTCGAAAAAAGTCATAGTATAGCCTGTCGAAAAAAATCACATAATAGCATGTCGAAAAAAGTCATAGTATAGCATGTCGAAAAAAGTCATAGTATAGCCTGTCGAAAAAAGTCATAGTATAGCCTGTCGAAAAAAGTCATAGTATAGCCTGTCGAAAAAAATCAAGTATAGCCTGTCGAAAAAAATCACATAATAGCATGTCGAAAAAAGTCATAGTATAGCCTGTCGAAAAAAGTCATAGTATAGCCTGTCGAAAAAAGTCATAGTATAGCATGTCGAAAAAAATCACATAATAGCATGTCGAAAAAAATCACAGTATAACATGTCGTAAAAAGTCATAGTATAGGCTGTCGAAATAATTCATAGTATAGCATATGTCGAATAAATAAGTAAAAATTCGCATATAGCATACATTTGTCATAATGAGGTCATCATAAATAAGTCATACTATACTATGTTAAAAAAAACAGTTGCCTCCCTATGATTATCTGGTGGGAACAGCGTGGCTAATAAGCCTGCCAGTCCTCTGCTGCTCTAACGCTGCATTTCAAATTCAGTCTGGCTTTTATCTCAGTAGTTGGTGACGTTAGCAGGTATTAGGCTGAAACGCTCCGGTCCAGTCTACATCCTGGCTACAGATGTGCTGCAGGAACAGTGACTGACTGTGTAGGTGACAGTTTTAAAGGATTTCTGCCTTAATGAGGAGGAGGATCGCTGCAATTATTTCCCTGTTGGTTAAACAAAATACGGCTTGTTTTTTTCCAAAGATAAAAACAGAATTAGCCACCTGAGAGGCAGCTACCTCATATTCCCACACTCTCTCTGCTCAGTCATTCACCTTTTCATTGCTCCATCCTGATTGCTATTGCTATGGCAACGCCTACGTACATCTTAGAGCAAAACCCCATGTGTATCTCTCTTTTTCTTTTAATCTGGGAGATTGTAGGATTAGCCCAGCCAGAGGCCTTTAAAGCCTGTTGTTGGCTTGGATGTTGGCTCGTGAGTTTAATGATGCATTTTTTTTTTCTTCTGCTTTTTTCTCTCTCAAGTCGGGGTCAGTGTGATCTAGAGTTGTTGTGTCATTTTTCTTCTAAGCGCTGAACAGTATATAACAAAACAGAAGGCATTGCATAACCTGTGAAAGCAATAAAAGCTCGTACCTGTTGACCTTCAGTCGGTCACCAGGTGGTTGTGTTGGGAGCAGATAGTCTGCGGGGGAGTCTAAAGGTGGCGGTCTCTCAGAGCAATCTACTGTAACCTCACATGAAGAAGAGAGACGGAGGGAGTCCTTGAAGGGAATAAGGGTGGGGGAGGAACAGCCCTGCAGCAAATATCGGCGTCTTCCTGATGCTTCATCAGCACGGGGCTCGTGCACACGGCCCTCATGTGCTGCAGTGTCAGCGGCACAGACAAGTGTCCAACCCGGGGCTCTATTTCTATGCTTTAAATAGCCGTGTCACAGTGCATGGACAAAAAGATCCAGCATTTGCTTTGTGGGGGGCTAGAACCATTTGCGCTTGATTCCCCCTGCAGGAGCACTCCCTTAAAAGCCTCTGCAGTTGTCATGGAGTTGTGCTTCCTGGTAAACAATGACCCTTTTCAGTACGGCACAGCTTTCAGTCCAGTAGCTGAGGGCAAAGAGAAAGAGTGGGGAGGGGGGAGGGGGGCGGGGTTGTGTTACTGCAAAGGGCAGCTCTCTATTCCACTCATTTAATATGAAGTCCACTGTACGTCCCATACAGGCTTTACTGTTCATTTAGAACAGCTGATCAAGTTCGTCGTCTCATTACACCCATGATGCAACATTTTGGTTTGCTTTGAAAGGATATATTATAAAAGCTGATGGTCAAAAATGTATTCAAACAAGCTGATGATATGTAAGGAAAAAATATCACTGTGGGGGTCTTTATGAGAAGAAGGGTAAAGCTGTTGAGTGATGAGGGCCATGATGAAGGCAGGAGTCGAGCACATGACCAGAATAAAGGGGTCCACAGCCGAGGCCGTGGGGTTATTTCTCATCCAGGCTGGCTTTGAGTTGAGCTTCCAGGGCCATCTTATCAAACGTACGCATGTTGGTCTCCTCCCGCACTTTGTCTCGCACATGGAAAGAGGCTCGGGCCACAGAGCGAGCGCTCTCCAGCACCGCCTGCTTCTCCTTGAAGATCTGCTCGCTCTTCTCCAGTTTCCTCTCGATGGACTGCAGCAGCTCCATACGCCTCTGCTTCTCCTCGTCTTCCACCCGCTGCCTGTTGAGCCTCTGGAGTTTCTCCTTCTCCTGCCGGGTCTGGACGGCCCGCTGACTTTTCTCCTTGGACCTCTCCTCGGCCACCAAAGCTGCCTGCTGCGCCCGTTTCTCCGCCTCCTTCGCACGAGCTTCCAGGAGCTGCTGCTGTTGCTTCTCGCGTTTCTCCGCTGCCTTGCGTGCTTTTTGAATCTGCTTCTCCTCGCGCTTGGCCTTCTCCTTCAGCTCCTGACCTCGACGCTCAACTATCTGCTCGTAGTTCTCCAGGGAGCGGCTGAGCTTCTCCTCCGCTGCCCTCCTGGCCTCCTCCCTCTCCTCCTGCTCTCTGCGGGCGATCTCCTGTATCAGGGCGGCGTGGCGTCTCTTCTCCGCTTTGTTCAGACCTCGCCTGTCCTCCTGGCTTTGATGCTCCTTCTCCTGCCTCTTCAGCTCGGCCATGGTGAGCTTCTCCTTCAGCAGCAGCCTCTCCTGCTCCAACATGGCCGCCCTCTCCTCCTCCAGGGCCTTCAGGTTCTGCTCCTGAAGAGCTTTCTTATGCTTCTCCTCTCGTGCGGCCTGCTGTAACCTCAGCAGGCGGTTGCGATCCTGCTGCTCCGCGAGCTCCCTCCATCGTTCCTCGCTCTCCTCGGCCTGTCGCATCTTGGCGGCCACAGACAGTCGCTCCTGCTGGCTGAGTCGCCGCTGCCGTATCGACACCTGGGTCTGCCACACCCGCTGGCACTGAAGCACCGCCCGCTGCTTCTCCCTGTCCTCCTGCTCTCGCCGCAGCTCGTCCATTCTGCGTTCGCTGTCCCACTGGAGGTGCGCCACGTAGCGGGTCTGACTCATGATGTCCTCCTCCTGGTACCTGGCGAGCATCAAGGCTGCGATCTTGCGGTCGCGCTCGGACACGGCCTTCAGGCCTCGACGCCTCACCTCCCTCACTATGCGCTCCACCTTCTGCGTCGTCTGAAGGGAGTGGCTCAGGTCGCCGAGGCTGAGGCTGCGGCCCATCAGGGAGTTGAAGGTGGCCATCGTGCGAGCCCGAGGACTGGAGGCTTTAGCCCAGCGGTCTCGGGCGCCGTCCCAGCTGTATGAAGAGGAAGCGCCTGACTCTGAGGAGGTGCATGTCGTCGTGGTTGTGGTGGTGGAGGTGGAGGAGCAGACCGGATCCATCTTCCGCTGTATGGACTCCAGTGAATGGCTTTTAGCTGGCACCTTGGAGTGAAGGCCAAGATGTCCATTGTGCTGAGAGCACGGAGCTCCCGTTACGCCGTTCAGAGGCGTCCCAGAACTCTGAACTGCCGGCTTCGTCACTGATGATGTCAATGTAGATTTGGCTCTGGGGAAGGAGGGGGGTTTTGGTGTAGATCTTGGGAAAGTGTTAGAAGATTTACCGCCTGAGGACTTCGTGACTACTGCCGGAAAACCGGACGATAGCGGCCGTGTGGTTTTTACTTGTTCAGGCGAAGGCCTGGCAGAACCTTGGAAACCACCTCTGGAGGATGGTGTAGAGGTTGTGGAAGCAGTTTTTGAGGACTGAGATTTAGGGGATGTACTTGAGTTGGGAGCTTTAGATAAAAGAGCAGTAGCTGGTTTAGATGTTGGACCTGATGCTGTGGCTCTGGAGGCTCTATCTGGGGGCGAGCTGGAGGTCATCGGCCCAGATTTAGTCGGCTGAGAGGAGTCAGAGGAGGCTTTGTGCTGCTGCTCCACAGCAGACGGTGACGCAGCGCTGCCGGTATTGACCGTCGCCTGCAGAATCCTTCTTTTTTCCTCTCTGACAATCCTCTCCCTCTCCTCCTTGCACTGCCTCAGTTTGGCGTGGCGGTCTCTCTCGTAGACTTCAAACAGGCCCGTCGCGACGCGCATGGAGCGTCCAGGAGCCTCCCGGGCGAAGTCGGTCAGCGGGCGGGGCAGGAGCTCCACAGGTTTGACCCCGCATCGGGCACACGCCTCCAGAGAGTGGGGGCTCGTTAACACGTAACGGCTGCCCTCTGCGACCGCTGAGTCAAAGTTGTACAGGTCCAAGTGCAATTTTGGTGACGGAGCTCTGTCAGTCTGAGTCGGTGGTTGCTCAGGTGGGGGCTCAGGTGGGGGCTCAGGTGGGGGCTCCTTCGAGGCGGCGTCTGGCACCGCCGGGGATGCGGTGTGGCAGGGGCTCGGCTCAGAACTGCCTGAGGGCGGCGTCTCGAAACCGGCATCCCCATCATCCTCTGTTGTCGCGCCATCGGCCTGTTCTGGCAGTCGAGGGTCTTCAGGGGCCACAGCTGCCGTGTCGAGCTGTGGGCCTTTACACTTGTTCTGCTCCTCAGGCTCCGAGGGGTCGACCATAGTTGGCTGATACTGCAGACAGAGAAGAGGGAGGGGGTGAGGGTTGATGGAGAGAGAGAGAGAGAGAGAGGAGGGGGATGTATGATATTAGGATTGATGTGGATAAAATAGTGGAAAGAGTTTTCAATTAGAGGATTATAGCATTCAGTCCAGAGCTTAAGAGAGATGCAGTCTGTGGGGGAGGGTCATAACGCAGGTTCAGAGATGCATGCATGCATGAGCACATATTCATGCACCGATTTTTACACCAGATGAGATATTTCGCCCTACAGGGAAGTGACATAAGCCACGAAAAAAAGCACCAGAGTCCTTTAATAGAGTCTATTTTTGGCAGAGTTACTGGGCTGTGGAGAATTTGATTACTCATAGCAATACATTTCACTCCACATCACACAATCGACCTAAAAGTACCTTTAAAATCAAACCAGGTCCTGCAACATTTATATATATTATCAGTTTATAAAACAAAAAAAAAAAAACTTGATTTAAATTGAGATCTGGTGAACAAGCTCTGGACAAATCTGCTTAGCTCTGTGCTCTACATCATGGGCAGTAAAGGCCTTGATTTACTGTATCAGCAGCAAAAAGGCAGAAAATATCTGCAATTATATATCAAAAACGACTCAGGGTAAATTCTAAAGACAGATGCATTGATATATGTCTAGCTGCTGTTTTTCTGCTGTGTCTCAAAACAATATTTTCTATATTTTCCTGCGGTTTCATCCCCTTGGTTTGGTTGCATTTCATGCGTTGTCGCACCACACAAACACCCACTGACCTGCCAGTTTGTACAACGTTTTCTAAACCGGTGCTTTGTTCCCCTTTAATCCGTGCAGTGCCCCTTGTTCCCTGCATAATATCAGGTTTCAGGGGAAAAGGTGGCGGCCGTCGACCCAACGATGGAGCTTCACATCGTCGCGACCTGCAGACGGAGCGTCTCACAGCGGGGCGTCAATCTGCGCTCTGCAGGGCTTATAATAAAGAACAGAAACAGTCCGCACAGTCACACAGAATCTGCTACCCAGCCTCCTCTGATCCTCCCTCAGTGCACCCAGTAAACATCAGCGGTCTCCACCTGCTATCCAGCAGCATCCCTCCATCTCAGCCTCCTTTAGCTCCGCCTGCTTCTGGCAAATATGCTCCAAAAATACGGTCTGAAGCTGCAATTAACCAAACTATTACAATCAATTAACATGCAACAACACATTGGCCTCAAGCATAGTTCCTCCTATAGGCCTGTTTTTCAACCAGAGTATGCATACATATATATATATAAAAGGGACGTGTCTTTAAAATAATTATAATTATTCAGTTTCATATATTATTCAATGCTTTCATATTTTTTATTTCAAGCAATACACACAAAAATGGTAAAAATAAATAAATAAAAGTAAAATATTTTATATGGAAGATGAATCCATCTATAAATAGATGTTTTAATCTGTGCAGGCTGGTTTATCAAAAGTCACATAACCGTATGTAACAGCTGCCATCTGCCATCCTGCTTATGTGTTAAATAAAATATACTGTAATGACTCGCAACAGCCACTAGAGGGCACTGTAATATAATGGATTAATGCATTCATTTTCTCTGCAGACAAAGGAGGGTCAGCAGCCAATCAGCATCTTTACATTTTATCTGGTGTGGATTATTCAGATCCTTTACTTTAGGAAGAAGTGTGAAAATAAAGCTCTGTATTGATATTTTTGCAAGTACCTATTATCATACTTATATGCAAGTATTATCAGCTAAATGTACTTACAATATCAAAAGTAGAAGTACTTATATTGTTGGAATTAATAAATTATTTTTACTGATGCATTCATGTGCAGTTTGTATTTTACTGTTAGTTTTACTGTAAGATTATCTATTTTACGAAACAAAACAACATTGATAGTTAAGTTTTCAGAGTAGAAGTAGTTTTAAGCAGTCTTTATGTTAATGTATGGTATAAAAAAAATAAAAAATATTTAGACATATTTTATATTAATGCACCTGAGTTTCTATTGAACTTACTTATCAACATTATTATTAACATGTATGTATTAATTAATTAATGCAGTTATTAAATCCTATCTCCTCCTGCCTTCTCCTACTCAGATATACCTGCACATTCCTCTAGTCACAGTGAATCATATATGAATATGACCTACTAACAGAAAACACTTACAATACTCCCACTAACAAAAACTGGCAAAAATCCATACCATATTCAAACCATAACGTCTCTTACATACGCCTCGTGTTAATGTCTGTATATTTTGATACAGCCTGTCTGTCTTATTTAAAACCTGTTTGTACTATGTGACACTGTGTTTTACTATGTTCATGAATTATCTGTATATACCCAAATTCGGGTTCCCACAAGCAATTTTTAAAAGTCTAAATACTGTTCCTATTCAACCATTCTGATTCTCTAAATGACTAAGTCACAAACTCAAACTTCAGTGTTTTCAACATTAAACAAGATTTCAGAGTTATGAAGCTTCCAGAGGACTAACACCTCCCCCCAGTCCCTCACTGTATGTGAAAAGGAATAAACTGGAAAAGACAATCACTTATTTAATGAAGAAGCACACTGGGACATGTGTTGTGTTACTTAATTGAGGTGAAAGGTCAGGGTCACAGACAGGGCAGCAACAACAGAGCTGGTGAGAATTCACCTTCATGAGTAGAGATGGTACCTCTGTGATATATTTCATTTGAAACTTTATCAAATAAGGCAGCCTCATTATCTCCACCAGGAGATTATGCATTCGGGTAGGTGCGTCTGTCTCTACGTCTGTCCACGATTAATCTTGCATAGTGCAGGACTCATCGGCCAAATATTTTTTGTCCTCATTTCTGACTGTATGCTCAAGGACCTCTTGTGGTTGCAGTGATTCACACTTTCTATTGACGGTGTTACAGCGTCATTTACTTCTGACTCCTCACTACTCTGGGACAATGAGTGGGCTGCAAGTGAGCAACAACTGCTTCAGTTTGGACTCTTATTTCAGCTACAGATTACAATTTATTCCTCTCTTTATTTGAACAGCTAGGTAAGACAACTGCATGCACATATATGTATGTATAACTAATGCTTAGCAAATTGTAAGTTGAACTGAGTGCTGACTATGACGGAGCATGTTCTGTTATGTTGGTAGGAGGAGTCCTACGGTGTGTTAAGCTAACAGAGCTAACAGCTAACTGGGCTAAACACACAACAGGACTGACAGTTCCTGTTCAGAGGTAGCATTCAAAAGCCATCATGGAGCGTTACACAGTGAGTCGGTGCAGAGTGCTGCGTAGATTAAAATGAGAGCGTATCTGTTGAGACATGCGTGCTTGATGCCCTCGCCGTTTAGAATGTTGGTTAGTAATAATTCAATCGAACATTACAGCAGTGGTTGTTGCAGACACATCTAGCGGAGATCAGGACTCTACTCAGTGCACTTTTCTAGTTGACATAGAGATCTATAATTCAAGAGAGACCAGAGAGCAACAAACATTCACAATCGAAAAGCGATATTCACTACTTTTGCTATTGCTACTTCATTGACATTACAAGTGCCACTACAACTATTTCTACCATTATCACTAGTACTGCTGCTGTAACATCAACTTAAGTGCTACAATGGAAAGCCATTTGAGCATTTAAATAAACACACACTTCAACAACTACTAGTACTACTACAGTACAACTACAACTACCATGAAAACTCTTGATGCAGCTATTATTAGCAATAGAGTTGGTAGCAGAAGTACTAATACAATTATTGTTCTAGTCAGTACTACAAGTGGAAGAAGAAGTAAATACATAATGGTAATTGTATCCGTGTATTCGTATGACCGTTATACTTGAAAACTACTACATGAATGAATGTAGCGTATTTATTAAGACGGACTGGTCTGGTTCGGTCCAGTCGCAGCGGTTGAATCAGGATTAGATAACTCTTGAGTGAAAATCACAGTGAAGATGACCCACTAAACTCCTGACCCGGTGTGGGGAACAGTGCGAGTTTAATTGGCCCCGCCCGTGAGCCGTATCAGGAGGACAGCGGGTAACAAGTGACAACAGTGAAACGTGCTGGCTGGCTTGTTAACCGGGGGCACGGGGTCTGGGAGGGGGGGGCAAAGGGGAGCGGGGCATCGTGTGGTCGCTGCACAGTTCACTGGTGCAGGGGTATGCTCCACAGAACTTTCTGTGTTTTTGTTTTTGGTAGGGCATGCTCCCCACCACCAAAGCTGGACTGGGGGGTTCATCGAGAGGTGAGCTGCTCTGTGCAGTCATGGAGACCACTGCAAGGCCCGGCTGGTGGTGAGGGCCCTGAGTGTTCCCTTATATACTGGTTTCGTAGTGGGAACCAGTCTAGAGATGCCAGGAGTACATTTTAAAGTTGAAGGTTTGATATGTGGCACTTTAAAGGACAAATATGCAGATTATTTGACAGATAATAGTTTCACTTCAAAAATCTATTTTAAGTTGAATTATCGATGCTTTAACGTGACATAAATCACACTAATCTTATTGTCGAACCCTGATGGTGCAGCAAAAAACATATTACAGTGTAAACTGTTATTAAACTAATAAGTTAACTTAACTTTTAATTTACTGTGTTATAAACAGGATTGTGACTGCAATGATTTATATTTTCTCTAAAATATAAACTCATAATGGAAAATTACTGCAATCAATCAACCAACCAATCTATAAAGGAGTCAGTCAATCAGTAAATAATAATGTTTTTGGAAAAGCCTAGCAACTTAATGAATATATATATTCATCAAAGAAATCAGTCAATTCAATTCGTCAATATTTCCTATTTGGCTCTGAAAACTTTTTCATGCACGTTTGTTAACTACAAATAAATAAGATTATTTACTGAGAGACCCTGAATACATTTACTCAAGTATATTAATTACAATTTTGAGGTACTTAACTCATCTTTCCATTTTCTGATACTTCTACTTCACTACATTAAAGATTTAGATTATTGATGCAAAATATAATAAACTAATAAATTATGATGTAATGTTATGGATAAAGATAGTACTTCATTGGTGAAATTCAAAAGTTACCCGGCATTATATGTACTAAAAAATAAATACAACCTTCACAAGCTGGAATGTAAATAAAGTAAAAAAAACAAAGTAATATAAAAAATAATAAATCAATAATTGTAATTTAATACACATTCTGAATGAGAAGTTTTACTTTTTGTACTTTAATTATATTTGGAAGCCAATACTTTAGTATATTTTCCTACATTTTGAATGCAGGACTTTTGCATTTTCCATTGTGGTATTGATACTTTTACTTAAGGAAAGGATTTGAGTACTTCCTCTACCACTGACTAAATTAAAGTACTGTTCTAAGAAAACATGATGATAGTGGCAGCTAGTTAGACGATTTAAGTGTAACAAAGTTGAGTTCTTAGATAAAAAAAAGTATGTCTGCTAATGCAGGTGAACATTGTGTACAAGTACAAACTGATCCTACATCAGCTCTCCTAGTTTGGAAACTCTGCTGGAGACAAATGATTGATTAAGAGGTCTTGTGTTAGAATAACAAAGTGAAGGCCGAATCAGCGCAGTTAAGAGGATATATGTGCCGTTCACTCCACTGAAAGAGGCCTATTTTTACACAGAGGCAACAAATGAATCCAGCCAAGAGATTACAGACGGACAGAAACTCTGGGAACTCAGACTATAGCCACTTTTGGCTGCATGACTCAACAGCCTCAGCTGAGATGAATTCACCCATTTCATTTCCCTTCAAGAGGCAGATCTGATTTTCAACACTACATGTGTGCTGAACTTTGTGCTGAAGTGTGGATAAAGACATGGCAAACTCTTTTACAGACCTGGAAATAAAGAGGATATGGTCGGTCTCAGTGCATTTCATTCTCTCCAGAGGGCTACTGATTTTCCACATTATTATATTTTACTACTATTGTAGTGGATCGTGCCAAGGGGACACTGTAGGGGTGATCGCCCAGAGCGAAACCCTTTTAAAGAGCGAATGATGCTTTTATGACAAGTTTACTGTTGAGACTACAACATGTCACATTTTACATTACCAAACAGTTTCTGCTATTGTTTCTGCTAAAACAGAATGTGAATAATAAATCATAATCTTAAAACTAAAATACTGGTCATGCACTCCTAATATGTGGATATTTATGTAGGTTTCTGCCAAACAAGAGCTATAGAACAGCCGCAAGTTTAAATAACATACTATATTTATCATTTTTATATATCCTCAGATTTGATTGTTTTGAATCTGATCGATTACTGGGGTAAAATAATCATCATAAATTATGTTTTCTCATATTGTTTACAGCGTTCCCATGCTGCCAGGAATAAAATGGTTTCAATAATAATTCTTAATTCTTTGGTAATGAGTACATATATGGATTATTGGAACAAATACAGTGTTGTATTATCAGTAAAGGTTTATTTTACAGGTTGGTAATTTACTAATTTTTTTAATTATGAATGTTCAACTGTCCCACTGAGCACTGATGAAAAGATTCTCGATTACGCAAGCAATTAATTGATGTTAATTATTTGGAAGTTTACCAATTGAACTCTCTGCTACAAAATCAGAAAACTCCTCCCAGGAAACTATGAACCTGTCAGATAAGGTGTTACTGTATTACCCTTAAAAGCAGACTTAAAAGCAGACTTCTAACTTCTAATTTATATCTGCTGTGCAAAACAGAACAATAGAACAACAATAAAACAAAAAGTTGCAGAAAAACAGGCCACTAGAATGTGAGAAAGTTCGAGGTATCACATGAGCACTCAAATACAGTGCTGCAGTACTGTATGCTGATGTTGTGTGTTCTCTCAACAATCCCGTCTTTTCACTCGCTCTGTCCTGAACACTCGCTGCCCTTCAGGAACTCCCTGGTCCTGTGAAGACTGAGACCTCTGGTTGCCCCCAGTTCACATTTCCAGCTTCGGTTTGCAAACAAAAAAAAAGGACACGTTTTCTGGACAGTTTCAACAATTCTCCCCTCTGACCCTTCGCTTTCTCCAGCCACTAAGCCCCCCCCCTTCCTCCCACATGCGGGTGTGGAGTAGTCCCCCTCCTCGATGGAAGGGGAAAAGGTCCCTGAGACGGAGCTGTTAATTCAATCAGAAGAGCGGCATGCTCAATTAGGCATCCATAAGGGCTCTGGATGGGTCTGGGGGCCCTGTGGAGGGCAGGCAGCCCAGTCCCCATGAGGTATTAATTGTGGATGACAGTGTGTAAACAGTGGGGTGAATAGACGGCGCAGGTGCGGGACACCCCAGTCCAGACTCAATAGCCCTTTTCACACCCTGTGCTCGCCGTTGCCACTTTCTCTTTCATTCTCTCACTACGTAAAAAAAAAAAAAAAAATCCCTCGCATCTCTGATTAATGTCACAGATAATTTGGCTTTGTGGGCTTATTTATTTGTTGCTGTGCGTTTTCAGTCACTAGGCATGCTGCTACATCAGCCTCAGTGTGTGTGTGTGTGTGTGTGTGTGTGTGTGTGTGTGTGTGTGTGTGTGTGTGTGTGTGTGTGTGTGTGTGTGTGTGTGTGTGTGTGTGTGTGTGTTTGAAGAGGGTAATAAGAGGCCAGGTTGCTGCTGTCCAGAACTGTTGGCCAGCCAAGGGCTATCTGCAGCTCGTCGTTTTCAGGAGCTAATGAAAATTGCGGCCAGTACATGTAAAAATATGTGGAATTTATGAAATGAAATCCAGATGACACGTTAAAAGGAGTGGGCTTTTCTATCTGACCTCTGATTTTTTCCACACAACACCACCCAGCCCCCGTCCCTCTGTCTGTCTTTCATTCAGTGCTCGTGTTTGACAACATTAACTTTACTAGAGCCGTCATACACACAGACTTAGAGGTACTGAAGTATCATCAGAGAAAATGTAAAAAACTCAAAGTACTAATTATGGTCCCTTTCAGAGTGTTATTATTTATATTATATTGCTGGATTATTAATGCATTAACTTGTAAGCAGTTTTTTAAATGTTGAAGCTGGTTACAGTGGAGATATACTTTTGGGTAGTTAAATAAATAACGACATTTAAAAAAAATGATGTGTTTTGCATGTAAAAACTTTATTTTAAAAAGTAGCTGATGGTCTCAGATAAATTAAATGAAGAAAAACTTACTTAACAATATTTCACTCTTCAATGGAAAGGAGTAGAAGTAGAAAGTCACATAACATGGAGTGCAATACATCAGTACTGAATAACTACGGTGGTCAGTGGTGGAAGAAGTATTCAGATTCCTTACTTAAACGTAAGACAAATATATTCAGTTTCAAGTTAATCTCCTGCATTCAGGTTTCAGTAAAACCACAGATGAATTATTAATATGAGATTTATGGTTAAAGTAAAAGTAAAACTATGTTTTATGCAAAGTGTCTCTTTTCAGAATGGTATATTGTTATCTTGTAGAAAATCACAAGGTTAATTATTCTTTGGAAATATGAAGAGATAAGATAATTATTTGATAATTAATCTGACATATAAATGAGAATTACAGCTATCAAATTAAAGTAGCTTAATTAAAACGCGATTACATATATTTAAGAACTGTTCTTTAGCACAGCACTGTAGTGAATTTAGTTTGTTACTTTTCATCATTGTTTAATGCAAAGTTTAGAATCAAAGAGTTTATTATACTTTATGTATCTATCGGACATTTAGTCAAGTAACTCATAAACATGGATGTAAAATAAATGTAGCAAACTACTAAGAGTACAATATTTCTCACTAACACATGTGGTTAAAGTATAAAGTTGAACAAAATGGAAATACTCAGGTAAAGCACAAAAACCTTAAAGTTGTAAATATTGTAATTCCACTGTCCAAAAAAATGCAGCAGACATTATATTAAAACGATTAAATGGTTTGATTGTAAAATGCATCAACAATGAGAAGCTACTAAAACACAGAAAAAAATGTAAATGGAGCTTTTACTTTGAAAAGTTTTTGGTTCACAGAGTATAAAGCTGTGAATAACTGTAAAATATAATGGGACAACTAATTAGTTAAAGTAAGAACTTTTACCCACAACATCCAGCATACTATGTCTGAACTCTGTGTGTGTGTGTGTGTGTGTGTGTGTGTGTGTGTGTGTGTGTGTGTGTGTGTGTGTGTGTGTGTGTGTGTGTGTGTGTGTGTGTGTGTGTGTGTGTGTGTCTAACTTTTCGTACATGTGACATCACGGTTGAACATCTGTGCCCTCCCTCCCCCTCCCTGGCCGTCAGATCTCTGGGTGGCCTCTGTCCTGCTCCGTCTGTTTCTGTGTCTACAGACACCTGCTAATTTTCGGCCGTATGTAGTTGGTGTAAGCCAGCGGGGGGGGGGAGGCTGGAGCGTCTTTGGAAAAGCCGCGGCAGTAATTGGGAAATACATGTCCTTTCAGCATGCCCATTCATTCGCCCCCTTTTTTTTTGTTTTTGTTGTCAGAGGTTTTCTTTCATGCTCGGCCAAATGACAACAGAATTAAAGTGTAGAGCCATGCTTTCCCTACAACAGCTTTACACCCCAGAAAACTTTGTCTTCTTTGTTGGGGGAGAGGGGGGGGGGGGATGCAGGTGGGGGGGCTGAAGCGAGAGAGGGAAGAGCAGATATAAAGTGATCTCGTTAACATTCCAAGAGACACTCCTGTTCCCCCTCTCTCCTCCTCATCCTCACCTCCCACAGCATTTCTTCCACTCACACCGGGACATGAGTGGACCGGCTGGCACCGAGCAGAGAGGAAGGGGAGGGGGGTGAGAAGCAGCACCAGAGTGAGGCGTATCCAACCCCTCACAGCTCTCATGATGATGATACGACACGGGCGCTTTTGCTGCGTCTCTGCGGTGGTCGGATAAAGAAGAATCCAGATGATTCACTCTCTCCAGTTCGTTTAGGCCTCCATCTTTCTCTCCTTTATGTCCAACTTCCTTTTTTCCCCTTCTCTCCCATTTGGCCTGACCCTCCTAACAAATTCTCTCAATCCTCTCTGAGAAAAAAGCCCTTTTTCTGAAACCGCCCGGTGCACACAGAAATCATCAATGCTGACCCTAATTGTGCCAATTCCAGCAGCTCAATAGCTCTAATTACAAGGTTCTTCACTGAGGCACTCAAAAAGCCGCTGAACTGTCATAGCCAACAATTAAAAAATATCTATGGGGACAAAGACTGAGGGAAGGGGATTTGAGGTGGTGGTGGGGGGGTTACCCACTCTAGCAAAGGGTGACCGGATGGCCCTTTTCAGCTCTTAAAAGCCCCGTTTCTGTGGATTGAACTGAAGCTGGACACCTGCACTCAACACTGTGCTTCCCCTCGCTCACCCTCTTCGGTCTCTCCTCCTTCTTTTTTGAATCGCTCTCAATGGGCCACACAATTCATCTGAAAGAGAACGGATTGAGAAAGAGAGAGCGCAGAGAGAAAGAAGACGTGGGAGCAAGAAGTTGAGAGTTTGTAGAAGAGTTTTATGAGTCCATTTAGTGGAGTATTCAGTCAGGGAGGACAGCGATGCAATATGATGAGTGGTGGAGAAGTATTCAGATACTTTACTTATGTAAAAGTAGCAATACTGCAATACAGAAATACTCCATTACAAGTAAAAGTCTTAAATCCAAATGGTACTTCAGTAAAAGGGTTCACAACTGTTGCAACTATTTTATATTATATGGGTTAGTTTAATATTTAAAGTGAGTCATATTTTAAAAGATCATCATGTGATTGACGTGTAATATCTTAATCTGGAATCCAACTGGAATCTAAATTCAGTTAGTGGAGCAAAAGGTACAATATTTATCCACAAAATTGAGAAATGTAAAATAGCATGAAATACTCAAATAATCTTATTTGTCAGTATAGTCAAAAGACAAATGTTTTCATCATGCATTTGCTTATTTTAAATGTACTTTTGCATACATTTGTTTAATTGTAATATACACCCTTAGTGGCCACTTTATTAGGTGATGAGACACCGTACTCTTCTAAACAATAAGGTTTACTCCTAAAAAGTTCAATCATAATAATTAGGGATTAAGTGTCAAAGAAAGCTGTTTTTGCCCAATCAACCCTCCAACACACACACTCACACTCACACACACACACACACACACACACACACACACACACACACACACACACACACACACTGACCCCCTGCAGTGCTGGTGACAGCTATTGACTTTACTCAATAGATGTTTTCTATTGTAACCCAAGTACACAGGCTAAATGTCACGGCAGCAGGATACTCGGCTATTATAGAGCTTTATAAGTCTCTGAATGGGGACGAGAACCTAAAGTTTGACTTCACAGTTGCTCGGCCATTGTTGCTGCTCTCAAAGACTGATGGTAATACACTGAGTGTCCCTGCAGCTGCTGCTTCTCCTGACTGACCACAGCAGCCTTTCCTCCTCCTCCTCCTCCTCCTCCTCCATGGAGAGTTAATCTTGGACCACTTTTCAAGGTGGGCGTGGCTTCCCAAGGCCCTGCCTCGCTGCTATTGGCCGGCTGTGGGTGTCAGTCAGCGCCGCTTCTCCCTCCTCTCTGCTTTTTAAATGAAGCTGCAATGGATACGAGCGCGACTCAACCTGTGGAAGCCGCCCGTGATGAACAGCTGATCCTCCCACAGTGGATAAAAAGAAAAAAAAAAGATGATGATGATGATCAACGCAGAGTCATGATTTCTTTTTGCAAGCAAGGCACTATGTGATTAGTTATTGGAGAAGTAGACAAAAGGGGGAATAACTAAAAGGAGAGTAGATTGGAGAGAGTGAAGGAGTGTTTTTTTTTTCTTCTTTTTTTGGGGGGGGACCTGTTGATCATCAGTGTGACAGACGGACACACAGAGACTACCTGATCATCCATTATGTTATTGTCAAGTTTGCTTCTCTTCACCTTTTCTCGCTTTTTTGCGCCTCTGCTTCTCTGCTACCTGCCGCAAGCCTCCGCGCAGAAGCCTGGCTCCCGGGTGAGTGCATACCTGAGTGTTTCCTCTTCACATATACTGTCGAAAACCTATCAGATTATACATCAATATGTTTACCTGCCAACTGGAAATATACGAGCTGTGATCGTGCTTTCCTGTTTCTAAAACGGCACGATTGATCGTTTTGGAATATTCACTGAAATTATAGACAATCTGCAGATGTTATGAATGCAATCTTGTGGCTGAGATATATATATATATATATATATCTATATATATCTATAGAGGTATACATATGAATGTTATTAGAAAGATAGTGCAGAGGTGTATTATGCAATGCAGCGTTTTTGTGCAGACCATGTGCAAAACGAAAGGAAGAATAGAAAAGAGCAAAGTAATCAATAAAGTTCAAGGACTTTCAGTACTCACAGCCAAAAGACTCCAAATAACATGTTTTGGAGGGTCAAACATAAATAAGTTTTGGCCAATATACAAATTTAAAAACATTTATTAGTGATTTTCTTATCAAGGTAATAAAACTGCAATTGCTATTGCTGCAATAAGTTCAGAATGATAAGTAATGTTCATAATGCAGCTTTTTAACCAACATTCAAGACTTTTTAAGGGCTATGTATGTATTTTTGGAATAACTTCTTAATTATTCTTAAGCGTAGTCTTTTCGATGTGTGACTTATAAACTGCCTTACTCTTCCAGAAGAATACATTTTGGCTGTTTATGGTTTCAATTTTGAGACAAGTTCCTAAAGTTTTCGGCTGATCTCTTTTAGTCATTAGAGGAAGAAACCATAGTCCTGATCTCTGTGGTTAAAGTACTACAATCACAGTGTAAGACATGATAATATGCAAAGATATGGACTTTCATTTTGTTCACCACAGCATCCCTGCTCGTATCCCTTTCACTTTGTCACCGTCATGCCTCTCCATCTCTTTTTTTTTTAAACTCGCTCCCCCCCCTCTCTCTCTCACACACACTGCTTTATTTGTTCCCTCTTTTGTAGCAGTTTTTTTTTTTTTTTTTTTTAAACAAATACCTGTGGCACTGCCCAGACAGAGAGGGAAACAAGGGATGGAGAACAGCATTGTTTCAGTTCACAGATATTACAGAGTGTCATATTTGTGGTTAGAGGGGTGGGTGAATATGTCACACTCGCATATTGGAACTATTTCACAATGTCTTTGAACCCCTCCCTCCCTCCCTCCCTCCCTCCTTCCTTTCCTCCCGGCCTTCGCAAGACACAGTGGTCAAGGCGGCTCTGTGGAAAGAGTCATGGTGATTAATACTTTGCGTAATCGCTTCTTTGTTACCCACAAGGTAATTGTTTTCCTACTGCCCAAATCATTTAGAAACAGACAGATCTTTGGTTTGGCTCATGGGATAATTAAACAAGTGCTAGGATGTTTAGGAAATCAGAACAAAGGTGATCGATAAGACTTCTCTGTAATTAGGCATCTATCTGAACTGACATTTTCCAAACTGCTTCTTCTGTCTTCCTGTTCAGACTTTAGTTAAGAAGGATTTCAGGCTCCTCTGCAGGCCGAGAAACTTTCAAAAACACACTGGATAAACTCCAAAATAAAGGGTGATGTCAATTTGAAAAGCTGACACTCTAGAGACAAAGAATCATAGCATCTCGATCTCAACTTAATCCCCATAAAAATATACACCTTCTTCTATCATCCTCTTCCTCCTGGCTCAATCCAGTCACACTCGGCCGGCTGCACACCCCCACTCACACCCCAGTAGATACTTTTAACATTGCTCACAGCTGCTGTAATACCATAATTCACACCCCCACTTTCCACATCGATATCAAGGGGCGAAAAAGCCTGAGCTAACTTCACCACATAGCACTGCTCCTTCCTCATTTCCCCGGAGGCTCCATGATGCAATACGTGCAAAACGTCCAACATTTCAATACGAGCGATTGGGACAGTAACAAAGCATTTGAAGATTAGAGCTTTTTGCCTTGTGATCGTTGTTGTTCGTGCAGTTCAGATAAGTCTGTCTCGCCCACTCAGTCCTCATTCTTGACAGAGTTACTTTTGATGCCTCCTTTATTGTTTTAGCAACGTGTTCATTGGCTAGAGGGAGGGCAGCAGCGCTCAGATGATAAGGGTGTGTGATGATGGTTAAGGATGGTGATCACACATTTTCCTATGATGGTAGCGAAACCCAGTCTCTCCATAAACTGCAAACACAAAGTCACAGTCAGAGTTATTTAGTTTAATTCAAAAGGCAATGATTGATGGTGGTTGGAAGGAACAACAACATTTGAGAGCCAGCTTTATGATCTCACTGAACAACTTTTTATAATTATGCTTTTTTTTTTTTTTACAGTTTTAAAGGATTAAATATCACATTTAATTGCAGGTCTTAATGACTGCAACCACATATTTAGGGGGGGGCAGGCCGACAAAGTCTTGTTTCCCCGAAATGATTTTCACTTAAAGAAATCTGTTTCCCAACAAATAAGGACGCCGTCCACTCTCACCCTCATCAAATCAACCTGTTAGCGCCGGGGACGGGATGCGATGAGCCGCCACCCTGCATACTTTGGTGACGCCATCAGTGAAGACTCATGGACTCATTAAAAAAACCAACATAAACAGCCGGGCACGAGCAGCGACGCAGCCAAGAGTACATACCTTCAGCTTGGGAAAGTACAGCCCCGGTTCAAGAGCAGGAAAGCCTTTTTATTGGTGCGATGTAGATCACAGTGCAGGTGTGAGTCGTCTGCATGTGTGTGTGTGTGTGTGTTGATGCATGAAAAGTATGGGTGCAGGTGCCTGTGTGTGATTGTTGTATGTTCAGCGGATGACTTAATTATGCTGACAGTGCTCAAAGGAATGGAAGTCAGCCACTGGACTGTTTTAAGTGAGAGAGAACTCATTTGAAAACAGCAGATATATTAACAGGCAGTTTGATATTTAAAGGTCAAATTCCCCCCAGAAATCAGTGGTGGGTCATACTTATCTAGAGAATTTCTATGGGCTCATCAATTTCACTGATTTGGAGAAACCGTACAAAAGAAAAGAATTGCAGAAAAGCACGGTTGAATACTATGCATTTTGTCAACTGGAAAAGCTCATAACTAACTGACACTTAAAAGAAAAAAGGCAAAGAGCACCGAGTTCACATCTGTTATGTCAATGGCCATTTTGGGAAATGAGGAAATGAGGAACTGAAGATGAAGCCGATTCAGAGAAGGTGGGTAACGCCAAGGCAAAAAGAAAAACAATGAATAGGATAACACACACAAAAAAAAAAAAAAATGGAATATGTTTAACTTTTTTCATTTAAGATGCAATGAAAAAGTATCCAGTTTTGCTTTTCCTTGTTATTATTTGGCTTCTGGACGCTGGATGCAACAGTAGGAGATTTCATATATCTACCAAGTACGCATGCACATAGAAGATAAATATATAACTTTATATTGCGTTTTGAGTTGGAGCATATGTGTGTCCAATTAAGTGGAAGGATACTAATATTTGTATAAGTGTTACCTGTATTAAATAGAGCTGTATTTTCACGACACTGACATTAAATAGGGAGAGAAAGTTTTAGGGCGAGAAGTGTCTCCCATAACCATCAAACCACTGTGATGCATAGAAGAAGAGCTGTTGGCTATAATCACCCAGATGTTCTGTGCACATTTCCCCACTTAGTCTTTATGGGGAAAAACATTCTTGGCAAAGCGATAAGGTCATAGCTTGGCATCACCGTCTTCTGTGAAGAGTCATGAAATACAAACCTTTCCGATTAAACTTTGTCCTGACTTTCTGTTCAGCAGCAGTTTCTGATTAGGCGCTTAAAGGAAAAATCCCTAAAAATCGGTTTGGTGACGAAGCTTGTGGTTTTGGGTTCTTTTGTTGTTTGATGGTTTGATTTTGATAACTGACAACAGCATACATATGCATGATTTTTCTGTTCTTAGAACCTTGTTGTTCTCACTTAGTATGATGTTTTTGAATAGATGATGGATTCTTCCTCTGGGGATCTCTGGATTAAAGGGACAGTGTGTAGGATTTGGGAACATCTAGTGAGGTGGTTACAGATTACAACCAACCGAATACCGCTCAGCTAACTCCTCCCTCTGTGGTAACGTGAGCCGACGAGGGCAAAACCGTCGTATCGGCATTCTCCTACGTACATACGGGAAAAAAACATACCCCAGCTGGCCAGTATCGCGGTTTTGCACTCTGTGGCTCGCGTTACCGCAGTTTCACAAGCGTTTCGGAGACCTAGGTTGGACATCAGGTAGTGTTCAAACTTCTCTCTGGAGCCAGTGTTTGGTTTGTCCATTCTGGGCTACTGTACAAACTATAAACAGGGCGGTGCAACACTGCGGACTCAATGAAGTGGACCTGCTCCCTATGTAGATATGAAGGGCTCATTCTAAACACCACAATTCTTAGTTTCATGTGAGGATCCAAATGCCAGGTGGTCACCAAAACATTTAAATAAATCCTTGTTGGATTAAGAATATTTACAGCAAATTAAGTGAATCTGGTGACTGATATTTATAATCTTGCGTAACAAATTACATTTTATCTTCCAGGTACCAGTGCTGTGCTCAGTAAATTTCAGTGTGTCCATTGGATACTGATATTTCTTGTGTACAAGTGCAAGTTTAAGCCCATTGATGGTGCAAGAGGAAAGCTTTGGGGTTCATCAAAGCATCAGTTTTTAAAGATTAACCAAAACGGCAAAGCTGATCAAAATGTCATGATAAACCAGCTCAATAAGAATGATCTGCTGGGGGTCAGGGATATTCACACCAGTCTGGGTTAGGTGATATCATCTTTGGACCAAAGTGCTGGATTATAAAACAGATCAATTGCCATTGAGTGGTACCGTCACTAAATTGGCATGAATTGTTCACCAACATACACTGTATCTCCAACATTAATGGAAAAAGATAAATAACGAGAGAGACCTTTTTAGGTATGTTAGCAGCATGGCTCTAGGATGGCAATGTTGGTCAGTCTACCACTTTAAGTCAAAAATTGGAATGATTGCAATGGCACTTTGGACAGACATTCATGGTCCCCTGAAAATGAAGAATGGATGGATAACTATTCAACGATTAAATCTTAGGAGCCTCATTTGACTGGCAATCTCACAGTAGAATCTTTGTAGTGTCGGGAAAATGTGTCTAAGATTCAAAGGATCATATAGCATACATAACTAACAACATTGCTATTTCAGAATCAATGAAAATCCCTACATCTATTAATCGGAGCACTCACATAGGAACGTAGCTCTATCAGAGGCTAGATATATTTTTGAAATTTTGAATGTTTCTCTAAAATCAGCTATAACAGCTCTTTGTGGCAGTTATAGCTGAAACTGTGCCTCTCTGCCCATCGATCTACGCACACGCACACACACACACACACACACACACACACACACACACACACACACACACACACACACACACACACACACACACACACACACACACCCTATACACAACAGCGCTGTCCATTATTCCGAAACAAAAGCTTAGCAATAGTAACATGTATCTCGGCCAGTGATGTTGGTCCTTTTACTGTATTCCTATAGATAAATAGAGCTTAAACAGAAGGGTATCATGGAGCAAAAAGATTTCAAAAACAGATTCGACTATGTTAATTCTTAGTCGGGGGCGCTCACTGTCTTGGGTTATCCTCCGACATATATCTAGTTGGTCAACCAGTGATAGCGATCAAATTGCTTACATATGTCGAGTCCATCTGTCAACTGTATAATCAACAAACGCATTTCATGCTCAATTTCGGGTCTTTCTAATCAGTGTAATGAAAAGCAGTCAACGTCAAGGTCTGTGATTTCAGGCCGGTGAGCTTCATCTTAACTTTCCTCAGCCCTTTTCGTTCCGCTGCAGATCCTCTTGATAGTTTTGGTTCATGAGTTTGCTTTTACACAATTGTCTAGTACACCATGGGAACTTGCTCTATGTAAATTCAAAGTGTTGTTGACATGCAAAAGCTCTCGTTTGAGAGGAATGCTGCCTGCTGAAAGAGTTATGCCTCACTGTAATCCCTCAGATCATCAGGACGGCAGAAGCTTCCGTTTTTCTATCAAACTAGTTTAGCAGATTAGCTTCATCTCCAACACATATTTAATCGTTTCCTTTGATATCAGCGAGTATGTGGTCTCAGTTTAAGTATGCAATGGTGGCGGAATCTATTGAAATGTGTAATAGACACACACACATTCACACACAGACTTCCTGGGAACCCCAGAGACAGCTGACTGTTCTGTAGCCAGGATGTAGCATTAGTGACAAACAAGGAATGCTGTTAATCAGATTTAGAGTCATTTCCGAAAAGGAGGAACACCTCCCCCTGCTCCTTCACTCACACTTTATATCTTATTCGCTTTACACCACTTCAAAAAGATAAATAAGGAAGTCATCCTTCTTATTTACGCCATATTTAATCTCCTGAACATCATCTAAAAAGGAAATCTGATTTCCTAACCATAGCAATACATTAAAGCTGATTAAATTAAAACAATAAGTCAAATCACTGTGTAATGTGATAAACCCATAGATAACTCCCAACTCTCCAATTCCCTTTAGCTTTACGCTGGGTTTTGCTGTATTTCAGTTTATGGTTTTGGTTTTCTGACCCGCAACTTTACTGTTTTGGTTCAGTCTCATTGTTCTCATCAGCGTTGTTTCCAGACACAGAGGCTAAACGCATTCTGCAAAGCAGCAGGTGAACATAGTGGAGCATTAACCAGTTTAGGAGCCAGATATTTTCCTCAGGAGTTGGTGGAGACCAAAAATGGAGCTAAAGAAAGTAAATATCAAACTGTGGAGGACTGCTTTTGACTATGATAATGTGGTCAAAATCATCAAAAAGAAACTTGTGGCAATGGATTGTCAGATTGCCAGATAGACTATGAAAAACAAGGAATGAATTGTTGTATTAAACTGACAAATCAGAGTTCAATTAAAAATTTCAGATTCGATACAAACAAGACGGTTTTTCTTTATCAAGACAAAACCCAATTAGAAATTTAAAAGGAAAAAGGAGAAAAAGAATAAGGGAGCAGCTTTCCATACATGCCTTTTTTATTTTCTCCACTTTTTTTTAATAACACGGTTAAGAAAAGTGTGTTAATGGAAACAGCATGAGGGATGGCATTCCCTTTATATATTTCCTGAAAACCAAATGCTAATTATCGGACAAAGTGATTACCACGGCCCGTTAAAAGCATCCAACAGTACACAATTAGCCCTGACTTTGGTGGACAACTTTCATTGGCTTCTTTCCTCTGTGGTTGACTCACTTTAATCTCCTTTTACCGGATGAGTGAGGGAATGCCAAAAACGCCTGTAGATTAATGACACGGCGATGCATTAGATTACCATTTATGTATGTATTTATGTATGAGTTGGAGTTGTTGTTGTTGTTGTTGCCCAAAGGGGATAATGAGCGCATCACACGAAGCGTGGAGCTGGAAAAGAGAGTTCCCTTTCACTCTTTCTCACACTGACACATCCACACAAACTGATCACCATCTGTGCATGCAAACACCTCTTCCGTAGAAGCAGTGATGTCATTAAGGTCAAGGAGAATGTGATATTAAGTCATGGTGAGAGCTTCAGTCTTCACTTACTGTAACAAAGTGGGTCACTACAGTGGGCTTCTCCAACGAAAGATGTTTGACTAAGTAGAGTTTCAGTCATGAGCAATCTCAAATTCATACCTTTGCTTTGTATAATAACGACCATACTGCAGCCTGTATTTGTAATGTTCTGCCTACAGTTTAACATGGCAGAAAATAGCCACAGTATTTCTTCACTGCATGAATATTAATACTTAAATCAGAGTAAGGTCTGTAAGAAGTTTTTATAGCTACATAACAGCCTTACTTATTTTATGTGCGCCCCACAAATGTTTTTGTGTTATTAAGTAATTAAGATGCTTCCGTTACAGTTATTTGGAGATGAAAACTCAGAGCTGTGGCAGTAAGATTTTAGAAAACAAACCAGGGGTATGAATTAACTCTAATTGGGTTGGACTGGGGTACTGAGTTTTATTAGTGACAGCAATTCAGAAAGTGATTTCCAAATACCTCAGGTACAATATTTAGCCTATTGGAAAGGCCTTGCTGCAGGTTTGAAACATTATTTCTCTTTGCAGCACATAAACAGTATTGTGCTCACACCGTCATACAGCCGTCTACATAACAGAGAGAAACACACAAACACACCACGACTAATTGCTGCTGTCACAACTCTACTTAGGAACCTCATCAAATGCTAAATGAAAAGGGTCACACCAGAGTGTTTACAAGTTTTAGCTCAGAAACTACAAATCATGTAGACTTCATACTACATACTCACTGAATATTTTCGAAAGCAAGCAATACTATTTGAGATTTTGGGGTTCATTTTTCCTACCATATCAAACATCCAGTTGTTTCCATTCGTATGCAAATAAATTGATGCGTTAACTCTTGAACCTTGTTTGAGTTGTAAAAATATGTTTGCTTTTCCTATTTTTTTCCCCCCAAATGTTTATCAGACCACAAATGATAAGCATCCCTCTGGTCCTTTTGCCTTACTTGTACCACTAGGACACTAGTTTGCCCATATGAGGGCATGAAAGCATGGTTGAATTAGCAAACTAGTCAGCCAGTTGCAAAATCATTTTAAGTTAACAACTGAGTGCTTCATCCATGCACAGCGTAGGAAAGCACATTGCTATCGCCATATGAGTGACAACTTTGTTTGGCTCATTTTCTGTGCGTTAACCAGTGTAGCATGAAAGCATGGTGGATCGTTTTGAGTTTTACCTTGTGGAAGCAAACCAGACCAGTAAAAAATGTAAATGTCATCAAGGGACTGGACTTTGGTAAAACATTTTTCAGGCAGATTAATGCAGTTGAGTTGCATTGTGGGTTATGTAGGCGGCATGTTTTGACAAGGAAGATGAACGTGTGAACTGAAAAAAGACGATACATCGGATTACGCCGGATGAAATTTTATCTTTTTTTGCAAATTGTCCATCGTGAGTCGGACAATGTCATAGAAGTTCTTGAATAAAAAAGCTAAAAACATTTTACACTTGTGTTCACCCCAGAAACAAGACTCATTTGGTCCGCCTTCTATTTGTCCACACTCCTCTTATTCCTGTTACCATAGCTCTGGTTTATCTGGGATATTAATCAGGTAACAAGTTGTTAAACTAAATTATAGCAAGCCTGTTCCCGACATAGATAAATTATAAGTGTAATAAAGATGAAAATCGGATTTACTGTTTATATTGTGTTATATGTGTGTTTTTATAATAAAAAAATCTGTCCAAAGAAATGAGCTCAAACTTACGCACAATGAGCCAGTTGGAAAGTTTTCCTTTATTGCATTTACTTGAGGAGACGTAATCCACATATTTGTTTATTTACTACCTTTGTTCCCGCCTGATTTTTCCCCCGTTAGCCCTTTAAGCGTACATATATAAAAATTGATTATATTCTAATCATATTCTTTGTTCTTGTTCCACCGCTGAGGCTCGGGCTGGAATGGATTCCCTGCCAGTGACGGTAAAAAAAAAAAAGACCACTTTGCTAATGCTGTAACTGTTGCACAATGGGGGTTGCATTTCACTTATTTTATGAGTGGTGCAGAGAGAGCTCAGGGCTCAGTGTGCTTCTAGCTGAGATGTGTGCGCGAGTTTGTGTATATGTGTGTAGGTGGAATTTGGCTTGTTAAATGTGAGAATCTCAGTGCTCATTGTTTCCCGGTCAAGATATTGGTACCAAACCATTGTGTAAATTCCCTGGTGTTTACCTTCAGCTCATCTTTGACTTCATCTCTTTGGTTCCTGGGCCATTACACAGAGGAAGATACCATGTCCTCACAATGTTAGGGGACATTTTGTATTCAAGCTCTCTCTCTCTCTGTCCATTAAAAGATTTAAAAAAAAAAATAAAAGCATTTCTTCTTTTTCTACTTAAAGTAAATTAAAGTAAGGGTTTCTGAGCGGCTGTTAAAGTGAGATTAATCCCTCAGGGCTGCTCTATAAATCTTGGATTTGTTGCACTATAATGTTAAACTTTGCATAATGATCTGCAGGAAAGCAGTATGAGCGAGTTTCTCCCCACAGGTTTAGGTAATTAATGTTATTTCGAGCAGCGTGTGTTCCTCAGCAGATCCAGCTATAGCTCCTGTTACATGTTAGTCTGTTTAATTTAGATGTGTTTGTTTGGTTTTGATTATGGGACTTCGGGCGGGTCTCAACCCAAGCTGTTATTGGCCTTGCAGGAGGGGCTGTTTTCCCTCAGGAGATAATGCCAGGTCCCGTAATCCTCGCTAACACTGTAGCAGCTGATTGCCGTCAAACAGAGTCCGACAGTAACTGAAAATAACTCGTAGTATTTGTTTTAACCTCTTTAAGCGGCCAGATGGGTGGGGTTCACCACATCAGGACAATTCAGATAGTAGTTGGTAAGCGAGAAACCACAGAAAGTGAAGGAATGCTGTCAAATGCTTTGCTGATTGCCTGCAAACTTCTTTATGTTGTTCTACTGTGAACCTCACTCACTTGGTTGATCCTCGCTGGTTAACAGTTGTTGTTCAGATACCATGTGATCGAGGCTCGGAGTCTATCACAGCTGGTGTGGGTGAACTTTATTTTGGCAGGATTCAAATGTGAACCACGTGCACATTTATTGTAGTGAGTGAACTCATGTAAAGCAGTGGTGCCCTAGAGACTGTTGTGAGACTTGATCCGACCTGAGAAGTGGCAGTGCAGAGAGTCTGAGTCAGAAGATTAGATTAGATCAGATTCTACCATTAATTTAGAGGTTTTAGCCTGCGCTGTTTTAATCTGAAACAGTTCTTTGGCAAGTACGGTTACGCACAAGCGATTACGGGGTTACATAAAGTGCTTTACACAGCTCCTTATCAGAATTTCAACAGTAACTGACCAACTGCCTTTAGGAAGAATAGATCCACATTTTGAGAAACACGCTTATCCACTTTCCTTACAGTTGATTCAGGTGATGATCAATACCTCTCTCTGTCCGCTCGATATGAAGCTACAGCCAGTTAGCTTAGCATAAAGACTGGAAACAGGGGGAAAGGGCTAGCTTGGCTCTGGCCAAAAGGTCAAAACATTAACAAGCACCTCTAAAGCTCACTAATTACCTATTAATGTCCAGTTTGTTTAATCCATAGGAAAAACAGAGATTATAAAAACAATTTTCCCAAGAAATAGTCCAGCACATTGCTTCTTTCTTTTTGTGTGTTGTGCTCTTTATGAAACTGTAACCAGCAGCTTTAACAGACGTATGTTTAGCTTTATTTCAAGCAAATTTTCAGCTTAATACATTTCCATGCTCTAATATGCCTATATTTAAGAGTAAATAAGACTACTGGACAGCCAACATATTCACATTAAAAGCTGAACAATGAAGTTAAAATGGTCCTATCAGTATCTATGTACCCTTAAGCATGCATTCATTTTTCTATTTCTTCAACTAAAGTAGCAGAGCTTCCAACTGTAAATTGGGAAACTTTTGTCTGATCTGCCGGAGTCTCTGGTTTCACCTTTACGGGAGACGAGTCTGTGGGTGGGACAGTATGACTAAGAAATGACTATGTGTGGGAGACTGGGTAGGAGTGTTTATTTCCACTTACTGGACAATGGCGTCTCAAAATCTTTGATTTAATGTTTTATTATGACAGAGGAGGTAGAGGGGCTGAATCCATTAAGGCTGTGAGTCAGGGATGGGGATGATGGGTCAGTCTGTGGGCAGAAGCCAGTCTCTGTGGCTCCTAACCTGGATGAGTGGCCGGATAAATCACTTCTTTAGAATAGCTTGCTTTGTATTCGGATTTACCCATTAAAAAGTTCATCACGTAGACGAACCGCTTTCCATTCAGAGTACTTTTAACCACTTTTGCTGTTGGGGAAACATGCAACTTCTTGCTTCTAGCCATATGCTTCTTTTATTCCAGGGAGCAAAAAATTGATACAATGCAGATAGACGTTTTTTTTTTCGACTACTGAATTGTTCCTGTTATTCACCGTAGCCAAGAGGAGGACACGCATGTTAAAAATGAAATGATGCGCTATGTTTTCCTCTCTGTTTGCACTTTCTCATAAAGAGGCACACCATGATTTAGATTTACTCTGAGCTGTCAGACAAGAGATTTTCTACTATGCTTCAATGCCAAAAGCTGAAATCCCAGTTAACTGTCTGGCTTGTTCTGGTCATATTGTTACACCGAGGAGAGTTGGATTTGTGTCCTCTTAAGAATTATTCCCTGTTTGTTTAAATATCCTTTCATCTTGTTAAAGAAGTTCTTTTTTTTGTATCAATTTATGAGAAGTATCGGTATTTCAATGGAGTTAAAAAAGCAGCCAAACGAGTCTCTCTGCGCTCAGAACTTGGATATTCTAACAGATATATATTTTATGTGGGGATAAAACCTGTGATCCTCTACAGTATTTTCAGGACTTTTTTTTTTTAAACTCTGGACCACCCTGTTACCTCACCTCCTGATTGTATCTGGAAGATACTGAAGCTCCTGTGTCTTTTTCTATTTCAGGAAAAGTCTAATCTCTTTCTTTGCTCTTTAAAGATAATGCCTGACCTGACAGACTTCAAACTAACAATGATAATTTCTCTACAGCAACAAAAACTTCCCAACCAATCTACCTAGTGTTATATTTAGTTGTAAAAATCTGGGGTGAAATTATTCCACATTTTTTCCAATAGGTCTTCATCCATTTTTGAAAAGCAGCAGTTCTGTTCACTAACATGAAAATGATCCAAACCAATTCATTTGCATTGGACACACATTAGCTGACCCGTTGGCAGATTTTTCCCCTCATGAATTTTGGCCTTAGTTTTTGATTAAATTGCTGGGATTTAAAAATCAATGTCCATGACCGTCAGGACTGTCAGCGCTGGCAGATACTCTCTGTTAACAGTAAAGTAAATAGAAACCCACAAAGGATTATTTTCTGAACTGCGTCTCATTTACATCACCACATTTTGGATTTGTAATTTGTGCTGAATCAAGTTTAAAGTCTTGTGTCATTTCCAGGTCATCATAGAGAGAGATATTAGCCAGAATGTGCCAAAGAATATAAAAGTCAAGTAGTGAGAGTGTGCTGCCACTGTGGCTGAGTGAGTCTGCATTATTTGTAGCCATACTAGAGGTTCAAGGGATGGTCGGTCCACCTCTTTAGTCCAGACTAAAATGTCTCAACAGCTATGGGATAGATTGGCACACACTATATTCATGTTCCCCAGAGGATGTATTATGACTTTGGTGACTTTTCATGCCAAAATAAGGTTCACATTAGTGGCTTTGAGAATATCTCGATAGTAAATGGATGAATTGCAATATACATTTTGTAGAGACATGTATGTTCCCCCAGAGATGAGTTATAATGACGTTGGTTTTGCCCTGACTTCTAATCTAGGGCTACCAGCAGGTCAACATTTGAATTTGTCCAATACCAATTCCCTTCAACCACAGATGTACTTTGTGTTAAGTGTATTTAGCTTATGCTAGCATGTTAGCATTAGATGGTGAACATCACAGACATGACACCGTAGCATGGCCTTTATGTTGTTCCTTTTCTTATCAATCATACTTTAGTTAGCTTGTTTATAGTACGCAAAATACGTTGTTTTATTATTTATCTCTTCAACAGACTCTTTAACATGCCCTAAAACACATTTCTTAAATATAAAAAGGTAGAAGGATTTTCCAATAGCGTTTACATTGAGCTGAACTCCTTCAGTAATGATCAGATTATTGGTGATTAGTTCAAGTGTCCACTGATCTGTGACAGTCAAATTGTCCAGAAGAACAGTATAACTGGCGGCTACTTAAAGTTTGATGTCATTGGCAGTCTTTACAGAGCAGAATGGTTGGAGAAGCAAAGAATTCAGACATGATGGCTGTGACGGTTTCCGGAGCAGTCGGATTTATAATGATAACAATACCAATGCAAAGGAGTAAATGGGCGTACAGTGCTGCATCTACAGAGTAAAAAATACACTGGCATGTAGTTAATCCGTTGAGAGCATGTAAGATGAAGACTCCTGATGATTCATTTGTATATGAGATCCAGTTGTACACCAGCTCATTCATGACATCAGTGGTTTGGCTTCGTTTCCATCTACTGTTCAGGTCCGTCTGATTGCTCTTTATATGTTTGGAGAAAATCCGTCTCCAGGCAACAATTTTGATGTTATTCAAAATACAGTTGGGCATTCGGACGAGGAGGGAGAGGGAGAATGAACTCGTGCTTGTATACATGCGAGCTCCACACATGCGTTTGTTCTGTGGATCGTTTTGAAAAGATCGTCTGATAGGAGTTGGCAAGTGAAGGACAGAAAATGTGCCTTTTGTTTCTGGCTGTGTGTTATTTTCCATCACCTTCTTTCCTTCATACCTGCCCTTAATGAGATCTCCTGTGTCGGATCAAGAACTCCCACCAACACTATGCTGATTGCTTAAGAGACCTTGGGTGGAAAAACTGCATTTGGGAAAGGTTTTCACATGCACTTCCCTACTTGAGAATTGCTCGATTTTCTTTTTTTGGTCTTTTATGAAACAGGTGTTTGAGCAGACATAATGTTTAATCATTACATGCGAGGAGGAATCCAGAACTAATCAAGAGCTCCTGGTGTTTTTTTCAACAAGAGTTGGCTCAGATACGCTGCTGGGACACCTTTCACTGCAGAGGATTCTGGTGCTGCTCACTGCACACCTACTCTCTCTCCCTCACTAACCCACAACTCCATCTTCCTGGCAAACTTTGTGCTTCCCTGAAATCCTTCAGACCTTAAACATATTTGAGGCAGCTGCAAAGCCAAGAACCATTACTGCTGTCAGAGAGAAGGCCCACTTCCAACGGTAGAGTACAATCAACTAAGTAATAGATCACGAGTAAAGACCAGGGGAGAGAGGGGGAAGGACTCCCGTCGCTCTGAATGTGGTTTGGCTCCTTCGAAACTTAATCAAGGTTCAAACTATCCTCAGCCAAAGATCAATTAGATAAATTAGACTCCAGGTTAAGGCTTCAGAGCAGAGCTGGTCACAAACTCGTAACAGTAGCCTAAACAAAGAAAGGCAGCGGCCGTCAAGTGTTCGAGGAGGAAAGACATGTTTTGAGCAAAACGGGCGAATGACCCATGTGTCCAATTTGTACGTTAGTTTGGCATAATCTCAGATTGAGCTGAATGCAGCCTTTGTTCAAACACAGTGAAACTAGAAAGAACCAAAAGGAGCCAAAAAGGAACCACTTTTTTCATGGTATGAGAAAACAGCTCAATATTCTTCGGATGCAACTGTTGTGTTATGTGAAACCTTTAGAGAGTTAAATATGTCATATATTACATCGTTGTTAAGCCAACATGTTGCTGCGTTTCTCTTTTCAGTGGCTGATCGGAGACAGAGACAGTCACTGTGGGGTCATCTGCTCTCGGACTCAGGGGAAGCCGGTGTGCGGATCGGACGGCCGGAGCTATGAGACCGGCTGTGAGCTGCAGAGGGCGCGCTGCAAAGACAAAACACTGACACTGGCACATCGCGGCCGCTGTCGAGGTGAGTAGTTAACTCTGGTTTCAGCTCAATGCCAGTGGGTAAAAATAAAATCTACTTGCAGATGGAGTAATTTGTCATCGAAAACTAAAACTCAGATTTGTGAGTCATCTGTGACTTTGTAATGCCAGAAACTATTAACATTTTCATGACGTGCATGTTTGCACATTGTTTGTCTTTTTTCCCACACAATTCTTGTCAGCAGCTGGCACTGGAAGTCTCATTCACCGGAGTTTCCATGAATGCACTAACAAGGACTTTCTAAACAGTGTGTGTTTACATCTGCAGCACTCCTGGACTGTAATATAACGTTAAAGGATAAAATATATAATCTAGTCTTCAAAATGTACAGAAAATACTGAGATGAATGGAAGAGAGGACTTCGATTAGGGGTGAATGGTGGATAAAATACCCATATGTATATGTTCTTTTATATCACGACATCATTATGTTTTAATACATTTTCTGGAGAATCAAGTGGACTAACAAACCAGACAGGACTGTGTGTTTTCGGTAAATCCAGCAAAGTGAATACCGAAAAAATCCTTCACCTAAAAAAGTCCATCATTACATTCATACGTCAATCCTGTAAAATCCAATGCTGCCATTAAAGCAGTCTTGCTCAACGAGTTGCAACAATTTAAAAAAGATCTAATACATTCAGAGATGGTAAAGAATTTATATATATATATATTGCTTATATTGTCTGCTCCTTCCTCTATGGCTGCTGGAGAGGTTCTTCAGAAAATCTGTCTAAAAACATTTGGCCTGATATACAATACAGTTGCCAGTTGCATGCTGAGAACGTCGTCCAACAACTCGTTATTTTTGATACTTGATACAACAACAGTATTGCTAAGTATACAACAATATGGAGTAAATGGCCTAAAGTATGCATCTCTAGTATCACTTAACCATGCCATGACTCCACAAAGCTTTAACTGACTTGTTTTGTGTTTCAGGTAAAAATTGGGTGAAAATCGATCAGTTGCCGGTGGCTTCAGCACCAACATCCACGTCTGAGGCGAGAGACGTGGAGCTCAAAGGTAAGGCCAATAAACTACTTATAAATTTGATCAACAGGACTACAAACAGGGAGTGATTACGGGGAGATGAAGCTTAAATGGAAAGACTCATCCTCTGTAGCAAAGATTCAAAGCCAGCACTAAATCTGAGACTATATAATGTGAACTTAAAAAAAAGAAATGCACTGGTTAACTTGAGACGAAAGCTGTTGCAGCTTTGAATGAACACCAAGACAGAGAAGTAGAACTGAACAAAAGACGTCTAAAGTGGAACTGAACTGAAGATGTCTTTCATTTTCCGCCTCGCTGTAGGCGTGTAAGTTTTAACAGACCAGGATCACACACTCACTCAGTCTCTGGATGCCAGCCACTTAACAACAGCAAAGATTGATAGGTCTAGAGTCAAGGTTGGAACTTGGCATTTCCTCCCCTTTTTTTTTTTTTTTATTTTTTTTTTCAACCCCACTGTCCGTTAGGGAAAACAGCATTCCTGACCAAATTCATTTTTGGAGTGAATGTTGTTCCCTCTGTATGGTTATACACGTTTTTTCTTTCATAACATCAACGGTGTGCCAAGGAAAGGCGAGCTGGGCAAAGCTCTCTCACGGTCTTTGTAAATGCAGCAAGCCTGTTTTGTTGTAGTGAAACTGCTGCTTTATTTAGGCAGGCAGTTCATGAACAAACCCTTGTTTACCATGGCAAAGCCTGGTCAACGCCTATTGAGGTGTGCGTGAGATTCAGATAAACACAACTGATGAATTTTACTACAAGAGATATAAATTGCAAACTGGTACAGCGAGCAACAACAAACACATATCCATCCCTATAACAACAGGCAGAGCTGCTTATTCGTTATTTAACTATCAGTAATCAAAAACCAGCTCATTATTGAGAACAAAGTGATTATAAAGTGAAGGTTTTTTTCTGCCAGGTTAGGTTGTATTTGTTTTGCAGTCAATCAAACTCTCCTTACAGCATTGATAAATAAAGAAACAAGCTTTTGGACATGCGGTTATTTCTGCCTTGCCACTCGCATTGCCATAAATCAAGCACTACAATGTTTAATAAGCCTCATTTCTAAAGTAAGACCAAATGCACTCTCAGTTTAAGTCGACGTTTATAGATTTGTGTTGACATGTCTGTCCTTTTTTTTCTCGGTGACTTCATCCCTCAGTCCTGGCTCTGTCAGTCTTTTACTCTGGAGGAGACAACATGTCTGTCTCCTTTCAGGTCCAGAGACACTTTTTTTTAAACTTTTATTTACCCGGGGGGAATGTTTGCCAAAAGTGGAGGGCTGCGGTCGCACCGGTCAGCTCCTCGGTGTGAGTGTGTATACAGGAACAGTTGAACATGAGGCTCAACTCCACGGAGCTGCGAGTGCAATAAAAACAGTAGTCGCCGACGGGATTTTGAACCCGCTGGTGTGGAGCCCACTTCAGTCTCTGACCTTTCAGCTAATTCCATCTGTGTCCCCCGAGAGCAGGAAAACAGTCAGTCAGTCAGTCAGTTTCCACTGACATTTCAAAAATATCGCTGCGGAGTCCATGACGCACTAACAATGCGGTTTGGACGTAGAATTTCAAATTAGTGAATAAATAATAATCTTTTCCTTTCACGTCAATCAAAAAGGTGTCCTTAAGCAAGTCACTTGAACATCAGACGGCGCTAAGTGGCCAACAGTAGTGAACTGTGGTGGTACTGGTCATCTCCTCCCAGGCCTGAACGGGGGGTTGTTGGGACAGAACACAACAGCGGTGCTGTTTGTACACAGTGTGTGAGAGCGGACTGTCCTGTTAATCTGTTACAGATGCAGGTCAGTCCAAGTGTCGCGTTGAGAGGAACCAGGCTTTGGAACAAGCCAGGAGACCTCAGGAGTCCATGTTTGTCCCAGAATGCAACGAGGATGGAACATTTGCGCAGGTCTGTCTCGCTACCTCCGCAGATTTCATCCCCTTCTTCTTTTTCCTTCACTTTCCCAACAGTCTCTTGTGAATCATCCCCCTTCACATCATCAGTTTCACCTTTCTGTTAAATAAACTAACCAACTCATGTATATTACAAAGCTATTGGTGTGATTTACCTTTTTGCATCTGCAGGTCCAGTGCCATACTCTGACAGGTTACTGCTGGTGTGTCACCACTGACGGAAAGCCAGTGAGTGGCTCCTCTGTGCACAACAGGACCCCGGTGTGTTCAGGTACTGGGGGAGGGAGGGGGAAACAAGCCCGGCAACCTGTGGATGAAATGTTTTTCGTAAGAATCTTATCTTAACATTGGGAGCACAGCTTGCATCTGTCCTGGCTCAGCACTGCACACATTAGTGATTAGAGGTATTTGTGAAACCAGCTCAGCTCTATTCCGGAGTAATGTTTAACAGGTTGAATGATTTAAACTCACGTAGAAGGGTTGGATGTTTCCCGACAACTCTTTATTAGGGCGGAGAGGCAGCATAACGAGCATTCGAAATGTTTCAATGGTGGCTGCATTTGTAAGATCTTGGAGCCAGGAGTGCTGGGAAGCCAAGTCCCTGAGGTTTGAGCCAACTATCTTTCAGTCGCTTTAGGAATTCTAATTTTCGTCACAATTCAACTAGAAAGATAGTTTTAATTCATAGTTTTAAATCTCCTTATCAAACAAAAGATTCAGAATGCGTGCGTTACATATACGAGGCAGAACTGGAACTGAGTCACTATCAGTGAACTTCGCCTACGTCTGGGCCTTTGGGTTACAGTTAAAGAGGATCCGTCTTGCCATACGGTGGGCACATGTGTATTACATGTCATGTGGCATACAGCAGGTGCAAGGTCAACGAGAAGGCTAATGGCCATACATTCAGGGGCCTCCCGGCTCTCCCCCCTGTCTAACTACTCTCAGCAGGCGGAGAGGAGAGGGAGCGGTGCTCTGAACACTCGTCCTGGATGGGAACACTTTATGATAATCACCATCATTTTCCCTCAGAAGATAATACACAGGGGTCTTTGCCAGAATTGGATTGCACAGCCACTAGAGCATATGGAGCAAATTTTGCGTGGAGAGTGTGGTGAGAGCGGTCGCATGCCCCTCTGAAGCTGCTCAACAGACCGCCAGAGGCTTCCCGCTCTCTCCGTCTTTTCCTCCCTCAGTTTCCTTATCTCCTTCTCTCTGCCTCAATCCTCTCCGCCTTGTTTTATCTGCATTTCCCCCACTCGTGCCACTAATCACCTGTATGGTTTCTCTTGGCACCTGCTAAGTTGCAGTCCTTTCAGTAGAATCAGTAAAGTTCACAAATGGAGCATGGTTGCGTATCCATTCATTGAAAAAAAACAAAAACAAAAAAAAAAAACAAACACACTGCTTTTCCCCATTTACAAAAGCATTTTTTTCTGCACTCTATCAGCACTCAATGGAATAAATCATTTCAGTTGTCCAGGTTACATTAATGAAATTCAGTTCATGTTACAACACTGTCTCCACCAGTCTCATTTCTGTCCTGCATAAGATCCAATATCTTCATTGTTTCTTGCAAAGGTATGTATGACACTGGGATCCAGAATCTGGGCACCATGAAACCGTAAACAGCCGTAGATGCCCAACAAATAACCTTTACTGACATCCTCGGACGCCCCCGTAAACTATGACCCAAATCAATCATCTCACATACATTTGCAGGAAACTTCCGTGAATTTATGGGAACTCATGCTGGGACAAGTGGCTTGTCAGGTAGTAAATTCCCTTCCAGTTGCCTTCACTCAAACTTTCTCCACTTTGCCCTTTCATTGTAATTTGGTTGCACTGTTTAACTTTGCTCTTTTCCCCATGGATCCACGCATGCATGATTACTTGCATGCACCAAACCAGAATGATATTTGCAAACGTACAACTTCATTTAACTGCCTATCCACAGATGGTGCAGATCTCATGGGTTTGGTTTCTCATTAGTCAGCATTAAAATAACGCAACAAGCTTAATGTTTCAATATTGGCCTGCTATCAATCACTAACAGAATATACTCATCAAACTTTGTTTAACTAAGTCAAGATGTCAGTGTTGGGTTAATGTGGGACTTGTTGTGTTTAGTTGGAACGATCACATTTAATTCGAATTCATAAGAAAGGTATTAAGTGACTCAAGCTCTTGCAAAATAATTCATTTGAAATGTGGTGGTTCATTTTAAGTATTTCCTTTTGTTTCTAAATTGAATAAACAGTGTTTTGAAATTAAATTCTCTAATTGTTCCCCAGGAGTTATTGCTGCTGTTTAGTCTTTGCTTTGTACATGTTGTGTTTTTTTCCCCTTTTCTTTACAGGGTCAGTAACCGACAGACCACCCGGGCCACCGAGCTCTGGTAGAAAAGGTGAGATGAGATCTGCTGTAAGTTTGTGTGTGCATGCGAGTGACTTTTTTTCTATTTGTATGAAAGAGACCGTAAGAGTTCAAAATATCTCTTGACCGGGGTTTGTTCCATCTTAGCCGTGCAAAGTCCATGTTTGTGCAGAGTAAAAAGGGTACAGGACTGATGTTTCCCTTAGTGGATTGGATCTAAATGCTCTTTATAGCTAAATAATACATCTTAAAACTAGATTTTTTTTTTTTTGGCATGCAAGCATGATGCTGACAGTATGTTTCAAACAATGGTTTTGCTCTAGTCATGGGTTTCTTCATATTGTATTCGTTGCTGAAAGTGTAAATAATAAAAATGATATGGAATGACTAGCTCAATCCATTAAGAAAAAAACTGAAGTGAAAACTAATGCTAAGATTCTTTTAAACCCAGATGGGGATGGGCAGTCTCTCAGGGTTTCTTTGTTATAGAGCACTTTAGTTAGTCAAGTTAAGGGTTTGCTGTCGATGCTTCCATTAACTGTTTTTTTCCCACCTAGCAGTTTGTAGCTCACAGTCCAGACCTGGATCAAAAAGTAATTGACAAATACTGTGAGTTACAGAAATTGTTTAACATTAGCTCAGTATATCATCATCACTGTGATTCACATTGGACATTTAAGAAAGCGTAAAAAATAAGGAATCAAAGAAATACTGGTGCTTATTTCTGTCTAGTGTTGTGATCCAGGTTTGAGACCAACAAAGTAACTGCTGCTTTTATTATTCACAGTTTGACCAGATCAGGTCAGTTTGACCTCAAGTGTTTTTTAAATTTGCTGCCTAGCAATTTTATTTAAGGACCTACTTTAGTGTTTTTAGAATGACTCCAGTTCTCTGTGGTTTGCTTTTGATCACATTATTTCCTAAGGAATTTTCCAGATGCTACAGCACTGCACATGGGTGAGTATTCAAGGTAGCTGAATTCACAGCATCTTCTAAGATCCCTTACAACTTACCAATTTCTTAAATAGGACATTGACTCTTTCAGCCTGTACTAGACTGTAAAATGTAATGTTTGGGCTATGGTTTGTAAACACATCATTATATCAATATGAGATGCCATATTTAAAAACAAAAACATGAAGCCCACTTCATAGTAACTTGTAAACAAGTTTTGGATGCCAAAAAAATAATATTTATGGTGTCAACTCTCTAATTTGAACATTTTAAATACTTAATTTGATCAAATTCTGATGGTTTTTTCCCCCCCAAGGGATCCAGTGTTTAAGAAAGGTTTAGGGCTGCCGGGTTGAAGGAATTTCCCCGCAGTCATTATGATTTGGCTCAACAGTTCGATGTGTGATATTATTGCCTTTTATTTTGTGCAAAACATTTATTTATTCTTGTGTATTTATCCTGAGTTTAGTGCATTTTTAACAGTTTTCTATGTAGTTAGCATGAGGCTAAATCCAACCGAGAAACATTTTATAAGAGAGGTACTGCCAGGACGCTTCTTTTTAGTATCTTTTGAGAATGTAATGTAAATTCATCCATTGCTGCATATGTAAGGAACACAACTAAATCAGAATCATGTTTATCCTGAGGGTGATGCAGAAGCAAATACCATAAGGTAATCAAATCCTAAAGCGTGTATCCACCTGGGAAAATAGATGTTTTCATATTTCTACTGTACAAATGGCGCCGTGAAGTACAAATGGCTGATTGTAGCGAGGAAAGTCCGGGGGACAACTGGAAAGCATTCTTATTTTTGAATGAAATGAATATCCATAACAAGTTTCATCAAAATACGGACATTCCAATACGAGACTTCCTTCTCGGGGACCATGGAGTAAGTCAAGGGTGATTTTTGGGGGTGGAGCTGATCAGACCGTCACCCAAGTCATTGGAAATTATCCTCAGGAGACCACCAGTATCACCAGTATCACACACCAACGTCAGTGCACGGCTACTTCATACTTCATAAACCTGATGAGTGTTTGGGGCAGACCAACCAATCAGACGACGGACCGAATCAACATCTGCATCATCTTATTTTGACACTGAAGAAAGAAGTTCTTCACATTTGATTATTCACCTCTGTGTTGGATTAGTTGTGAGTGAGCTACAACTGCACTGCACTCATGCGGGTCCTGATGGGGAGGGCGTTCTCCTCATTTGTGTGCATGCGAGTGTAAGCATGTGTGGTTTGATGAAGTGTGCTAAATGTGCAGCCTGATGGTGTTTCGTGTGAGTGTGTCGGTGTGAGGAGTTGTGTTTATGTGTATGTGAGAGATGTGGAGCCACATGTGGGTGATTGTTTTTCTACTATTCTATCTTTCTCTCCCTCTGTTTTTCTATCTATCTTGGCCGGGCCATGTGCAAATCCCAACCATTCAACAGTTCTGGAGAGTAGATTGTATTAACCTCAATAATGGTAGTCTCTTTCCGTTTCTTTCTCACTCTCAACCCAGATGATGGCTCCAAGCCCACCCCCACCATGGAGACTCACGTCCCCCCTGAGGGTGATGGTAAGCCTCCTATTATTACCTCCTTCACCTGTAACATCTTGCCAAGATCGTCCCTTAGTTTTTCTGAGTTGTATGGGATGTTTTCAAAGCGATGCGGCTCACATGGTTTCTCTTTTATGCACTTTAAAACTGTTGATCCTCGGATTGTTCCGACAGCTCAGCAAAGCTGCAGTGTGTCAAGATTTTAATATTCAAAATCAAGACGCCATCTCTTCAGAAAGCACCATTATATTAAATGGAAAATTCCAGCTGTTGAAAATACCAGATGACATATTTGATATTTTTGGAAATGCTGGGATCTTCACTGCAATTTCAATTTTGGTTTTGTGGTCAAACACACGGCTGTGCAAGTGTTTTAGTGATGATCACCTGAAAGTATGGAAGTTATTGATCTGGGCTCTGTCTTCTTGTCATTACAGAGATAACGGCTCCAACGCTGTGGATAAAACAGCTGGTTTATAAGGAGAATAAGCAGAACAGCTCCAGTTCCAGAAAGCAAGGTGAGACAAAGAAACTCATCCTTATTCTGAGACTGTTACGCATCATTTCTTCCTTGATATGAATCTTTAATCAACACTTAAAATGGCTTAATAACAACAGGGCATCAATTCAGTGTCAACGCAGTACCCATAGATTGCTAAATCAGAGCCGTATCAAACACAAGTGGCAGTTTTGCGTATGGGAAGCCAGTGAGGGATCACATCGCTGAAACATATCACTGATAAACCCACCTCTCCTTCCAGTACAACCACCTACTCAAATATCACCCATGTACTGTTTTTAGGATACAATTATTAGCCCCATATTGATCTTGAAGATGAAAACTACGCCAAAAAAGTCGCCTAAACCCTAAATAAAGTGAACACAGTGAAAGTATCGTCTCGTCTCCGGTGTGACCGGTTTCAAAAACTAGTTTAAGATAAAAATGTAAAACATTCCCAGTTTGAGGACAAGGCTGTGCTGCCGGTTTTATGTTTCTTGTTTTTCTTTCCTTTGGTGTAATTTGTTTAGCTTTCTCCGTCTCCTTTTCAATTACGCCTCGGTGTGTTCACTTCCCTCTGGGCAGCTGGACTACTTTCACGCTTCTGCAGCAAGTCAGTGAGTGAAAGTGATAGGGGGAGTGTGTGTTTGTGTGTGTGTGTGTGGATGGATTTATTGGTAAGTTGATATATCGTTTGATTTTTGTCTTTTATTCAAAAGTCTGCAGAAGTTTTTTTCATGTCCTAGTTACCTTACATTACATTACATAGTTCTGTTGTGTTTCGTCTTCTAACTTGCCACTGGGGCGGTGCGATGGAGAGGTTTAACGTTTGTATAGTTTTGTTTCGGCTAATCATTTTTTATTTTACAGATGTTTTCTGAAGATATACAGGTTTTTGAAAATGAGCAGAATAGTTTAAACTGATCCTCAATCAAACGCTGTGTCCCCAGCATCAAAAACGTTATAATACAGTTTAAACACATTGGCCAAACTTCATATTTTGAATTAACATATCCAAATTGATCTCTCCACCACACGATAGGGAACATAAAAAGCTGATGGTATTATTGTTTTTTAGAGTGATGGCGATATGAAGTGGGGAAACTGTGGTCGGGGCAGCATTGTGGATTGTGTTTTAGATGAGAGAGATTCACTGTGACAGCTCTTTGAAACTTCTATGGAAACACCAGCTTCCTGTTTCCAATTAGCATCCGGTGTCCTCGCAGTACGAGCGACAAGGCCGACTGAGGGGGACATGTCATCACGTTTGAGAGAGACATGAGCGATGTGTGTGTCTGAACGGCATCTGTATGTGATTGCATACAGTATGCGTGTGTGTGTGCTTTTGGATGGGTGTATCAAAACAAGATTTAAAGCCTGTGTTAGTGAAAGAATGTGTGTGAATGTGCATGTGCATGTGCATGAAAATGGATGTGTTCCCGAGTGTGTTTCAGAGTTTGGCAATAAGAAACAACAACTCTAGTATTGCACTAAATTGGGATGTTCTCGTACTTAAGCATTTCTAATTTTGATAGACGTCTCTACTTTTTCTCCAACACATTTCAGAGAGAAATTTTGTAATTTATGATAGCTGTAGTTACTAAAGTAGTCACTTCAAAGATTCACATATCACATCCAACATAACATAAGATAAATGCAAAATATAACTGATATAATGCGCGCTTTCTTTTTGTCATTTCTTTCCTGCTCTACCTCACCAGATTCTTTCTTTGCATTCTCATCTGATTTGAAAACATTTTAATCCCAAAAACGTTCTTGTGACCTTCACTGCTAAAAATCTGTTTGCAAAGTAGAGAAGTTCAACAAATCATCAATATTTACAGTCTCTTTCTCCCTATACACTATAGAGTGCTGAGAAAGCAGCCGTCCTCTGTGCACATAAACTACGCTGATCTCTCCATAATTATGATTTAGAGCGATGCGGAGATTGTGTTAGTGAAACGTGTTTGCTTGGGCAAAGCGATGCAAAGATCATTTTTCAAAAAGGATGCTTTGTTGCCAGACTTTGACGTGCTGTTGTTCCAGTGCTGTGAGGAGAGGGAAGCGCTCTGTCATGCAGCTCATTTATAAAAGTGTCGGGGGGGAACCAGAACCTTGCTAACCGCTAACTCCCCCCCTTACGGTGAGGAAAAGAAAAGAAAAAAGGAAAAGATGAAGGGAAATAGTCAGATCGTCGCATCTTTGAGCATGACTTTGTATAAAAAGCTGCAGTCTAAAAAAGTTTATTCTAATCCTGTTTGCATGTGTAGTTTACGGCAGCTTGAACTGGTTTACTTTTAAGCACGATAAGCGATGACAGTAACACGTTATGACCAAACACGCCAACGAATGATGTGTTGAAAAGTAAGACAACTGTATTGAAAATGACGTTATCGTTTTGAGTGAACTCTCCATCATCTCTGGTCTTGTTTCCCTTTGGGTCATAAACACACATGCACCCACATACCTACTCACAGAGTTCCCCTATTACTAATACTTCCGCTATTTTAACAGCAAAGACGGCTCGCTATAGACAATATTGCAGTGATTACCCGACAGCTGAAAGCCATTGGAGTGAAGCGATGAGGAGAGAGCACTGTGTGGGGTGGGGGAAGCAGAGAGAGAAAGAAAAGGAAAGTGAAGGCATGAGGGATAAAACGCTTGGAGAGGTGGGAGGAAGGGATTAAAATAATGATAAAATGTATATCATAATTGAAGAGAAACAGAAATCAGAAAAAGAGAAAAGTTTTTAAATAGTTTCACTTTGTTTTTGAGCCTGGAGGACAAAGTGAAAGGCTTACAATAGGGCAAGTCTGATCTCATCAAAGGTACTGCAGATGTTCATCTTTTGTCCATTATCAGTCTGCCCTGAAGAAGAAATTACCACAACAACGAGCAAACAGTTCCTGACATCCACTTGTGTGGCTTTCTTTTCTTTCTTTTTTTTTCAGGACAATATTTGTTTTCCGAGGGTTTGTGTTTCTCATTGTTCGAAACATCGTTTCCTGCCAAGGGAAGAGAACTAAAAAAATTGAAAAAAGAAACAAAAATAAAAAAATAAATAGAGCAGAAATTCAGATATCCAAAGCAGGCAAAGAAGTCGTAGATTCAATTTCACCTCCACATAGAAAAAAAAGAAGAGAGGATTACATTGCAAGTGTCCAGCCATTTTCCATTTATATGTATGAAAACAATTTTCTTTTGGGATTCCTAGCGTCTGGCGCCAGCATAACCTCTGTATAATAAACACTGCTAAATAATTTGGATGTGAAGGAACCTTGGCGAGGACCAGAGGCCACGACACAGCGCTAAGAACACTTGAGTGTGAGTCTACGCAGGAGAGAAAAAAACAAAACGTCTTTGGTGTAGGCACACGTTTAGCTCTCTCTCTCTCTCTCTCTCTCTCCCTCTCCCTCCCCCCCTTCCTCCTCCGGGCCACTGCTGAACCTGCCAGAAAACAAACCTGGAGATACTAGCGACTTCGCCGTACTGCACTGATTATTTCTTTGCTTACTGGCACTGTGCGAGCTACCGGCCCTTATGGCTACTTATGGCTCTAATCAGCTCGATGATGTGAAAGTACAATCCTAAAAATAAAAAAAGGCTTGAAACGATTATTGTGACCCTCCTATCGCAGCTCAACGCTTCACAGAGCACTTGAATGTAAAACGAAGAATGGATCAGGAGCGGTAAAAGCACACTTCATCGCCATGGTAACAAGTTTAGCTTGAGGCTCTGTTGAACTTGGCTCAAGAGTGAGTGATGGACTAAATGAATGTGAGAGTAAATACGGTTTGGTGAGGCTGAGGCTGAACAGATCAATATGACAGATCGTGGTGGGAAACCACTTTCTGATACGACACAAAGAAGGACTTATAAAGGTTTTATGGTGGGCTCAGTCAAATTTGTCGATGGTTACAGAATATTTGGTACAGCTTGGTTAGGTTTGCTTGTGTCCATGGTACACAAGTGGTGGATAGCAGCCTCTCTGACACAACTTTTCGTGGAGCTTTCACTACATCCTACAGTCTTAATCAGCAGATTTAGTTTTCTGAGTCGTCTCAGATAGGTTCACTAATCATTTCTGATAACAGGTTGTTGTATATAGTTGCATCTTTCTACTAAGCTACAAAAAAAGCTAGTAAGAGGACCTTGAGTTACGTTTTTTTGCTACTAAAGTATTTCCAAGGCCAGTAATTAACATTCATGATCAAAATACCCCTCAATCCAACATTAAAACATTGTTTTGGAATGTGGTGATTGATGCCCGACAGTCATGCATTGAGTTGCTCTATAAAGTGAGCTGAAAAATGATAAATGCCATAGTGAGCACTTTTACCAACGAGTAGCTGGAAAATCCCAATCAAAACTGGATCGGAATCTTTATGTTGGGCAACTTCATGCTCCAAACAGTGACTTACACCATGTACAATATATAGAAGCATATCACTATAAATGCTTTGTTTAGTAGTTGCTAAAACGCAATTGTTTTGCTATGGCATGGTTTTCCTGAATTTACGTATTTCGATAACCTGGTTGTCTACAGTCTTTCATCTTATCCTACACCGTCTATTTACATCCAGCCAAGTTGGAAATGCTAGCGGTAGTAGTATGAAAAAGCGACAAAGTATATGTAGGGAGTAGGTTAAGGTACATGAATGGGTCAAAGTCAGTGTTTTCAACCAGGAGCCTATTTTAGAGTTTTCAGTTGCAGTTTGGTTAGGTTTAGGGAATAAAACTACTTGGTTAGGTTTAGGAAAAATAAACATAGCCTACAGTGGGCTAAATATATGCAAACAGTACCTTATGTGTGCCTAAGTAACCTGGGTTCTTATAGCATCTGCATTATTCTTTTTTTGTGTTTCTAGTTTCCCGGTTGTTGTGCCTCTGTATTGAGTGTGTTTCTCATGGTTTTAGAGAAGGTTCCCTCTTGTGACCAGGAGCGACAGAGTGCGCTGGACGAGGCTCGGCAGAATCCTCGTGAGGCCATTTTCATCCCCGACTGCGGGCCCGGAGGCCTTTACAAAGCGGTCCAGTGCCACCAGTCCACAGGCTACTGCTGGTGTGTTCTGGTGGACACGGGACGGCCCATCCCTGGAACATCCACCAGGTAATATCATTTATCGGAAAAATCACTTTTGAATATTTTCAATTTAAGTGTGTATTACATTAAATCAGTAGAGTAGCTTGTTTTAAGGAGTCTCTTATTTTAAGTCTGTGAATTAAACATTTTCTAAGACTAAGAGTCCATCACCATAGCAGCTCTATGAGGCTTTACTTAGGTATGTTTCTCCAAGCTAAATGCTAACATCAGAATGCTAACATCCTCACAGTGACAATGGTGACCATCTTAGTGGAGCGTGTTAGCATGCTAACTTTGTGAATCTCTTATAGGGGCCAGAGTAAAATTCAATGATTCACCAAAGACCTTAGGGTTCATCGACTGGGAACCACGAATGTCTGAAAGTCTGGTAGCATTTCATTGAATTAATATTGAGATAGTGAAATGGAAGAAAGTTTGACCATCTGGCGGCGCTAGTGGAAAGGTCAGGGAATAAACAAAATCACTAGGATTCATCTTGAGGGCATCATGGATACCTGTACCAAATATCAGAGCAATCCATCAAATAATTGTTTATATATTTCAGTCTTAACAAAAGTGGTGAACCAACCGACCAATATTGCAATCCCAAGAGCTAACGGCTAAAATGTATTTTTAATTGTTAAGACCTTAAATTTCTTGAGGAATTATAAATCAGTTGTTGACGTAATTGATGTAAGCTGCTGCTGCCTGTTCACTTGGCAAAATAATAAGCTCCAAGCCCTGATGGGAAAAATCCTTGAGCTGACCATAAACACTCAGCGTTTGGTAAGACGTCTGTTTTCAGTGCAGTTGCTGCTGTTTATATTTCTTTCATGGAAATGGCGGAGGCACAGTGGGGTTTTTGCAGGAGCTGTACGTCACAGGGATTGAGAATAGGCAATGTAGAATAAATGATGCCCATTGCTCATGATTTGGTTGTTTAAAAAACGTGAATATTACAACTTGAAACACAGTGACAGGTAGATGGAAAGAGATCGGATGTTTGAAAAACTGTCAGCATGCTCCGGTAAATAGATGAGCTGTTTTTGTTCCAGAAGAGGCATCATCATTCTCTTTGCTACAAGAGGGTTTATGCTTTTACAGGATGAGGAACAGACTATCAGAGAGAGTTGGTTGTTGGTCTTACTATAGTTTGAATACAGGACAATGCAGGTTGAGTTTCAAATCAATTCAATAAACGTGATTTTATTATTGACAGCCCCACAAAAAACTAAAATAAATCACTTTCACGGAACAAATTCTCATCTGCATCTCAGATATATTGAATGACACCCTTGAGGCGACTATATCTTCACGTGAAAAAATATTTTCTGGGGGTCTAAACCTCATGTCACTCTTCCCAATTTCTTTCATCTGGACAGCTATGTGCAGACTCATGCATCAGACATTTCTTTTTGGATGAATGGCTTAGCAGACTGTGAAAAAATAAAATGACAACTTGCTTTTATGTTGAAAAAAAAAAAAAAAAAAAAAAAAAAAAAAAAAAAAGGCAAATGAGACACACATGCTCAATTTTCCATCCTACATGTCTGCAGGAACCACTGATACAATGGCCAGGAGAAAACGAGTCATGCCATGTATAATGCCGAACAGTTTGTTATGGCTCTGAAGCAACTCTTCATGCACGTCAAATCAAATTAAGAGAGGCTAATCACTTCAATAATTATTTAGAGATCAACAGTGAATACACAGATTAAAGCCAAACAGCAATAGGTTGTACGGTAGTTTTATGAAGCCAGAACGGCATGAATGAGTACAGATCCATGCAGTGAAGAGATTAACAAGAGAGCATGTTTTCATAATGAGGAAAGACAAAGATATTTCTCCTGCATCAAAAATGTCTCCAGGTTTTAAGCTCAAGCTCAGATTGTTCTGTGGACCGAAAAGGAAAGTCTTTTGGGGTGTTTTGCTAAATTTGACATCATGGACGAGCCTCCCCTTTTGCTTCTGCTGTTCACACATTGCTAAGACAGGTTTATTCTTTCCTTCTTCTGCCTCATGCAGCCATGTTCCCGCTGTCCTCTCCTCTCTGTGTAACAGGTACCAGACGCCAGAGTGTGACGGCGCGGCGCGATCTCGCATCTCAGACACTGACGATCCCTTCGAGGGCAGGGACCTGACAGGTTTTTGGTTTTTTTTCCTTCTTCGCTTTACACTGCAGTTCAATTTATTTTGGGACTTTGGGGATTGCAAACATTTTTTGGGGACTTTTAACAAGAGTTTTAACAAATTAGGAAGCTTAAATATTCACTAGTAATCCTGCAAAAGTTTTGATAATGACAAGACCTAGGAGAAAAAAAAGACATTCCTGATGCTTGCTAAACCACGAGCTCTTTAGTTACGGTTGCTATGACTTTCAAGCTTATGATCTTCCACATCTCATCCAGTTTATGATATTTTGGGGAAGATTACAATTTAAATTCTTAGTATTTTTTTGACAGTGGACAAAAGCAGCTTCTCATTCCTCGCTAACCCGAGCAGGGCTTAGAGCGATTTTTTTAAGATGTGGATTGTCGACGTGTTTGGCCAACATAAAGACATTAGAATAGAGAACCACACTGTTGGATCCACTAAGAAAAACTTTTTCTACTGTATTTTTTTGTGTGGAAATGCTTTAAAAAAAAATGTATACGTGTATCTCTGTTAGCACAGCTCCATTGAGCAAGCTCAGAGACTTGGAAAAAATGGGTTTCCACCTTTACAATAACTGACCAGATTGAGGGTTTGGATTTAGAATGGTCCACTTTCTGCTGTTGGATTCAATGGCAGCAAAGATCAGAGAGGTGGTAACCTCGGCTCATACTCCTCTGCCCGTGTTACTGCTCACTTACTTCAGCTGCCCTCGTGTTTCCCCATTATTTAAGGTTGCACTGTAACTCTTATTTAATCCCCCATCTGGTGGATTTACAGAGTCGAGCATGACTCCTGACTGTGCAGCAGATGTGTGGCATGTTTTATGGAAGTTGCGAGTGTTGTGGGGGTGCTGGTGCGGCTGTGGGGGGGCTGCTGGGGGGTGTTGGGAGACCACGGGGTGCTGAGTGGAGATATTTTTACGTACTGTAGAGGGATGTTCTGAACCGCCACAACAAAGCACGATACTTCATGGTCGTCACATGGAGGCAGGAAGAGAGGAGTATGCTAGAGAGGGGAGTCTGTTAACAGCATGCAGCTACAGGTTCAATCCGTCTGTGCACAGAGCGGCACAATAGCACCTCTGTCATGGCACATAAGAGCTCCTCCCCTGAGACCAGAGGCTGGGGTCTGATAACTTCTAGTTCAATCAGTTCAGGAACTGTTTTATGTTCAATGACATCTTGTCCGTCAACAAATGCTGCATCTGTGGAGCAGCGAGAGCCACAGTGACGCAGATGTGCTACCAAACTCCACTCTGGCAACTTAACCAGCTGCTCTGTGGTCAGTTTATGAAGAGAGAAATGAGCTTATGTTTGTGAATCCAGCTTTATCTGGAGAAAAGTTTAAAATGAATTTTTCTGTAGGTACAAAAGTAGGAAATTAGCTCCAGAATTGAGTTTTAACCACCTGTGGTGTTGATGATTGATTAATGTTTTAAATCAGCACAACCTTACTTACTTATTCATTTCTGACTTGTCTCTATATTTTTCTTTTGTTCTTGTGAAATGGATAGTTGGAACTCTTTCATGCATTAAAGATTACTCTGAATAATCTCTGTACTTAAACCACCCACGGGTTATAAACACATGCAGCCTGTGAATATGCGCCACAGATAAACATTGCTTTATTTTAATGGTTTCTAAAGCCCCCCCCAAATAAATGTGATGAGCGTGTTTGGATTTGAATGTGCTTAAAGACCAAAACCCAGAAGACCCAGAGCCTGTTGGACGCTGCCAGAGGTCCCATGCCACACTGTGCCCTTGACACCTTGCCACATAGGAGGCATACAACATAACGGTTTGCGCTTCATAACACCCCAATTTAACACTTGGATTAAGGCACAGCGAGGCAGTGCTCCTCAGAGCTTGTTGCGTCCTGGAAATGCTAATTGGATTCACCTGGCGGCAGCAGACCACCTCCCACAGAACCCCCTAATCCTGAAAAGACGGGAACGGAGCAGAGAACAAGGAGGCCTCGAACGCTCAGAGGAAGGGGAGGAGGGGATCGACTGGGAAAGCTCGAGTGGAAAAGACGGAGAGACTGAAAAAACAAAAAAGAAAAAAGAATGAGAAGATTAGTTTACTATGCAGCTGCGTTTGAAGTTTCCCTTTAAGAGACACAATTAGGAGGGAAACATTTGCACTGGTTTAGCGTGCTATTAAAAGGCATACATCTGGGCAATTAAAAAAAAGAGGTGTTCAGAATTGTGTCATAAAAGTTAACAGGTCTGCACTGCTCAACACAACTCTCATCACCGCACACTTCTGTTCCGCCTCTCGACATGTGCCTCGGCTCTGCTTTTTCTGAGCGCATACAGAACAACCAAACTATGTAATTCAACTTAGAGTTTGGTTTGTCGTTAGGCTGTGGACAAGGTTTGAGTGCTTTTTTTTTTTAACTGTGTAACAGTTTCTGTCATTCTGGTTCGCTGATGTCGAGGCTTTAGTGGCTCTTCGGCCTCACTCTGCCGTAATGACTCAAACTAATTGTGGAAGGTAAATTTCGGTGTGTTCTTGTCTTTGATTTGTGCCAGGCTGCCCAGAGGGGAAGAAAGTGGAATTCATTACAAGCTTGTTAGATGCCCTCACCACAGACATGGTGCAAGCCATAAACTCACCAGCCCCCTCCGGTGGTGGGAGGTAAGTAATATCACGAAACGTTGAAGACGTATAAGAGTTATTGTACCTCATCAGGATACCTCATGGCAGATCCTTCATGGGAAACTTCAACCTCTTCTGTTTTTTTCTCAAATCATCCCTCGCTCTGGTTTTCTGAATTGAACACTAATATTTTATCTCTGACATGCACAGATCTTGGCACAGACGCTGACAGGGTTGGAATACGTGGAATACTAATGAAATGTCCTCCTGGGCTGTAATAAAAAACACGCTGTCAGTTTCTGACATAAAACATGACTGCCTGAGGTATCCGGATTAACATCTCCTATTGCACAAAAGATGTTGTGATTTAATTAGAAATCAACCAAAAAGACCAATCTTTTTTTTAGAGTGAAGTTATGTGATGTCCACTAGCAGATAAAGAATCGCTTATCATCTCATCTACAAATTCAGTGCGTTAGTCTTTTGTATTTTTGTTGCTTTATTTGTGTTTTATTGCTGTGAATAATGATGAAAAGTTATTCCTGCCTTTAAACTAGATTTTAGTTCCTTACTTACATTCATGCCAATCATTCCGGGTTTTGTAACATCAATGTTTTCATTCCCATCTGTGCCTCTAATCCTAACCAGGTTCGTTGAGCCGGATCCCAGTCACACTTTAGAGGAGAGGGTGGTGCACTGGTACTTCGCCCAGCTGGACAACAACGGCAGCCACGACATCAACAAGAAGGAACTCAAGCCGTTTAAGAAGTACCTGAAGAAGAAAGCCAAACCCAAGAAATGCGCCCGCAAGTTCACCGACTACTGCGACCTGAATAAGGACAGATCCATTTCCCTGCAGGAGCTGAAAGGCTGCCTGGGCGTCAGCAAGGAGGGTAAGAGGAACAGGAACTGAGGGTTGAGAGTGGGTTGGCAGGGTCATAGAGAAAGGTCATGACCCCAGTGTGAACCTCAGGCCAGCTGGGAGAATCTGCACAGAGTCTTACGCCCTTTGGCAGGCAGAGTCACAGCTACTTTATTGAAAATAAATCTAATTAATCAGCTTTTAGACATGTCAAATTGAGGATTTACGGGAAAGAAAAGAGGTACTTGGTTGTGTTACCATTTTCCATGTGTTGTTTCTTTTTTTATTGCCAAGTTACAAGTGTAAAATACAATAAAAAGAAGCATTTCTATTTGTTCCCACAATAGATTTTGACTAATGCTTTCAACATGTCATAGTTTTAAAAAGAGTCAGGGATGAAGTAACTGCAGTGCATGTGACAAACAGATGTGTTGGCCGTCTAAATAAGGTGCACTTCTCCAGTTCATGATGAATATTTAGACCAGGCATTAGTGGAACCAGACACTGTCTCATTACTACAACTATTCATCATGAGTGTACACACTGGTCATAAAAGAGATCATTAACAAAACAGATCCCAGTGAGACACTGCTGCCAGTTACACTCCAAATTAAAACAAATGAAATAAATGTGTAAGTATTTACGAGATGCTCAGAGGTTGTGAAACACATTTAACACACAATTAAATTGTCAACTTTCAATTCATAAAAGAAAAAAATAGTATATTTTGTATAGGTAATGAAAAGTAATGAAAACATATTCTGCTTTACTCAAAGTGTACAATAGGTATTTCATTTATTATTTCATTTCATGGCATATTTGAAGTTTCAGTAACTCAAGAAGAATAAATCCATCTCCATCAAGTTCAATATTTGTTTTTGTTTTTTTCCTCTTTCTGCAGGTAGCTCAACAACAAGTGGCAACCAAGGGTCAAGGCAAGGGACAAAATTGTTCAGTAAGGCAAACTAATACGCTTCCACTAACTCTGGCTGCCTCTGGCTTTGAGTGCTGTGCTGTAGTCGGCTTATTGTGTAACCCATTAACATTCACGTTGATGAAATGCATCAGTCTGGAGTAGATACAGCTAGTTGACGGAGCAGCGTTTGATTTACATGCACAGCTTTATGTGAGTAAAGTAAGTTTGAGGTCTATGTTCTTGTTCTTGTGTGTGGATGTGCAGTAATGTGTGGTGTGTGTGTTTGTGTGTGTCCATGTCTAAGGTTGTGTGATTCAAGTGGTTTAATAAGAGTCAGATTTTGCTTCAAGTGAGTGACATTTCATATCAAGATACAAATGACATTTATCTTTTACTGATTGACAAGCCTGAAAAGCATTAGGCCAACTCTTAAGATTACCTGTGTAGGGTTTCCACTCTTAATCATTTTCATTCATTTCTTCTTGAATCAATCATTTTGTCTGTAAAATTAAGAAATTTGTGAAAATGCCCGTTATAAATAGATAAAGTCCCCTTCAAATGTGTTTTATTTTATTGAAGCATCAGTCCAAAACCCAAAGATATTTTGTTTACTATCATTTGTGACAAAAAAAAAAAACAGCAGATCATCACATCATGGCATTTTAGTTTTAAACACAGCTAAAACTTTTAATCAAATATTAAAGTGGCTGCAGATTAATTTGTTAGCATTTGTTCTCGCTCTAGACCTTTGTGACATCTTTGTTTTGTTCCTACTTTAAAAAAAAGACGCTGGCCAAAAAAGTAAATTAATGCCAATATATGTTATAGGAAGTTTTTTGGATTGTGTTTCTATCTTTTCTATCGTTTTTCTGCCTCCGTGCCCCTCTATTGAGTAGTTATTGGTCCCGTAAATGCCGTTGACTCTTTAGCCGGTTCAACGCCACATAGCACTGAGGTCATGTGTTTACCCTGGCGCTGCCCAGCCACCGCCTGCAGAACAGTGGCTCGGAGCGGGCATAGCGTCAGGCCTCTCGGACCCCGGGGCGCAGCTGCCAGGATCAACAGCCCCGGCGTTGGAGGAGCAGAGAAGGTCGCTCGGCTCGGTTGTTTTTCCCCTTTGGTCAACAAATCTCTCACCTTCATGCTTAAGAGCTGGAGGCAAAAGGCCTGACAGCTTTATACAGCTCCTCATGCTGCCACTCAGGCACTGTGAGCTGGTGACGATCGTGGAGAGAGTGAGGCATGTACAGAGAGAAGGAGAGACGGAGAGTCTGTAAGAACATGTGGCAGCGTTCTGCCTTGACTAAGATGGACAGCCGTTGTGCTCAGGTATGCCTAAGCTGATCCTAAATGGCCTGGATCGCTTTAAGTCAAGCTGCCTCTGTCAGACATTAAATCTTATCATGCTCTGTCGCAGCTTTGGATCGTCCCTGCAGTGTTGTTGGACATATTTACAGTTTGCAGTACGTGCTTTTTTTTGGTGAAGGATTGTGAGCACGTAGGGCAGAGAGGAGCACATCTGTATGAGGCTCCTCGCTTTCTAAACGTTAGCAACAGCAAAAGAAAACATCTGAATACCTTATGTTGTATTTGGGAGTGCTGCAGAGGGTGGCATCCATCCTCTGGTGGGACTGGAATCCTCATTATGGATGAGATGTGTAACAGAAGACCAGGGCAGCAGGCCTGGTAGTCCAGACGGTCAAAGCATCGTGTCTCCTTCACTAGAAACGAACAAAACAACAACAACAACAACAACAAGGTTTCACTGTTAAAATTGTTGCAACGGGACAGAATAGTCCATGATGTTCTTTTCAAAGGTCTTAATTCCATTTAGAAAGACATAAACATGCTTTTGAATAAGTGCTAACACATGCGGGTGTGCATGTTTTAATGCTTGCACGCACAAAGAACGACCGAAACATGGGCAAACACGATTATGAGATATTAGGGGATCTGTTGTGGATGCTCACAGAGGTTGTTGTTTGCAGGATGCATCGGCTCTTGTTGAGCACGAGTAATGTATACTTTATGCACAAACTCACGCAGAAGCAGCATCGAAGAGATTTTGTTACATAGAGGTTGATTGATAGACAGCGATGGACCGCTGTCCTTTTTAACCACTGGATCTCTTTAACTTTGTGACGGTCGATTTTTGATAGAAAGTTAGTCTCACATTCTCTTTTATAACAATCTGGAGAACCATTTAGCAGTCCAGCAGTCTTCTTCCCCAGTGAAAAAGTTGAGGAAATTCTAAAGTCAGCTGATACTGTGATCTGGTGTCGTGGTCGTTCACTTTGAGCACAAATCAGGTCATTTAATATCTCGGCCATTTAAAACTAGAAGTTAAACACAGGTATGCATCAAGCCTCTTCACTTGTAGCCAACTTATTGAGTATTGAAATGAATGGGACTGTGGTAAATGGCCTTCTGGGTTTTGAGTGTAGTGACTGCAGCAGGACACGTCTTCACAGCCGGGTGCGATACGAATGAGCGGATATCCCGATGAAGACGTCCTAGCCTGCTCTGTGCGTCAGAGAACAGGCTCGGCGATGTGCCGCTTGTATTAAAGAAATGCTCGAACCTGGCTTTGGATAAAAATCGCCACCGACATCCTGACGTTTCTGTTTTCCCTCCAGTCTACAGATATCAAAAATGTATCATTCTAGTTGAGGAAATCCCCCCAAAATAAGAACAACTAAGTTATTTAAAAGTAAATAATCATTATTAATATTTATGAATGAATAACTTAGACACTGACAACTTGGGTTAAAATAAATCTCATCCCTTTCACTCGTAGTATATCTGGCCAATTTTTTGGCACCCCATTCCCCAAAGTCTGCTCGCTGTATGTCAGGAAGAGGTGTGAAAATACAGGATTTCCACATTTTCAGGAGGAACATCTCAAGAATCATCAGGTTTCAAGGGAGTTATTCAACCTGAGTTTTGTAGGACAGTAAGAAGAGAGAGTAAGCAACCTTTGAAGAGAAAGATTTATATTTTACTTATAGAAAATGAACAATTAAAACCTATTTTTCACAGTTATTCTGATATCAATAATTACTGATGACTAAGGGGGGACATGAGGAATGTTGCCACCTCGTCACAGAAAGCATTCAACCTGACCAAGGACATTTCAAACTTCCTGCTCTGTTAAGCAGGTGAAGCCTGCATTGACATAAGCAGTCAGATGAGCAGATGGTGTTATTGTCCATCTCCTCTCCTCTCTTCCTTCCTTTCCTCGTCTCCTTCCCTGTTCTCTTCTCTCTCTCTCTCTCGTCTCTTCCTCTCCTGTTTGTCCTGGCTGTGTCCGTCATTAGGCAGGAATGAAAGGAGGGCATTATGAGGCAGGCCTGGCACCGAGGCTGCAGGACCATTAGAGAGCCCAGAGCCCCGTCCCCTCAGAGCCAACGGCAATATCTCCACACACCACTTGTGTTTTAATCACTGTGACATCAGCTCGTAACAGAGAGGACCGCGGTAGTTAGATGAGCTCTACCTGTTACTCCGGTGATGAGTTTGTGACGGTAAACTCAGACCTGTGTATCCTTCAAGCCAAGTCATCCCCCCCCCCCAGCTCCTGAGCCAAGTGTCTTTATCATCTGGTCCCATGTGAGGCCGAGGCGATTCACCGCTAGACGGGATCTGCTTTCAGCTCTTTATCACAAGTGGGGCCAAGGTGTCCGGGGAGAGGCCGGGTGAGCTTTGTGTTGTTAATGGCACAGACAGTGTCCTCAGTGACTTGGGGGAGGGGGGGGAGGGAGAGGGAGGGAGGGGGAGGGAGGGAGAGGACCATTCGCTGCTCTGGAGCCCCGTAATTGCAAAAGCCCGATTCATCACGACAACAACGACATTTATGTGAGCTAAAGAGAGGAGCAGCATGACTTCACCGGAGAGAGAGAGAGACAGAGACACAGAGAGAGAGAGAGAGAGAGAGACAGAGAGAGAGAGAGAGAGAGAGCGAGAGCGGTATCAGGACATACTGCTGAGCTGCATAGTTTAAGAGTTAGAACATGTCACTGATGCTGCCAAGGTAAAGGGATTAGGACACTGAACGTACAGAAATACTTCAGTTCTTGTTATTGAGTTGCTTAGTCTTGCTTGAATGTTACTTAAAGAGCCATTAACACCACGTAGGCCAAACTGCAGTCAAATAACAGCTGGTCTGAATCTGAGAGCTAAACTATTTTTACATTCAAGGATCCCTTCTTGATTTCTTTATAACCAGTTTTCCCCTCAATTCATGTTGCCAGGCCGAAGGATGCCAGCGTTGGCTGGTCAGTCCTCGTATCCCTTTATATTATTATATGATCCTAACCAAACAAATAATCTACTGAAGATGACTACTGGTGGGATTAACGGGGCATTTACTATGGTTTTTAGGTTCCCGTGAGGATGGATTGTAATGATAATGGTGTCCCCCGGATCAGGCAAACATTTCTATTTATACATAAGAAATGTAAAAAATAAAAGATTTAAATGTAGTGAGCACATTCCTGCTCCTCAGAGGATGAGCCCCTTTCATTTTGGACTCTAAGAGCTCTCCTTTGACTCCTTCCAGTAAGAATGTTTCCTCATTTCCCTGGCATTGAAATGGTTTACACAAGTTTAAATGTAGACTATTCCTCTAGTTTAAAAGTAAGAAAAGACACAATTTAATCTACAAGGTTAAACATTGTGCAATAAAATATTGAGAACATTATAAGAGCCATTTGAAATCGTTCATCACATTTTCATAAACCAACTGTGGTCTAAGAAGAGTTCAGGGTTCAGCATTGCTTCAATATTAGAATCTTAACGTGCAAATCAGATTAAATGATCTAGCTGGCGGCCACTTTCTTGATTCAATTGTATATTCATTTGTTGGTTTTTGCACTGAATTTTTCTAGCGTGGTGCAATTGACTGCAACATCTTTTTTCCCCTCATACTTTTTTTCATAACCATTTCTTCAAACTGTTTCTGAAATATAGTTCTCTCCTTACATACTGTTTGCCAAAACGGTTGTTGTGGTGGCTGGTGATGTGAGCCACATCCCTCCTTAAGCATTGGGTTTGTGTTTAAAATGAAGAAAGAAAATATGTTAAACCCAGAGGATAGAAGTTGATTCATTGTTGTGTTTTTGTAACAGACCGTTACAAAAACCGACATTTGTTCCCATAAAAATGTCACAGCTGAGACTGCAAACAGCCGTCTGGATCCCACTAGTCATGGCAGAAACAGGTTGGGGTAACATTTATTTCATACACTTAAAGTAAAAGGTGAAAGCACCTCACTACAGGACTCGTGTGGAAGATAATCTGTGATTTATGGAGCGCCGCAGGGGTTGTGATGCTTTTAAAGTTTGAACAGAATATTTGACTGTGGAGCGAATGCATCGTCTGAGACCTGAAGCCGGACTGACATAACCAGCACTGACAGAGGGTGCACCTGCACATCCCCCACCCCCCCACGGGCTGCTGACACACACACACACACACACAACCTCATATAGGCCGGTAGGAGGGACTACACACACACTGCATGTTCACATACCTGCAAACACAACATAGAGATAGAAGGAAAGACATACATATACACAGAAACACAGCCCCGTTCCGAATGCACAAATATGCAAACACACAAACACACACACACACACACACACACACACACACACACACACACACACACACACACACACACACACACACACACACACACACACACACACACACACACACACACCCTCTGACAGCCATCTGTAAGCAATTTTAGCTCTTTACCCATCTCCTTTTCTCCCAGGCCTCTCCTCTCTCTTTCTCTCTCTCTCTCTCTCCCCCCCACCCACTCATCTGATTGATGAGTGAGCAGTCAATCCCCACTGACTGTCCCAAGCAGTTTCAGCACAAATGCAACACAACACAACACAACACAACACACACACACACACACACACACACACACACACACACACACACACACACACACACACACACACACACACACACGACTTCAGAGAATGTTGAGTTATAGCTCGGTGGTCACATAACGTCAGCACGTGTGACGGTGCGTATGGTCCGTTTGAGTGTAGGTGGAGAACAGCTGCTTAGCAGTCAAACTTTAGTTAGTAACCACTGACTTATCCTGTAGAAATGACTTTTGTATTAATTCAAGAGAAGAAGATGGCAAAGAAAAAAGTTGACATGATGCTGATGGAAATAAAAAATGAAAAAACTATGTTGTTAAATAGACTTGATGTAAATCAAACGCATTTACTTTAAATTATTTACAGTCATAAACTTAAATCCCCGAATCAATATGCACAATTGATGAACATGCACATTTATTTTTAGGTTCTTATTCAAATAAAACAATCATAGTCCCGACTGGAGTCTGTTAAATGGTTTAACTTAAGAAAAAAGATGCTGGCTTTTAGAGGCAGAGAAACATCAGCTGCAGCGGATCGACAGGCATCACTAGTAATATTTTTTATTAAACTATCTTAGGTGTAACATATATTCTTTAAATGATGTGTGTTAGTCCGTCTATGTGAGCTTCTGCCTGTGGAGTGGAGAGAGGTCATTGTCTTGTCACGCAGCAGCTATGTGTGAGTGCATCTGGATGCCGGATACTAAAACAGACGAGTGAATACCTTTTTTTTCCCCCCCCCCCCCCCTCCCTCTTTCTGATCCCAGTAGGTCGTCTGGTTTGAGAAGAGAAGGATCCAGAAGCTGAGACGAGAGCAGAGGGCACAGAGGGAAGGCATCAGTACGCTTGCTGACACGAAAGAGAAAGATGGAGCAGAAAAATTAACAAGTTCCTGAGTTTCAAACAAAAAAAAAAAAAAAGTGAACAGAAAAACATGAAAAGAAAACGAAGCGGCGCCAAAATATTTGCACTTTTCTCCTCCCTATGTTTGACATTTTATCTGTTTGTACGTGTTTTTTTTTCTCTTGAAGTGACTGCAAAGGTCTGGGTAAGAATGAGAATATATTTGTAAAAAGATCACCACTGGAAGATGTGTATGATACCACATTTCCCCTTGTGTTTTTAGTCTGCTGTTGTGATTCATTCCGTCCTCACATAACAGGAACGGGCACTAACACACATTTTGTGGCCACTAAATTAAACTTACATTTCCCCTGTTACACATAGTGGCCCACAGGTCAGTGGTAAATCACTAAAGAGGAGCTTACAGTCAAATCCAGCTCACGTGTTGCTCAATACTTAAAACGAGGAGCTATGGCAACATAGACTTAAACGAGTGTGTAATGTTGTATGTGAGCATGCAATATTGAGTGAACAGCATGTATCAGAATCTAACCGTGACCATGAAGACTAATTTATCAGCACAGAACTAGCTGATTTATCCCCCATTGCACTGTACAGAACTCTCTAGATACATATACACTTTGGCTTCAGAATCAGATCTTTGTGAACAATGTAGTCTGTTTTTTGTTGAGAACATACAGTACCAGTGTTGGGGAACGCTAGCTAACAGAACTTACCACACGGTAACTTAAAGTTGTATTTTTAGTGCAACCAAAAACAAATGCAAGCCCATTATGTTGTTTGTAGTTTTTCTCAGTTATCAGCATGTTGCCTGCACAAGATGTCTCGAGGTTTTCTTTGTTTTTCTACTTTTGTATAAAGTTTGTGCTAACAAAAAATGAAATAATTTTAGTTAACATAAAAAACATTGCAAAAAGCTAACAGTAACAGATTGTGGGAAATGTGTAGCAGCTGTCAGTAATAACAAAGAGTACTTTTAAAGTGATTCGCCCCGCCCCAAATACTGGTACAGAACATACAGTCTTAGAAGTATACTAACGCAGCCTAACACATTTAGCACACAACAGGTGACACATTTTCACATGCACGTGGCAGTATCAACATATTAAAGCTGCATTGATGATTTTTTTGAGATTCACAACCCTGAACAATAATTGCCTCAAGAGTTGCATCTAGGGTTGGGTGATTGGACGAATATATTGGCTGAGTCCATATCCAGTTGTTGATTTTTTTCATTTTCATTTGTTAATTAAATGGTCCCCCTTCTCGTGAATTCCTCTAAATAATAGATAAATATAATCTGTAAAAGTGTAATATATAGGTGAAGTGTTTCGGTAAAATTACATTTTCCCACTAAAGACCATTGTGCCAATAAGTAAAGCAATCAATTTGAACATATTGCCCAACCTTAGTTGCATCCTTACAGATGTATCCAACACAGAGCAACCTCCCAATCCAAATATTTAGCTCTCGTTTTAGCTCCGTTTTGCTCTCCACCAATTCCTGAGCGAAATATCTGGATATTTAGCTGCTAAACACTCCACTATGTTCACCAGTTAGTTGCTAACTTTGTCTTTCTGGTGTTGTTTGGTGCTGAGCAGGTCGCACAAAGTCAATTGACTTGAGACTGCGGAGACCTAACTTTTTAGTAAATGTGCCATAAATACAATGAGTAAAGAGAAACTAAAAAAAGAGTGGCAGAGTTGTGTAGTAATCATCTTGTGGGTTTGTCTGTAAGAGAAACCCCTTTCACAATGTATTGTATTTCATGCCGATATCAAAAAAATATTAATGCAGCTTTAAGGTCAAACCACAATGAAGGTCATAAAGTTTTGTCACTTCGTTGCTCTGTGTGTAATTCTATGTGGCTTGTTTTACCACCCTTCTTAGTTCATAAATCATTACTCAGTTTCTACACAACTTAACAGCTAAAGAGTTTTTCCAGTGTGTAAATGGTGAATTCTGCATGTTTTCATTTTCTTTCTCACAAAATGTTCAGGTGATCATGGGTTCGTAGGGTTCGTAGGGTTCTACTGGCTACCTTTACAATAATATCATCCAATCTCTGACAAAGACCCCCTGGTGGGGATTTTATTTTTCCAAAACAGATTACAGTCCAGAGAATGACGTTTAAATATTCTTATTAGTACCAGGAAAGAGAGGTGGCACAGATGACTAAACCCGACCAGTAAATGGAGTAAGATGTTTACACGGCCCAGCATTCCGTTAATATCAGCTCATTTCACCCGTCATACTCACGTTTATTCCAGTTATTGTAAACAAGATGTGGCATTTACAAATGCCAGTTCCTAAAATAAATATTTGAGTCTCCCCCGTAATTTCGGAGTACGTTTTGTGCATGTAAACACACTTATTGTCTGTCCTCCAACAGTTGATGTCAGTCCTGCTCTGTGAAACACTTAACCACCACACATACTTGGAGCTTTGCCACCTAATGCCAGGCAATGCAGTAAGTCTTTTTAAATACCCACAAGGGTGTGAGATGAAAAGGAAAAACACCCAAAAAAAGACCTTATGAACAAGTTTTGGAATGAAAATAAAATTTCTTCCTCACATTTGGGAACAATTGAGTTGCAAAATTGGAGAATCATGAGTTTGCTTTTGTGGTCTGAATGCTTGTGCATTTGTTTGGAGTTGTGTATTTCTTATATTCCCGAGAGTCACTGCAGTGGCTCATGAACATGATATAAAAAAGGCTCCCATTGTAAATATGTACAATAACCTTTGTTTGTTTGTTTGTTTGATTTACTAAATTTCATTATGGGGTATGTTGGTGTTCACTTACTCACAGCCATTCTGACGTATACATATATACTTCTCTCTGTGTTTACATCATGTCAAACAATAGGCTATTACAGTAGCTAATTCACATTGAAACGCTTATCTCAGACTGCATGCTATAAGCTCTGAGCACTGTTTATTTGATCTGTGGTGGAGTTATTCGATTATTTCAGCTCGTGTTTTACGACTCCTGTCATCACTGTGCGCGGTCAAGAATGTATACAGTATCTATCTGGGGCTTAATCCACTACAATCACAAGTCCAGTCGCGTTTAATTTGAAATGGGGCAGCTGTGCCAAGAATGAGAAAAAGAAACGTCTCTCTCAGACGGCTGTGCAGTCTCTCCTGAGTGCCTGCTTCGGTCCAGGTCTGAACACTGGGCTTGTGTGTCTGCCGAAGTGCTTCCAGACGCCGCAGAGCTGCAGATCACATGAGAGATCTAAAACCGCCCTAACAGGCTAGTAATCACTGCTAATCACGATGGGGGGACGTATAGTGAGGGAGGCTTACAGACGACTGTCAGTCTGACGGGGAGAAGCCAAGATTGTCTCGCCGCTCACCGGCAACTTTTCCACTGCAAAGCCCCAACAGGCTTGTCAAGACCATCGCAATGTGTTCTGACAATATTTCTTATTCATGGACGAAGAAACTAGATCTGTTGAGAAACAAAACACTGAGACGTGTTGTCTTTGGGTAAAAATTGGTAAATGTAAATGCTGTGGCTTGAGGTGCAGATGTTTGGCCAAGCGAATGAAAACAAAAATACTTTTCCACTTTAATGCAGGCCATATTTCCCCGAGTTATGTGAACCTGTGTCACAATAGACACGAGACTAAACAATAGACAGGACCGAAAAGAAAAAGCTGTTTTTTTGGAGGCGAACCTACACTGATAGAGTTTACGAAGTGCAACTTGGCACACAGCAGCGGCATACACCTGGGATGTATCACTTTCCTGAGTAGTTGGTGTTTTTCCCCACCTGAACTGAGACATAAATTTCAAGCGTCCATAATGAGAAAAAGGCCTGTAGATGCCCTACATTCAGGACAGCTGAAACCCTAAACACACCAGTTATTTCTCACTTAAAGCGGCTACAATCAATAGTTTAATATTAGCAATGTATCAAATGATAATATGAAAACAAATGTGAAAGGTTTCCATTCAACTTTCTGGACCTTCTTAAGTGAGTTTTTCAGCTCACTGTTTGGCTGTCTGGCTGCAATTTTACGGTTTTGGTTCACCCTTACCGCTCTTAAAGCAGCATTTTTGGACTCAGCAGCCAGCTGTTCTGAGCAAATAAAACTCTCTTAAAAAAAAACAAAAAACCACTAGCTGCAAACATCAGACAAAGTAACGTGGTGGAGGGTTAAGCAGATAGAGAGACAGATATTTCCCTATGGAGATGGTACCCTATTACCTGACCTGTGCTCCTACAGAGCTACATTTGGAAAACATATTGGATATATAGCAATCACTTATCTTTTGCAGGAGCATATGAAAGTGTATATATTATAGGGCTAACATGCACCATTGTGCTAGCGTGTCACTGTTTGAAGTAGCTGTAAAAGCCTATTAATAATGAAATAGGTGCAATGTTCAGAAGGATTTTTCCTTTTTCAGAATTCCAACGCTCCCCTTCTCTTGCCACCGTCTTTACCCATCATAGTTGCACTACGATCATGCCAGAAAACAACAACAACAACAACCAGAGTAACAATAATAAAGAACTAATCCTAATACTGTTTTATACCACATCTACTCAAACCATGCTCAGTTTAGACTCAGTGTTGTGCAGCAGAAAAGAAGGACAAGCTCTCTGTGGGGGGAACGAAGGAGTTCAACACTGACCCCTAATGGTGAAGATGGTAAACTGCAGACTGCAACTTCAGATATTGAACCCTGTTAGCCAGGTATGCACACACATAGGTTTATTCAGCCAAGCCAATTCAATCCAATAAACTGGCAATACTTATTTTTAAAGAAAGATTATGTCCTGCAACTTTTTTAACTTAATTGGGAAAAAAATGGCAGGTGATATTGTAAAAATAGCTTAAGGTGGACTTTACTTCCTTCATAAATGATTAAAATGTGTTTGCAACCCTCTTTTGACTGATAAAAGTTGACTACAAAGATGCACTCTGTTTGGCCTCGTGATTTGTGTGCGAGATTCTCTGATTTAGGGATGCGACTTCAAAAAGGTACGGATGTTGTCAGTGCATGATGGGAGGCGGAGGGCTTCGGGGTGAGGTTGCTGGTGATGGGGGTGGTTTGGAATCGAGTGGGGGGGAGGCCAGGGAGAGAGGGTTGTATCACGGATGAAATTGGAGCCAAGAGGCAGCTGCAGTACATCTGTCTTGTACTGACACATGTGGCATTTGACTTCCAGTCTGAAGTTCAAAAGAGTTTTGTAATGACGCAGCTGCTTAGGGATGTATGCGTGTTTTAGAGAGTGTGTGTGTGTTTTCTCCTTTGTTGAAGGTGGAATGGTGGAGGGGGGGCGGGTTGCCAAAGGGGTTTCATAGGTGAGGACTGGAATTTGGGGTTTTGAAATCGACTTGTGGGCAGTACAGGTTCTGCATGATGTGGTCTCTACTAAACATATACTAATCCAGCATGTCCAGATACAGAGGGTCTAGTCTCTTTTCGCCTAAGATCTGAATTAACAAAATCGATGAATATAGGACATCTGTCCACGTAGGAGTCTGCAAGAGCCCAATACCACATGTTTTAGTATTGATAAGTCATTTTATGTTCTTTCTTTTTCTCTTTTGTGTGCATTGAAACACTTAGAAACAGATCAAACACCATTACAGGTAATTACAGAGGGCAATTAGCCTGTGTGATAGCTTAGCATTGGCGGTGGGGGGTTGACGGCGCACACCGCTCACCATTTGTGCCTGATGCCCTCTGTTCCTGCAGCAGCACCTGCCCAGCAGCCTGAGCCTGCTCGGGGTCAGGGGGGGTCGCCTGCCAGGAGGCCAGGGCTCAGGGGTCAGAGGTCATGTTCCAGACAGGCGTATCCACACGCTGATTGAGAACTCAGCTGTGGGAGCAGAGCTTGCAGGTGGACGATGCATTTTGCCCCCTAATGCTAATTATTCTTCTCTCTCTTTTTTTTTTTATGCTCAGCTGTGCTGCAGATTTGTGTTAAATACAGTCCTGTGACATCAGGGCGGTTTTGTGGTTAGATTTCCATTTGGCATATAAAGAATGAAAGTTAGCAGGGTGCAAGAACATTCTGTCCTAAATCTCAGTTAAATACATTTTACAGTAGGTGATTTAAAAGCACAATATCTTCAGTTCTCCAAGGTCTGAAAGTCAATCACAAAAAGGTCCACAAAGCACAGAACATGAAGTATTTTATATTTGAAATTGATGACATCTATCAGCAGTGTGGAAAGTTGCTATTCATAATTTACAGCGTTGACAAGAAATAAAGATGTAAATTGTGAAACTAGCACTGTTTTATAGCGTAAAGTTTTATGGGAGGTCTTCTGTTTTCTGTCTTCAACACAACTCAAGTATTTCACAAATGAGTCAGTGCAGCGCAGTAACCTCCGGTCCTCGGGGGCACACTTCAGATTTATTTGGACATATTTTACCTGAAGTTTTACGATAAAAGATCATTTTCATGCACAAATGATGTGGTTTGTGGCGAGGCCGGGTAACGTTTCCTTCCCCAACATTGGGATTAGGTTCATCCTTCTTCATCATCCTCTGTTCAAGAGGCAGGTACATGTGTATCTATCATAATTGGATTTCATTTCACTTATAACCTGTATTCTACTAGTAGAAATGCCTAATGTGCACACATGCAGACTATACATAGAGACGTGCGTGTAAAAAAAAACAAAAAAACAGCCAAGCTAACAGTCGTTGGATAAGACTGGGTTAGATTAAACTTCATCAACTGAAACTGAAGTATGAAAACCATAAAACTGAGGTAATAAGATTTTCATGAAAGTAAGATTTTAAGTTCTCCATTACATCATAGGTGGGAAAAAAGGATAATAACACATAACCCACATACAATATATGGATACGCTATTAAAAAATAGAAACCACGCAAACACAAAACACCCACAGGCACATACACAAGTTTGAACGCAAACACATGCAAGCACCAATGTGAGCACAGATCATCACCCTTACTATAATGAACCTGAATGATTAGCTTATCTATATATTAAAAACACATCAGGAGGAGGACATTTACTTCTTCCTGGTACATTCTGTTAAATCCTCGAGGCTCTAAATTGTCACAGCTTTGTGTGATGGGTGTTGCCTTTTAAGACTATCCTTGAAAGCAGCACACAGTTTCAGCTTAGTCAGCTGGTCTTGACCCACAACGTGCAATCCAGTATGCTGCTGTTGACATTTATCTCAGGTGTTACCATTTAAATTTCCTAAAATACTAGTCATATTCATTGTATTATAGAGCAAGTGGGCTCTTCCAAATCAATTCAGGAGTGAAAGTGGATGAAGATTCATTTTATTTATTTTCTAGTTCAGAATGCAGTTATTTTCCCTTAATACCCCCAAGCAGGTACAAGAACAAAGATGTGTTGAACAGAGTCCGTCATTACAACTATGCCCATGAACAGATTTCTATTTAAATGTTCTTACATCAATAGTTTTTATTTAACTGTATTTAACAGAGTGGCTTTTCTATGTTTACATGATTGTAAACTGTGGAATGAGAGTCTTTCCACAGTTAACATAACTTTTCACATGTCATTGTCAGTTTTAGGGTTTCCTGCTCTTTAATTGGGTCTGAAAAACCTCCAAGGGCCTTAAGGCCTTCTATTCATCCTTTACCTTTAACCCTTATCCTTCACACCTACAGCGTATTTAGAGTCATCAATTAAACTAATCTTTGGAGTTCAAATAATCTCAGTTTTTAGTTGGAGAAATAAAGAAATGGTCCAATCTGAAACTGTTTTTTCTTAGTTCCTAGAAAGAACTATGGAGATGCAAGGTCATCAGACACTTGCGAATGTCACATTTCCAATCGGGGACAAAGTTACCCACAACTCTACACACAAACACACACACACTCAATCACAGCTAAAGCACGTGGCTGTGTTATTGCCAGAATGCCATCTCATTATTCCAAAAGAGAACAAGTTGCCTTTTGGTCCTGACCCGAGAACAGTTGCGCTGTGCGCTGAGTTCATTTGAGGGTCTGGGTGCAGCAGATAAACTGACCCTCGGTCAGTTAAAGCTCAGGACGTCTATCAGCTGGTCAATGAGAACCAGAGGAGGCCTGCGGCTGCGTTTCTGTCAGGCCTGCCCCACATTCACCAGCTATGTGCGACTTCATCACCGGTCCAATGTGTGTGTGTGTGTGTGTGTGTGTGTGTGTGTGTGTGTGTGTGTGTGTGTGTGTGTGTGTGTGTGTGTGTGTGTGTGTGTGTGTGTGTGTGTGTGTGTGTGTGTGTGTGTGGTTTCCAGTAGTGGTGTGTTCACTTTACAGTCATATCTGAAACTCAGGAGGAATAAAGACGGGATCAACCTACGACACTAGGGAACAGTGGTGAGTTTATATATATATATTAAAATATATATAATCGACAAAGGTGTAACTATGTATCCAAGGTCCAAGGGATAGTGGTAATTATTTCAATTATCTGGATCTCTTTGTATGCGTAAGTTTTTTGGAGAACTTTTAAAATGAAATCATCATGATGTCAATTTTTTAATTGACTGACAAAAGTTTTTTTTATTTTTATATTTCTTTCTCACTTTTTTGATGTATATTTTGGTCATGAGGAGCTTTCTGCTTTTTCTCATCAGTCCAGGTAAATAGGCATAAAAAGTAAAGAAAATACTGCATGTTGCAAGTATATCATTTTGCTGACTGATTTCATTTCTATATACGCAGTATTTCTTGACATATTTACCTGTCTTGTACCATTCAGGTGTCAGGACATCTCTGTTTTAAGTTAATGCTACTGTGAGATCATTATAGGATAGTAGTTTTTTGTTTTTTTTACTGAAAATGACAATAAAAAAAACTTATTTGTCTACAAGTAAAAGTAGTCTATAAAATATGTTATATAATGTTAGTGATTAAGTCTCTATGTTAACAAATATAAAATCCCCTGTCAGCACATTTTTTGTTTTTCACAGCAGAGAACGTCAGACGAAGATAAATGCACCGGCATCTTGAGGGAGTGAAACCCCGTCTCAGCCAAACAAATGGCGTCGAAGGAGGTTTGTTTGTTTTAACCCTTTTATCTACAAATGAACAGGCTTTTGACTGTAGAACCATGTTGTGTCACTGAGCTCAGATCACACTTGTTTAAATATGTACAGCACAGGAAGTCTTTGTGTTGAGAGAAACAGTTTTGTTGTGCAAAGAAAAAGTAGGAATCAAAAACAGTTAATGTTCAAGATAAGTTCAAAGGTAAAGAAATAAACGTCACTTACTTCATTGTTCCAGAGCCATCTGACAGCCACGCTCCTGACCTCCATCCTGGCGGCGGTGCTCGGCTCCCTGCAGATCGGCTACCACACGGGCAACGTCAACGCTCCAGCCAAGGTGAGCCGGACACACGGGAGCTGAGGGGGGAAGATAGGATGACATGATGATGACGATATTTAAAAAAAAAACATCTTCATAATTTCCACTATTGTCATGGTGTTCTAGCTTTAGAATTTGCTTTATAAATATACTGCTCATAAAGATCCATGGAGAAAAGAATATAAAACATTCTACCAGGATATGCAGAAAGGTCACAAAATGTCAAAGCAAAGAAAATGCCTTTGAACAAAAATCAAGTTCAGAAATGCAACAAAAAAAAAAAGAAATCATGCAGAGGGGGATGTTTGAAATCTGTCTGACCTTCAACAAAATATCTAACACCTCAATAAAACACTAAATAAACTTAACAAGCCTTGAACCTCTCCGGCTCAGCTCCAGGTCTGGCACGGTTCTGCTATTTCACAGGTAGGCTGCAGTACATGTTTGCAAGTGAGGCAGATCTACGACATTTAAATTCCTCCCAATACTGAGCCCACAAAATATTTGTCTGGAATATTTATTGCAATACTGACAGTAAAAAAAGTGTTAAAGTGTTGTTTGATTGGTCCAGTACATCAGGAGGAACAATTCCTGTTTTAAGTAAGTTGTTCCCAGTTCAACAATATTCAACAATCAAACCCACGGTTTGAATTTCTACTGAGTTTCCTGATCGTCTTTTGCCGTTTGCTCGCTGTTTAGATCATTGAAGAGTTTTTCAACCACACATGGAGAGTCAGGCACAACCAGACGATGCCAGATCACAGCCTGACTTTCCTGTGGTCGCTCTCCGTCAGCATTAAGGACTTCGGAGCCCTGCTGGGATCGCTGGGAGTCAAATACCTGGCAGATTCTTACGGAAGGTAAAAAAAAAAAAGGCCAGATAACTTCTACTCATAACTTCCATCACGTCTTTTAACTTCTCTCGTCTTCCCCTCCAGACGAAACTCCATCCTCATAGTGAACGGCCTCTCTGTCGTGGGAGCGTGTCTGATGACTGCCTCCAAAGCCTGCCAGTCATTTGAGGTTCTCATCCTGGGACGGTTGGTGTTCGGCCTCTTCTGCGGCCTGGTGATGAGTCTCAATCCGCTCTACATCCAGGAAGTGTCCCCCACTAGCCTGAGAGGGGCCTTCGCTACACTCAACCAGGTGTCCTTTGCCATGGGCATCCTGTTGGGAATGGTGAGGACAGGGCTGGAAATCTTCAGTTTTGACTAAAAATGTTGTATGAGATTGACTTTTCCTCTCTTTAAGCCCTCCGTCTACCAGGTTTATGGTAGATACATTTTTCAATAATCAATACTTATTTGCAATAAGTATGATAATATTTCAGCATTTAGATGTGATTAATAATCTTCTGTATACAGTATTGTTTATGAAGGATGATGCTGATAACAATAGATTTGTTTTAGTTCCTGATCTCTAGTCAATCAAGAATATCTCTATGAAAAAAAAAATACAAATCCTTTAATTTGAATATGTTCAAAAAGTAAGGCCACAAAGCGTCCAAACGGTCTCACAGGGAAAAGGTCGTTCAACACAAATTATGTTTAGAACTACAACAAAAAACATTATCGTATAGAAGTATCCATGTACCCAAAATCAGAAATTTAGGACACATTCGTGGTCGTGCGGTTTTGTGTTGCAGCCTTATAGTGAGAATGTTTACAGAATAGATTAGATGATACATATTTGTTGCTTACAAACATATATTTTTTACAAGTCTTGCAAAGTCCTGCTTGGATTAACAATCGGCTTCACTAAAAAGTATAAAGTACAGAGTAAAGCTGTCAAACAAGGTTTCTGTTACTGTCTGCTGCAGGTGGCTGGTCTGGAGACAGTGCTGGGTACGGAGCATTACTGGGCCATGATGCTGTCCCTGTCTGTCATTCCGGCCCTGATGCAGTACCTGGTCCTGCCTTTCTGTCCCGAGAGCCCTCGCTACCTGCTCATCAACCGGGGAGAGGGGAGCAAAGCCGAGGCTGGTGGGTAATTCTTTTAGGTATTTTATTTTAGACATTAAGCTGGAGTTATATCATATATAGATATCCAACAGGGCAACAGTCCTTCAGGCACAGATTGGAGAGAGAAGAGCTGAAGAACTTTTATCATCAGCTTTTAGATGCAGGACTGACATCCAGGAAATAGAAACATGCTTCTAAAAGCACTCTGGTCGCTCAGCTCTGTGGACACGTCACAACCGTTTTAACCCTGCAGCTCTGCTGAGGCTGAGAGGACGCTCAGACAAGGTGTTCGCTGAGCTGGAAGAGATGAAGGAGGAGGCCGCCCACACTCAGACCGGCGTCACCATCCACGAGTTCTTCAAGAAGCGCCGTTACAGGCAGCCAATCATCATCGTCCTCGTCATCAACTTGGGCAGCCAGCTGTCCGGTTTCAACGCGGTCAGTTGTTTTCTGGCAAAACTCATGAATTTGGAGGCTTGTTTTTTTTTTCTATGGCTTACTCGCCGTCTTATGAATATTACACTTGCAGCATTGTAGTATTTCTTTCAATACATTATTCAGGGCTCAGCTCTTTTCTTTGACTCTTAGATTCTGGGGCAGTGTGTCAGAACAATACCCCTATCCCGAAAAAACACACAACGACGTCCCAGTAACCCAGTTATCTTAAAGCAGCGCCTGCTTGTTTTCTTCCAGATCATCAATTATTCCACGAGAATGTTCCAGGCAAAGTTTGATCAGGCCAAATACCTGACTCTGGGCGTCGGGGCCGTCAACGTGACCTTCACTTTGGTGGCAGTGAGTATGAAATCTACTGGTAACCTTTGACATTTTCTGTGACTCACTATTTGAATGACAGCATTATTTAACAGGTTATTTTACCGGCTGCTAACTACAAACCCATTAGTCAAGTCTAAAAATCCAAGTAGTGTCATATTTTGTAGATTTTGCCACAAATTGCACCCAAAATCTAGGATTAGATATAAAACTGTTGTCACTATTTATTAAGTGGGTCACCACTGTGATGTTTATTTCTTTTTTAAGTTCTTCCTGATGGAAAGGGCGGGAAGGAGGAGATTGCTCCTGACTGGATTCATCTCCATAGCAGTGTGTAACTTACTGATGACCATAGTGGATTCTGTCCTGGTAAGATCATCTTCATTTTGTTGTTGTTTTCCATTTGTGCACTAAACGTATCTACTCCAGTATTGTATTTTGACATGACATTCGATTTAAATGAAAGTGTACGCTTATACCATCCCCATTTTAACGGAAATGAACCCTTAAACTCACAATGACAATGACTCGACTGTACGTCCACCCTTCAACAACAAACGTGTCTATCCACCACACAGCACCTGGTCCCAGAGCTGCGGAGCCTGCAGGTCCTGCTGGTTTTCTGCCTGATTTCGGCTTACGAGCTGGGCCCCGGCCCCATCTCATGGTTCATCGCTGCGGAGCTGTTCGACCAGCCCGTCAGGCCCATCGCCATGGCCTTCACCAGTATGCTCAACTGGGGCGGGAAGTTTGTTCTGGCACTCCTCTTCCCTCCATTACTGGTGGGTTTATACTGCAGGCCTGCATGCTGTATGACTGAGATAAAACTTTGGGGGAAACCATGGCCTGCATGCTGTATGACTGAGATAAAACTTTGGGGGAAACTTAAAAGGTCCCCTTAAACCTTAGAGACATGACAGTTAAATGCAAGCTATACATCTGTTATATAAAAACATATACTGTGATACAGACATAAATCTGAATCTTAAATATGTATAACTCTATTGCTAACTCCTTCAACATCAGGTTGAAATAATAGTAATTAAATGAACAGCTAACCAGTTATAGTGCTGCAGAGATGGCAGCCAACCTGAAACTACGACCAAGGAACAAAATCAAATAACTTTTCTGTTTTTCTTTTTGTGAATGTTACTCTTCTGTGTGTGATTGTGTTCACGTGGGTTAATCATGTTGCTGTAAAAGCTTTCGATCTTAAGAGACTACTTATCAAGTAGCCAGATGAAAATGATACCCGTCTGTCTCTCCCGCACACACACAGAAAATCTGCGGTGCGTACGTCTACCTCCTCTTTATGACCGTGGCTCTGGTCGCCTTCACCTTCACCTGGGTCCGCCTCCCGGAGACGAAAGGACGCACGTTCGATGACATCGCGGAGGAGTTCAGAGGAGCGGAGGGCATCCCTCTGCACAATAAGACCGGATTCAACACTTTCCCCTGACCGGCCTTTGCACCCTTACTGAAGCTAGTCATTGTCATACTGTTAAAAAACAGTCAGCTCACCCAATTTACCAACATTTTTTTTTTTTACAAAATACTAGCAGTACATAACCAAAGAGTTTTGGTTTTATTTGCTTAAATTTTGAACGGAAAAAAGCCCCAATGGTTCTTGTAATAAATGTCCTTGTTACTCAAATTATTTCCAAGTCTCCCCATCAGCAGTTTCTGTTCAGAAGAATCTACTTAAGGCGTGATCCTGAGTAACAACAATATTGTTTCTGGAAAGACTTCTTGATAAAACTGAAGAGCACCAAATATAAAATCCCACTCCATAATCTGGGTGAACTGACGCTTTAACCGTCCTAATGTTCATGCCAGAGGACATGAGGGCGCCGTTGGGTCAAAGTGCAGACTGTGTGCGTCTTAAAGAAGCTTCCATGGCCTCAGTTGTTTGGTTTTCCAACAACACATTGTTCTGATTACAGTATGAGAATTGAACGTTTAAACTGATTGATATTTATATTGTATCTTTTGAGGCATTTTGTTACCATTGTTTAGTTACTTTGTAAAGAGATGGAGCCTTTTAAATGGCAGGGGAGGATACTTTCAAACTGTAACAAAAAAAAAGTCTGCAAGACCGAGGATTAAAGTGATTTTTGTCACAAAGAGCAACATGACGCGTCGCACTGCAGACCATAAAGTCAATGAAAACTTCATGATGTTTGTTTGTGTCACCACCACTTGAGGACATTGTGGTTAAACTTATCAGATAACTTATATGTTATAATTGTTGCCATTTTGTGATTGTTTTTTAAGTGATCTCATAAGATTGAATAAGTGAAATGCAATAGTATATATTAAGATTGATTACATTAAACTGAATTCTAAAGTCCCACCACGGAACAATCTTTCCTTGAATCTGCGTTTACAGCAGCCTTCCCGTTTATTATTGGTGTGTGAAATCTCACATATCTCTGAACTGTGTACACTAGTAAGACGTCTGTGAAAACCAACCGCAGCTATGTGAATAAATATTTCTTCCAATGTGATCTATTGTGACTGCAGGGACCGCAGAGGAAGAGGAGCCAGGACATCAGAGGACAAGTTTGGGTTTTAAAACACAATGGGGCAGAATTACATTTTCATAAAAGTGACTGTACTGGTTCATTCAAAGTCAGCATCTAATAACTCGTGACACTAAGTCTGGGTCTGAACTCAGTTTGGTCACGTGTTAAGATTTAAGTCTGTCTGAATTCACAGATTTCTGTCTCTCTGTATGTATGAAAACAGTGCCATCTACTGGACAAAACCTTATCATTTTTATGAGATGTTTAATCAATTAAACTACAGTACAATTATTTTATACTTCAAGTAGTCTAGTTACAAATATAGCAACATTTGTGCTTCAGTAGTTTCATTTGAAAATGAAGGTGCTTACTCGCAGAACTACTCATAACAGTTAAAGAAATAGTTTTCTAGGTTACTGGTTTAGTTTTTTCGGATCACTGATTGTCTTCAGTATACTGATAAACCAAGACAGAAAAAATGTAACAAAAACTGCAGCATTCAATTATTTTGCTCTGGAAACAGGTGTGTGATTAAATGAGATATTTGGAGAATGAAGATTGTACATTTGTTTCTTTATAAGGACATGGTTACCTAAACATGCTCTCATGTACTGTAGGGGGACCTCAAGAACCACAAATTCTCTCCGTAACACTTTGATCACACGCCACACAATATATATGACACTCCCACCTGCAACTCTTTATCTCCGGAACAGTGAACGACACTGACAGCTGCGTGTTTGACTCTGACTTTCTGAACATGGACATCATCCAACATGGTCTCCTCAGCTGGTTGCTATTTCTGCTCTGGATAAAAAGGTATATATTTTGTATAATACAAAACGATCAAAACACTGCATTTATTTAATAGTCTATTTGAGGGAAAACAAGCAAAAACTTCAAAATGACTGTAAATCTTCTGCTGAATGCACGTTAACATGTTCGGCCGTTTCACTCAGGTCTTATTGATGGGAGTGATGTCACCCAGACGGACATACTGTGGAAAGTCGAGGGTGACAACAATGAACTGCAGCCACACAAAGGGTGCTCAGTACTTCCAGATGTACTGGTACAGACAGCTGCCAGGAGAAGCAATGAAACAAATTGTGTTCACAACAATGGGCAGCAAAGAACCTGAATTTGGAGATTTCAGTGAAGAAGCTGCAGCCAGAAGATGAAGGCTTGTATTTCTGTGCTGTGAGTCAACACAGTGATACAGATGCACTCAACAGCTGAACAAAAACCTCTGTGCTGGATTTTCTCTAAAGGTTGTGTAATTACCCAATGACAAATTTATCACTGAAACTGCATTATTACACATACAAGATTAAATTATTTCACGTTGTAAAAAACTCATATATATATATTTTTTAAAACATATTTAAGTTTCAAAAAGAGTTTCTGTTTAGTCAATTTGTCTGTTTTGCTAATAAACCACGAGGATAAAGCTTTGTTATTCAAGACACACAGACATGAATGGACCACAGACTGTCCAAAAGAAGTGGACCTAGTCGTTGTGACGTCACGTTTGTGGAAGCCTTAAGTTCTTCATTTTGACCGTCACCATCTTTTCTGGGGGGGGGTAAAACCAGTGAAAAGGAAGTGACCATATTTAGACTGCAGAGGAGCGCTGCCATGGTAGAGAGACGCCGGGCAATGCTCTGGTAGCGACCTGTCCATCACAAGGTAGGCCTAAAGCAGACCACGCTTCATGTCTATTTGACTCTAAATGGAACCATCATTAGTAAATGAGCATCATGCTGTATTGACAAAGAACTTAAAACCAGCGGTTGAGACCATCAACTCAGGCTCATTCTCTCATAGAGTACAATTGGACTTCTTTTTGCAACCAGGTGAGTCACCCCTTCATGGACCCTCTAAGAAATAAAGACCTTAAGAGTGAATAGTGAACATGTGAACTCATTTAATCATAATTACCCAAAAAGCCTCTGAAAGTGGCTTAAAGGGTCTAAATCAGAGACGTCAAACATACGACCCGAGGGCCAGAACCGGGCCAGCAAAGAGTCCAATCCGGCCCACTGGATGACTGCAGAGAAGTCCTATTAGCAATAAGACATTAACTAGCACCTGATAATGAATTAAATATTACACATGGCAAGAGATGCAGCTCTAGAGGGGACACTCCCACAATCTCCAGCACCGATCTGAAATAACTAACAAGTCAAAGTATTTGTAAATATCTGTAAAAATGGAAGAACAGCAACACAAAGCCTTTACTGAGGAAGCTTACAGTATTTTTCACACCAGCAGGGGGCAACAAACCTCCACTAATTAAATGAAGCTATCAACCACCTCCATTGACTATACAAGAAGCTTTGACGTATTTGATGACATCTTTCTGACAGCAGCAGAGTTCATTGAACTGGAACAGTGATGCATTCTCGTCCACAGGTGCTGAGCCGTCGGGTCAGGAAAGAAAAGCTGATAGTAGAGTGTCAAATCTAAAGCTCTTTAACATGATAGTTACGGCGTTTATAGTTTGTTTTCTTCATCTGCCGGGAAGCAATGGTGAGAAGCACATGAATATTCAAGAAAGAGAAAGACGCTGCATGGTTACTAATTTCAGTATATTTAAAATTGTGTCTGTTTTTTTGTTTTTTCCCCCACAGGTGACTCAAACACCAAAAGTGTTTTCCAAACTCCTTCTTTCATCATTAAGAGAACTGGTGAATCTGTTGCCAGTGAGATCAACTGTTCCCACAACATACCAAATTATGAACGTGTTCTCTGGTACAAACAAGACGAACACAAAGCTCTAAAGTATCTTGGATATATGAATCTGAACCACCTATACCCCGAGGCCGACGTGAAGGGAAAAATCAGCTTTGGCGGAGATGCCCGTAAACATTCACACCTCACCATTTCTGATCTTTCATTAAATGACAGTGGAGTGTATTTCTGTGCAGCCAGTCAGCACAGTGCTGCAGATTCCCCTCAAGTCAATACAAAAACTCTGTCTGTCTGACAGACAAACCGCATGTTGGGTCTCTTGAACACCTGCAGCCGGCCGCCATCTTAACTGAGCCTTTGAACATCTTATCAACCGTTTTCACACAATGTTGGCCTCCTGCTCTGACACTACACTTTTTCAGGGATGTTCTGTATGAAATAAAGATTGTTGTAGCAACTAAGATGGTTGTGACTTTTTTCTTGTCGACTACAGGAATGATACAATTTAAAAGTTAAGTAAATTGTTTTTAGGTTTACATAATTATGAAGAAAAATACCTGTTAAGAACTTCAAAGTCTAAATTTGTAACGTTATAATTTCCCCCTCACTGTTTAGTAAGAAAATACAGGATGATCGTCTATCTTCTGTTTTAAAAATGTCTTTAAATGTGTATATCACAATTAGATGACATCATCAAATCTGGCCTCATTGGCTTGTCATTGTTATATATCTAAACACAGATGATCTACAGTGGAGTGATGTACTGTAGGGGGACCTCCAGTATTACTTATACGACACCTTGAGTGTAGATTTGTTAAGAGCGGCTCATGAGATCACATCATAACGTACAGTGACACTCCCACCTGCAGCTCTTCATGTCTCTGTACCTTCATGAGACTCTGGTAGTTTGTGTCTGACAACATGGATATTATCATCAAACAAGACCTCCTCAGAATATCCGTCTTTTTGCTGTGGACTACAGGTAATTAACAACAAAAGCAACCGTGACTCCGTATTTACGTTTCAAGGTTGTCTCATTTTGGAAGTATTGTCAAAGAATACCATAGTTATCCCTTTAGGGTCACCTTTACTGCTTCACACACAGGTTTGATAGATGGGAGTGATGTCACCCAGACTGCCGTTCTGTGGAAAGACGAGGGTGAAAATGCAACAATGAGCTGCAGACAAACGAAGGGTTTTGAATACAGGCAGATGTACTGGTACAGACAGCGGCCTGGAGAAACAATGAAACGAATCGTGTACACAACAACAGGCAACAATGATCATGATTTTGGAAATTTCAGCAGAAAGAAGTTTTCAGCCACCAAGCCCAACGCTGAGAGTGGGACGTTCACAGTGAAGAAGCTGCAGCCAGAAGATGAAGGCTTGTATTTCTGTGCTGTGAGTCAACACAGTGATACAGACACATGTGGAAGCTGAACAAAAACCTCAGTGCACTGTTGGTACATCTGTTATGAGTCTATTTATCTGCTGTACTGTAGGGGGACCTCAAGCACAATCAGTGAACATGGTAGAACACAGAGACACTCCCTGCTGTAACCGTTCATATCTGTGGTAACGTCACACCTCCCATCACACAGACTGACAGAGACTCTGCTCTCTGAGTTCATTTTCATCACAACACAATAATGATCACAGCTGGTCTGATCAAACTCTCTGCTCTGCTCTGGATTGTAGGTACTGTACATTATGATGCTGATGAACATGATTAGAAGCCGTTACTTTACATTCATACTGATGATTGTATATTGATCTTTCTGACTGCAAACAGACATGTTGATGCTCTTTTAAAATGACATGTCTTTTTTTTTTTTACCCCCACAGGTCTAACTGATGGGAGTGATGTCACCCAGACCTCTCTGCTGTGGAGGGTCGAGAATCAATCCGCCACAATGAACTGCAGTCACACTAAGGACATCTCACATCGACAGATGTACTGGTACAGACAGCTACCAGGGGAGAGAATGAAACAGATAGTTTACACGACTACAAGTCCTCCTCATACGTATGAAAGTGGCTTCAGTCAGGACAGATTTCCTGCAACAAAGAGTGATGCTCTGTCTGGATCTTTGACGGTGGAGAAGCTGCTGCCTGGGGACAGCGGAGTGTATTTCTGTGCTGTGAGTCAACACAGTGATACAGGTGACTTAGACAGCTGCACAAATACTCATGTGAATAGAAGATAACTGTTTCTTTGATGCACTACAGAGGGAGCTCTGCACCAACACTGATGTCTGTTACTATCGCTGCACTTAAAGAATACTGTTTGCATTGTGTTATTAGTGGCTGTTTCAACATGTGGTTGAGAAATGTTTTTAACAGTACTGCTTATTAATCACAATTAATGTAACACCGCATGAACTCCAAATTCCAATATCGGGATAATCGTGAATATTGTCACGATGAAAAGTGAAAAACAGAAATACAGGAATTATCATGTATGAAAGAACAAAATCACATTATTTTGCATTTTTAAAAATGTTTATTTTTATTTTGTAGGGGCACCTTATGATTTATGATCATCTTTGACAAGATTGTTTGATTATTTGTATTTCACTAAAAAAGGATGTTCACTAAAAGAGATGGGTGTTTTATATGTGATGAAATAAAATAAAAAAATTGTTTATTACCAAAAATCAAAACAATGAACATTGTTAATGTACAACAAATGTTCGAAGAGGCAAACATCCAAAAATGAAATGTGTTTTTCACCGGTAATCTTTTTAAATGCAGGGGTTAAACAAGTATTTATGTTTCCTTTATGTGATCAGAAAAGACTGACTGGGGCTTTAATAAAATGATTAATATGAACAACAGTTGTCATTCACATTATTGGTTTATTCAATTAATGTAAAGTGAACACACTTATTATAAGGACAAAAGTAACATTCTCATATAATAAAATACATAAACATGTACTGCTTCCTCCCATTAAAGCCAAACTTCTGCTGTACTTCCAAAACACAAACATAATACTCTGTATAATACTCCTGTATTGTTCCACCTGACCTTCAGGGTTCATCTCAGGTCTTTGTTATCTGCTTTCCTGTCATAAGGTGGCAGTACAGTATGTCTGTGGTGTGTAGTGGCAGTTCAGGTTTATGCAATATAACACCACCCGACAAAAAACATGTTTCCTGATGGGAGGGTCTACAGCAATATCCAGTAACCACTGAATATACTGTGATGAAAACACAGAACCAATAACAAGATTGATCAGTCAGAGAACACAACAAGATGATCACCGTCTTCTGCATAGCCCTTAATGTCTTCATGGTTTCAGGTCATTTTCACATCTTAAACTCCTGTTGACGTTCCTTTACTTTAACATTTACGAGGACTCACTCATACCATGATTGTAAATATGTTTTTGTTGATGCTGTTTCCACAGGTTCCTCTCTCAGTGAGCAAGTCCACCAGACTCCAGCTGACATGTTCACCAAACCTGAAGAAACAGCCAAAATCTACTGTTCACACAGTATTCAGGATTATAATCAAATCTTCTGGTACAGGCAATTCAAGAATATGCAACTTCAGCTCCTGGGATACATGTTTGCAACTAGTGCAAACACAGAGGCTGGAATGGGAGTGAAGATAGAAGGGAACGCAAATAAAGACCAAAATTGCACACTGACAATCGAAAGACTGGCCCTGAACAGCAGTGCGGTGTACTTCTGTGCTGCTAGGTTACACAGTGCTACATATCACTGCTCCTCAGTACAAAAACCTCCTCATCACACCTTCTTTGATCTCTGTGTTAAAGCTCACAGCCCCCTGCACCTGTGTTCATCCTCTCATAAGGCGGCAGTACATCTGAGTGTAGTCGTAGTTAACATGATGGTTATAATCTTAAGAGGATCAGGTTAAACCAGGCAGCAACCTCCAGTTATGAAAAGGGAAGCCAAATGCTCAAGTGTCCTAAACTTGCATTCTCTCTACTGGCCAGCAGCAGGTTGCAAAAAAAGTCTGATTGTATGGAAGTCTATGAGAAAATGGCCCTACTTCTCACTTGATTTATACCTCAGTAAACATTGTAAACTACTTTCAAGTCTTTTTCAATACAGCATGATGTTCATTTAGTAAATGATGGTCCTGTTTAAAGTAAAATTAACTATAAAGCAGGGTATGCTTTAGGGCGGGGCTACCTTCTGGCTAACAGAGGCGTATACAGCGTCTCTAAGTAACTCCTTCACACTCCAAATATGGTCAGTTTGGTTCACCGTTTGCAAAAAGCCAAGATGGTGTCGGCCAAAATGCCGAACTCGAGGATTCAAAACTTAAGTGCACAACTACGTCAACTTCTTATATTCAGTGTATTGGTTAAACAGTGCTACATACCACTGCTCCTCATTGAAAAAACCTCCATATCAATGTTATCTCTGTATTACAGCTCACAGCTCCTCACACCTGTGCTCCTCCCTCAGTATATCTTCACTCAGATCTTTATTCTGAGCCAGTGTTGTGTAGAGTTGGTTGCCCATGAGTTATCATCACAATGACACCACCCACTAATGACTTGGGAGGGTTTAGTCAAAGGGGGAGGAGGGGGTTGGAAATCCTCTGTATAACTGCTTCAGTCAATGAGACAACAAACCGTGATCTTATTTATTTAGATCCAATATTCTGCAATATCACCAAACATCCAGAAAAAAAAAATGTACATCGTCTTCTTTTGTATTACTTTTAGATATTTACTGGTGTCAGGTAATGTACTAATAATTCTTTAAAGACATTTGAATTCAAGTTTTCATAAAAATATCTTTAGATTTGCTTTAGTACATCCAGTCTCATCTGCTGCTGGTATATCAGCTGTTTTTCTACTTCACATTTTATATTTTTCCATTTCCCCACAGGTTCCTCTCTCAGCGAGCAAGTCCACCAGACTCCAGCTGATATGTACAACAAACCCGGAGAAACATGCCACAATCAGCTGCTCGCACAGTATTGACAACTACAATCAAATCCTCTGGTACAAACAATCCAGGGATAAAAAACTGCAGTTCCTGGGATACGTTTATTTAACCAATAGAAACCCAGAGACTGGACTGGAGGTGAAGATGGATGGGAGTGCAGATAAAGACCAAATCTGCACATTAACAGTTGAAGGACTCAGCCTGAACAGCAGTGCGGTGTACTTCTGTGCTGCTAGGTTACACAGTGCTACATATCACTGCTCCTCAGTACAAAAACCTCCTCATCACACCTTCTTTGATCTCTGTGTTAAAGCTCACAGCCCCCTGCACCTGTATTCATCGCCTTAAACTTCAAACAGCTGCAACACCAGACATCCAAACCATTCTGCTTCCTACAGTCTGCCTCACGTCTAGCTTTTGGTAAAACAATTTTAAAAAAAAACCCTATCAAGAATTTCATTATCAGACTTAATAGTTAAATGATCTTTTCTGCCATGCCAGTACAGAAATATATTCAATTATAAAATCTTCACAAAATATATGACATCATCAATGGGTCTTCTTCAGCCTTGTCAGTGTTGCTGATCTGACTTACAGGAAACAGACATCCATGACAGTGATGAACTGTAGGGGGACCCTACCTCAGTACCACGGATCCTCCCATCTATACTTCTTATGTCACTATACTACTGACAGTGTGAATGCAGTGACACTCCCACCTACAACTCTTCATGTCTCTGTACCTACATGTGACTCTGGTAGTTTGTGTCTGACAGAATATGGATATTAACATCATCAAACAAGACGTCTTTGTACGGTCAGTCTTTCTGCTGTGGACTGCAGGTAATTTACAATAAACTCCACTGTTAATAATTACAACTTGGCTTTAACTTAAATCTCACTACATCTGATTGTTGTTTTGTTTGAAGCATTTTGCGATAACAGACTGAAAGTTTATAATTAATAACTTGGTAATTATTATACACACAGGTCTTATTGATGGGAGTGATGTCACCCAGACGGACATACTGTGGAAAGACGAGGGTGAAAATGCAACAATGAGCTGCAGACAAACGAAGGGTGTTGACTACATCCAGATGTACTGGTACAGACAGCGGCCTGGAGAAACAATGAAACAAATCGTGTACACAACAACAGTCAACAATGATCATGACTTTGGAAATTCCAGCAGAAAGAAGTTTTCAGCCACCAAGCCCAACGCTGAGAGTGGGACGTTCACAGTGAAGAAGCTGCAGCCAGAAGATGAAGGCTTGTATTTCTGTGCTGTGAGTCAACACAGTGATACAGACACATGTGGAAGCTGCACAAAAACCTCAGTGCACTGTTGGTACATCTGTTATGAGTCTATTTATCTGCTGTACTGTAGGGGGACCTCAAGCACAATCAGTGAACATGGTAGAACACAGAGACACTCCCTGCTGTAACCGTTCATATCTGTGGTAACGTCACACCTCCCATCACACAGACTGACAGAGACTCTGCTCTCTGAGTTCATTTTCATCACAACACAATAATGATCACAGCTGGTCTGATCAAACTCTCTGCTCTGCTCTGGATTGTAGGTACTGTACATTATGATGCTGATGAACATGATTAGAAGCCGTTACTTTACATTCATACTGATGATTGTGTATTGATCTTTCTGACTGCAAACAGACATGTTGATGCTCTTTTAAAATGACATGTCTTTTTTTTTTTTTACCCCCACAGGTCTAACTGATGGGAGTGATGTCACCCAGACCTCTCTGCTGTGGAGGGTCGAGAATCAATCCGCCACAATGAACTGCAGTCACACTAAGGACATCTCACATCGACAGATGTACTGGTACAGACAGCTACCAGGGGAGAGAATGAAACAGATAGTTTACACGACTACAATTCCTCCTCATACGTATGAAAGTGGCTTCAGTCAGGACAGATTTCCTGCAACAAAGAGTGATGCTCTGTCTGGATCTTTGACGGTGGAGAAGCTGCTGCCTGGGGACAGCGGAGTGTATTTCTGTGCTGTGAGTCAACACAGTGATACAGGTGACTTAGACAGCTGCACAAATACTCATGTGAAGTGAAGATAACTGTTTCTTTGATGCACTACAGAGGGAGCTCTGCACCAACACTGATGTCTGTTACTATCGCTGCACTTAAAGAATACTGTTTGCATTGTGTTATTAGTGGCTGTTTCAACATGTGGTTGAGAAATGTTTTTAACAGGACTGCTTATTAATCACAATTAATGTAACACCGCATGAACTCCAAATTCCAATATCGGGATAATCGTGAATATTGTCACGATGAGAAGTGAAAAACAGAAATACAGGAATTATCATGTACGAAAGAACAAAATCACATTATTTTGCTTTTATTAATGTTTTTTATATTTTGTAGGGGCACCTTATGATTTATGATCATCTTTGACAAGATTGTTTGATTGTATTTCACTAAAAAAGGATGTTTACTAAAAGAGATGGGTGTTTTATATGTGATGAAATAAAATTAAAAAAAATAGTTTATTACCAAAAATCAATACAATGAACATTGTTAATGTACAACAAATGTTCAAAGAGGCAAACATCCAAAAATGAAATGTGTTTTTCACCGGTAATCTTTTTAAATGCAGGGGTTAAACAAGTATTTATGTTTCCTTTATGTGATCAGAAAAGACTGACTGGGGCTTTAATAAAATGATTAATATGAACAACAGTTGTCATTCACATTATTGGTTTATTCAATTAATGTAAAGTGAACACACTTATTATAAGGACAAAAGTAACATTCTCATATAATAAAATACATAAACATGTACTGCTTCCTCCCATTGAAGCCAAACTTCTGCTGTACTTCCAAAACACAAACATAATACTCTGTATAATACTCCTGTATTGTTCCACCTGACCTTCAGGGTTCATCTCAGGTCTTTGTTATCTGCTTTCCTGTCATAAGGTGGCAGTACAGTATGTCTGTGGTGTGTAGTGGCAGTTCAGGTTTATGCAATATAACACCACCCAACAAAAAAACATGTTTCCTGATGGGAGGGTCTACAGCAATATCCAGTAACCACTGAATATACTGTGATGAAAACACAGAACCAATAACAAGATTGATCAGTCAGAGAACACAACAAGATGATCACCGTCTTCTGCATAGCCCTTAATGTCTTCATGGTTTCAGGTCATTTTCACATCTTAAACTCCTGTTGACGTTCCTTTACTTTAACATTTACGAGGACTCACTCATACCATGATTGTAAATATGTTTTTGTTGATGCTGTTTCCACAGGTTCCTCTCTCAGCGACCAAGTCCACCAGACTCCAGCTGACATGTTCACCAAACCTGAAGAAACAGCCAAAATCTACTGTTCACACAGTATTCAGAACTATAATCAAATCCTCTGGTACAGGCAATTCAAGAATATGCAACTTCAGCTCCTGGGACGCATGTATGCAACGAGTGCAAACCCAGAGGATGGAATGGGAGTGAAGATAGAAGGGAACGCAAATAAAGACCAAAATTGCACACTGACAATCGAAAGACTGGCCCTGAACAGCAGTGCGGTGTACTTCTGTGCTGCTAGGTTACACAGTGCTACATATCACTGCTCCTCAGTACAAAAACCTCCTCATCACACATCCTTTCTTCTCCGTATAACAGCTCACAGCTCCTCACACCTGTGCTCCTCCCTCAGTATATCTTCACTCAGATCTTTATTCTGAGCCAGTGTTGTGTAGAGTTGGTTGCCCATGAGTTATCATCACAATGACACCACCCACTAATGACTTGGGAGGGTTTACTCAAAAGGGGAGGAGGGGGTTGGAAATCCTCTGTATAACTGCTTCAGTCAACGAGACAACAAACCGTGATCTTATTTATTTAGATCTAATATTCTGCAATATCAAAAACATCCAGAAAAAAAACACAATATGTCCATCGTCTTCTTTTGCATTACTTTTAGATATTTACTGGTGTCAGGTAATGTACTAATAATTGTTTAAAGAAATTTGAATTCAAGTTTTCACCAAAATATATTTAGATTTGCTTTAGTACATCCAGTCAAGTCTTTTGCACTATTTCACATTTTTCCATTTCCCCACAGGTTCCTCTCTCAGTGAGCAAGTCCACCAGACTCCAGCTGATATGTACAACAAACCCGGAGAAACAGCCACAATCAGCTGCTCGCACAGTATTGACACCTACAATCAAATCCTCTGGTACAAACAATCCAGGGATAAAAAACTACAGTTCCTGGGATACGTTTATTTTACCAATGGAAACCCAGAAACTGGACTAGAGGTGAAGATGGATGGGAGTGCAAATAAAGACCAAAATTGCACATTAACAGTTGAAGGACTCAGCCTGAACAGCAGTGCGGTGTACTTCTGTGCTGCTAGGTTACACAGTGCTACATATCACTGCTCCTCAGTACAAAAACCTCCTCATCACACCTTCTTTGATCTCTGTGTTAAAGCTCACAGCCCCCTGCACCTGTGTTCATCGCCTTAAACTTCAAACAGCTGCAACACCAGACATCCAAACCATTCTGCTTCCTACAGTCTGCCTCACGTCTAGCTTTTGGTAAAACAATTTTAAAAAAAAAAAAAACCCTATCAAGAATTTCATTATCAGACTTAATAGTTAAATGATATTTTCTGCCATGCCAGTACAGAAATATATTCAATTATAAAATCTTCACAAAATATATGACATCATCAATGGGTCTTCTTCAGCCTTGTCAGTGTTGCTGATCTGACTTACAGGAAACAGACATCCATGACAGTGATGAACTGTAGGGGGACCCTACCTCAGTACCACGGATCCTCCCATCTATACTTCTTATGTCACTATACTACTGACAGTGTGAATGCAGTGACACTCCCACCTACAACTCTTCATGTCTCTGTACCTACATGTGACTCTGGTAGTTTGTGTCTGACAGAATATGGATATTAACATCATCAAACAAGACGTCTTTGTACGGTCAGTCTTTCTGCTGTGGACTGCAGGTAATTTACAATAAACTCCACTGTTAAAAATTACAACTTGGCTTTAACTTAAATCTCACTACATCTGATTGTTGTTTTGTTTGAAGCATTTTGCGATAACAGACTGAAAGTTTATAATTGATAACTTGGTAATTATTATACACACAGGTCTTATTGATGGGAGTGATGTCACCCAGACGGACATACTGTGGAAAGACGAGGGTGAAAATGCAACAATGAGCTGCAGACAAACGAAGGGTTTTGACCACAGGCAGATGTACTGGTACAGACAGGGTCTGGAGAAACAATGAAACAAATCGTGTACACAACAACAACCAACAATGATCATGACTTTGGAAATTCCAGCAGAAAGAAGTTTTCAGCCACCAAGCCTAACGCTGAGAGTGGGACGTTCACAGTGAAGAAGCTGCAGCCAGAAGATAAAGGTTGTATTTCTGTGCTGTGAGTCAACACAGTGATACAGGTGACTTAGACAGCTGCACAAATACTCATGTGAAGTGAAGATAACTGTTTCTTTGATGCACTACAGAGGGAGCTCTGCACCAACACTGATGTCTGTTACTATCGCTGCACTTAAAGAATACTGTTTGCATTGTGTTATTAGTGGCTGAAAATGTTTTTAACAGTACTGCTTATTAATCACAATTAATGTAACACCGCATGAACTCCAAATTCCAATATCGGGATAATCGTGAATATTGTCACGATGAGAAGTGAAAAACAGAAATACAGGAATTATCATGTACGAAAGAACAAAATCACATTATTTTGCTTTTATTAATGTATCTTTTATTTTGTAGGGGCACCTTATGATTTATGATCATCTTTGACAAGATTGTTTGATTGTATTTCACTAAAAAAGGATGTTTACTAAAAGAGATGGGTGTTTTATATGTGATGAAAAATTAAATAAAATAGTTTATTACCAAAAATCAATACAATGAACCATGTTAATGTACAACAAATGTTCGAAGAGGCAAACATCCAAAAATGAAATGTGTTTTTCACCGGTAATCTTTTTAAATGCAGGGGTTAAACAAGTATTTATGTTTCCTTTATGTGATCAGAAAAGACTGACTGGGGCTTTAATAAAATGATTAATATGAACAACAGTTGTCATTCACATTATTGGTTTATTCAATTAATGTAAAGTGAACACACTTATTATAAGGACAAAAGTAACATTCTCATATAATAAAATACATAAACATGTACTGCTTCCTCCCATTAAAGCCAAACTTCTGCTGTACTTCCAAAACACAAACATAATACTCTGTATAATACTCCTGTATTGTTCCACCTGACCTTCAGGGTTCATCTCAGGTCTTTGTTATCTGCTTTCCTGTCATAAGGTGGCAGTACAGTATGTCTGTGGTGTGTAGTGGCAGTTCAGGTTTATGCAATATAACACCACCCAACAAAAAACATGTTTCCTGATGGGAGGGTCTACAGCAATATCCAGTAACCACTGAATATACTGTGATGAAAACACAGAACCAATAACAAGATTGATCAGTCAGAGAACACAACAAGATGATCACCGTCTTCTGCATAGCCCTTAATGTCTTCATGGTTTCAGGTCATTTTCACATCTTAAACTCCTGTTGACGTTCCTTTACTTTAACATTTACGAGGACTCACTCATACCATGATTGTAAATATGTTTTTGTTGATGCTGTTTCCACAGGTTCCTCTCTCAGCGAGCAAGTCCACCAGACTCCAGCTGATATGTACAACAAACCCGGAGAAAATGCCACAATCAGCTGCTCGCACAGTATTGACACCTACAATCAAATCCTCTGGTACAAACAATCCAGGGATAAAAAACTGCAGTTCCTGGGATACGTGCTTTTAACCAATGGAAACCCAGAGACTGGACTGGGAGTGAAGATAGAAGGGATGCAAATAAAGACCAAAATTGCACACTGACAATCGAAAGACTGCCCTGAACAGCAGTGCGGTGTACTTCTGTGCTGCTAGGTTACACAGTGCTACATATCACTGCTCCTCAGTACAAAAACCTCCTCATCACACCTTCTTTGATCTCTGTGTTAAAGCTCACAGCCCCCTGCACCTGTGTTCATCCTCTCATAAGGCGGCAGTACATCTGAGTGTAGTCGTAGTTGACATGATGTTATAATGTTCAGAGGATGAGGAAGCACTTAGTATTTTATTTTAAAGTGTTAAACAAAATCTGTCGTGTACTGCTATTTGTATGTTGTTTTTAATGGTTTTTCCTACATGTGATTCATAAAGTAAATAACTGTTATTAACACAGTGATGTGAGAAGTGAAAGCAGCTGAACAAAAACTGGTTGCCAGTACATTTGGTGAGTGTATTAGAAACCAGATGATGGCTTTTAAATCTTTCCAGTAGGTGGAGCTGGAGCTCCAGAAATACTCTTCAGTTCAACACATTCACCACTGTGACATTTAATGGAGCTGGATGACAGAGGAGGGAACGATAAAGGAGTCTATAGTAAACTGTGTAATCAGGTTTCTAAAGCCACTCAGTGTTCTGTGTTCATTCAGACAAGAGGTCAACATGCAAACATTCATATTTTTATCTTGGATCATTGGTAATAACTTCATTCATTCAGGAATAATCATTTAGTCTATAGTGTCCACACAGTTTACTCATTCTCTTTCCTTCCAGGTGTTTGTCTGAGTGTTACAGTCAACCAAACTCCTCCAGAACTTCTCAGGAGACCAGGAGACAGAGTCCAGCTGGTCTGCAGCCATGAAAAGACAGACTTCAACGTGATGTACTGGTTCCAAAAATCCCCTGGAGACCGAGCTCTGAAACGCATCGGACATGTGTATTACGGCACCATAGACCACGAGGAGTCTTTCAAAGAACATTTCAACATCACTGGAGATATGAGTGGAATAAGAGCAAAGAACGGTTCTCTGTTCATAGACGACCTGAAGGCTCCTGAGCACAGTGCAGTTTACTACTGTGCAGCTAGCTATGCACACTGACTGCAGATCCCCTCTACGTTGTACAAAAACTCTGAACCAACTTTTTATCAACATTAATGGCTTTGAATAAAAACCTGATTAGACCACGCCCAGCCAGCTGCTCTCGGTTTGATGCCGTCGTCTCTGCCAGTGATGCTGTTTCATCTTCACTTCCCTTTTCAGACCTCAGTAGAGGAATCTGTTAGGTCTCCATTGTTCACTCCAACAGTCAGATTCATTTGAATGTCAGCAAATTAAACTTCCAAAACTCTTTGATAAATATTTTGGACGATCTTTTTAAAGGCTTTTCAGTAACTACTTTTTTTTTTTTTTTTAAGGAAATCAAAATGATCCGTTTTCTTTTTTTATATTGCCTAGCAGGTAAAAACTAGTTCAAATACAATTAGCTCTTATGAAGGTGAAAGAGGCTGTGTTTAAAATGTATAACCTTCACAATGCACTATTTTCTTTCTTTATACAGGTGTTTGTCTGGGTCTAGATGTCCGTCAGTCTCCCTCTGATTTCATCAAAAACCCTGGTGACAGAGTGCAGATTTCCTGCAGCCACGATAAAACTGACTACAGAGTGATGCTCTGGTACCAGAGGTCACCTGGAGACACAGCTATGAAACTCATTGGATATTTGAATGTCCAAGCTGTTCAAATGGAAGAAACGTATAAAGGACGATTCGATTTATCTGGAGATTTGGGTGGAAGTACAGCAAAGAACGGCTCTCTAATAATCCAAGACATTGGACTTGAACACAGTGCAGTTTACTACTGTGCAGCAAGCAAAGCACGCTGACAGAAATCCCCTCTGAACTGAACAAAAACCTCCACACAACTCTTTATCAGGGGTTTTGAGTAAGAGAAGCTCCCAGACACCTGCTTCTGTGGGTGTGTTTTGGTTTGATGCGATCATATCAATATCAACTCATGTCAATCTGTTTCTATCCTTTTGCTTCAGTTTAATTTAACTAGTTTCAAGCAATATTTCAAAACCAGGAAAGCATATAACTTCATCTTACTGAGAAACCACTAACATCAGAAGTTATCCTCCAGCTTTACAGAAGATAACATGTTCTCCTTTCTGCCACCAGGAGTCGCACACACATTCTTATCACTCCTTTATCTGAATGCAGTGAGGTGAGGGCAGTATCAATGCTCATGAAACACAGTTTATCATAAAGAAGAGACCGTCACAGCGTTTTCTAAATAACCATAATCTGTTTAACAAATGACTTTATCCATCACATTGTTCGTTTTGCAGCCCATCAGTAAATCTATTTTGCGTTGCAGTGTGTAGACTATGAATGCAGCGCCACAAGTCACAGAAATATGAAGATGATTCTTTACTCGGGGGGGAAACTCCTCCCATTAAGCTGCTTTTACTTTGAAGTTCTCATCTTTGCCAACTAGTGCACAGTCAGTGATGGTGTTTCTTCATCACCTCCCTCTCCTCTTTAAACCTCAGTCCTCTCAGTAGAGTCATTAGTTGATTCTCATCACAAAAGGTGACAATCAGGGAGTTAAAAACATCTACAAACTCTTCACACATTTTATATGTGATCTATAGAACTACATATATTGACGGCAAAAAATGATCTTCCTTCTAGTTTTCTGCTGCCTGTCAGGTAATAAACTTGTTAAATTATTCATTATTTTGAATATGTAAAACGTTTTAACTTTAATTTACTATTTATCCGAATGTAAATAACTTGTCTTTCTCTGTTCAGGTGTTTGTCTGGGTCTTGATGTCCGTCAGTCTCCCTCTGATTTCATCACAAAACCTGGTGACAAAGTGCAGATTTTCTGCAGCCACGACAGAACTGACTACAGAGTGATGCTCTGGTACCAGAGGTCACCTGGAGACACAGCTATGAAACTCATTGGATATTTGTACTTTAAAGATGCCACAATGGAAGAGTTATATAAAGAACATTTCAATATCTCTGGAGATTTGGGTGGAAATACAGAAAAGAATGGCTCTCTAATTTTCAGACCATCTGGATCTGATCACAGAGCAGTGTATTACTGTGCAGCCAGCTTAGCACAGTGACGCTTCTGTATTTCTCCTTCATACAAAAACCACTTCCTTAACTTCATTCATCAACATTGATGGCTTTGAAAACTTAATCAGGCCCCTCCCAGCCAGCTGCTCTTGATTTGATACTATTACGTTTGCCAGCCAGTAATCAGAGTGCTATCTAAACGCTCTCCTTTTCAAACCTCCCACAATCCAGCAGAGGCATCAGATGATTTCTTTGGCTGATGGTGAGAGTCAGTGTGATCTGATTCCTGATCCCGACAACTTAAATCTCTAAAACTCTGACTGCAGATTGAGAAATCAGCTCAGGACTTTTGAGTAACTGCTTCACTGAGGAAACAAAAATGATCTGGTTTCTCTTATTCTGTTGCCTAGCAGGTAAACACCAGTTAAATAACCATTAGGCCCATCTCTTCTCAATGTGGAAATGGTTTCATTTTGAATGAATGAGTTCTTTCTTCTCTTTCTCTGTCCAGGTGTTTGTCTGGGTCTAGATGTCCGTCAGTCTCCCTCTGATTTCATCACAAAACCTGGTGACAAAGTGCAGATTTTCTGCAGCCACGACAAAACTGACTACAGAGTGATGCTCTGGTACCAGAGGTCACCTGGAGACACAGCTATGAAACTCATTGGATATTTGTACTTTAAAGATGTCACAATGGAAGAGTCATATAAAGATGACTTTAACATCTCTGGAGATTTGGGAGGAACTACAGCAAAGAATGGCTCTCTTATAGTCTCACTTAAACCAGAGCACAGTGCAGTTTACTACTGTGCAGCAAGAGAAGCACGCTGACAGAAATCCCCTCTGATCTTTACAAAAACTCTGCACCATCTTTTCTCATCAGTGGTTTATAATAAGACATGGATTAAACTGCTCCCAGACACCTGCTTTGTGGTTGTACTTTGGTTTGATGCAATCGTTTCATTAATAGCTAATACAATGTGGTTCTCTTTTACTGGTTTAATCTATTTAACAAGGCATTATTTACAGTTAAAATGTCAACATCTAATAAAAACACTTAAAAGCTAAAACATATTGTTCAAGGAAGAGCGTATACGTATCAGTTTGATATGAATCTTCATGAAGCCTCTCCTCCTTTCTACTTCATGTTTACTTCCTGATTAAATGTGACTCAGTTTAGTGACCCTGTCATAACTTAACTAATAATACATTTTATGTCCATGACTGTAAATAACTCACACTCTATGTCAGATCTCTACATAATGATTAGATTTCTCTTCTTTTTTTTTCCAAAAGGTAACAACTGTCTCATTTTGAAATAAGATGTCCTCTACTGTTTATCTGTTTTTATCTTTTTAAAGCCAAAGCCTTGAAGGCTCTAAAACACATACCACTGAGGCTGCAAATAATCATTATTTTCTAGATTAATCGCTTAAGAAATAAAATGTCCAAAACCCATTAATCTGATCGAAAACAGAGAAAAGCAGGAAATCTTCATATTTGAGAGGCTGAAAACAACATTTTCTGCCATTCTTTTGCATGATAAATTACTTTAACAATTAATGGACTATCAAATTAGTCTCAATCTTTTTTCTGTCAGTCGATTTATCAAATAGTCGACTAATCGTTGCAGCTCTCAATGCTTCCCTTCGTATTCTTGAACTGAAGCACGCCAAAGTCAGCAGGCAAACCTATTTATGAATATGTCAAATATTAGCAGTGAGCAGAACCTCAACAGTTATTTTCACAGGTTCATCCTCCTCCTGTTGTTCAGGGAACGACTGAAAGGAAGATTTTTTTCTCCTAAAAACCAAACCGACTGAATGAAAGAAAGTTTCTCAGTGTCAACAGATGCTCTGACTTCTCTACATCACTTCCTGTCCCGACTTCTGATCCACAAAGCTCTACGGAGAAACCAGTTGGTTCTTCACAGTCAACATGATGCCATCTCATCTGTTTGTTTCCATCATCACTGCATTCTGCATTAAAGGTATTTTACATTCATGTACCACACTAAAAAACCTCAACTAATCAAGGTGAAACATTTCAATGCTCTTATATTCTTTAACGTTTTTTCCAATACATTTAAAAAAAAAAATCTGTGTACTCAACGACTTATTACTGTCTTGATCTCTTTACAGGAGTTTACCTCAGTAAAGAAAAACAAGTGTTTCAGGATCCAACTGAACTGTTTTACCAACCGAACAGTGAAGTCACCCTGAGCCTCAGACATGAAATCCCGAGCTACGACACTATTCTCTGGTATCAGCGCTCAGCAGGAGACACTTCATTAAAGCTGATTGCCTACATTTCTTATAAAAATCCTAAAGTTGAGACAACATTTCAAAGCCACTTTAACGTGAGTGGAGACGGAGAGAAAACAGCTTATCTACACATCCTGAACCCGAGACACCCTGAAGAGAGCGGAGAATACTTTGGAGCAGCCAGTATTACACAGTAATGAAGACAGTGACGCTCTCATACAAAAACCTCCATCATGATCCAGCAGATACCATCACACCAACAGGAAACCAGTGAGACCATGTGACACGGCCTCAAACTGCTGAAAGATGTCTGTGATCAATCTGAATTCATTAGAATATTTAAGGTTCCCTTTACTTTGTGCAGTAAGAAAAAAAAAAAAGAAAAAAAATATTTCTTTAAATACACAGCTCTATGAACATCAGGTTTGAGAAAAAGGTTTCTAAAAATAATGGGAACTTTAAGTGAGTTTATAATAATAAATACCATAACTGCTCACAGTGGTTGATTAATGTCATCTTTTGCTGATTAGCTCTCTCTACCGTACAAATAAAGTCAGAAGAATGAATTTTCACCTCCGTAATAGTGTTTTAACTTTCTTCACGTTAAACAGATTCCTTCAGGTCGTCTCTGTATGAATCAGAATCAAAGATCAGTGAAAACACACTGACATGAGGGAAGATGTAAGCTCCTCCTTCCTCATTACAGACGGATAATAAAGGATGATGTTTTTTCCATTAATGCCTTTGATTTGAGCCACCACAGAGAACATTATGTCTCCATGAGGATATTCTAAAATGATTGTCATTGTGTTTGTTTCTCTGTCTTTGCTCACAGGTAAGAGTCAGAAGATGTTTCTAAGTTCTAATGACACCAACAAAACTTTATGTTCACCTTCAGTCTCTTCTTTTTGTCCTGTAGACATTGTGATATCATCACTATTGATCCAACAATCACCAGTAAATCTTCTGATAAAACCTGAACAAGAAGAAGCCCATCTTGGCTGTTACCATGGCGACAGCAACTACCCTTACATGCTTTGGTACCGGCACAAGTCAGCACCAGCTGGAGGAGGCCAGAGGGACATGGAGCTGATCGGACTGCTTCATTATGAAAAGCCAAACCCTGAGAAGGACTTTGAAGGCCGTTTCAACATAACGGGCCACTCAAAGGGCCGAGCTCAGCTCGTTATCTCCAACATGAACCCAGCAGACAGCGCCGAGTACTTCTGTGCAGCCAGTCAGCACAGTGGTACAACTCCTCTGGCTGCTTTACAAAAAGCTGGTGGCCCACAGCATCAAACATGCACCTGCATCAAACCTGAACTGCTCCATAAAGACAGCGGCATATTTCAGCTGCTGTCCATTTCCATCCCTGAGAGGACAAAGGCATAAAAGTAATGTGGGAGACAATTACTGACGTGTGAATCCAACAGAAGACAGACTGAACACCGACACAAAGATCAGCTGCTCCCTTATGCTAACGAGTCTCAGCGACTCCCTTCTGCACCTCTTCTCATTGGTCTATTGAACACGGCAGAGACTATGATGTCATTTCCTCCTCACTGATCTCAAGTGTTGGCTCCTTCTCTTTTCATTCATTTACCCTTCCTACATCAAAATGATTCCAGGCGTCACCACCTTGGCTTTCTTTATGCTTTGGGCTGCAGGTAAAGTTAAGATCTAGAAAAATGAAAAACAGACACAATTTGGCTTCAGCTCATCCATTTTGTGATGGAAATAGTTCTCGGGTTTAATGCACATTTTCATGAAGTGTAGATCTGAAGCAAACTTTTAAAAATACGTAAAGATATAAGAAATATTGAAGTCATTTAACAAATATGTTATCAATGCTGGTAAGAGCTTCTCTGTTCTTCTTGTGTGTGTTTCAGGCGTTTCTCAGTCTGTGCTGATCACTCAGTGGCCCCACTACATCTCCAGTCTTCCAGATGTGTCGGCAGAAATGCACTGCTTCCAGAACGACACAGATTATGAATATCTGTACTGGTACCGACAGCAGAGTGGAGGAGCTTTTCAGTTAATAGGGTATATACTAGTTGGGACGGCAACTTATGAAGAGGGATTCAAATCTGGTTATGAGGCAGCGAGGTCGCAGGAGAAGCAGTGGTCTCTGACGATAGCCAGCGTTCAGAAGGAAGACGAGGCTGTTTATCTGTGTGCAGCCAGTCTACACAGTGCTGTGGCAGACCTCAGCTCTGTGACAAAAACATACAGCGGAGAGGCTGTTTGTTGCTCTGACACCTGACTCACTTTAATACAAATCATACGAAGGAAGCCAACCACACTGTGGAGGAGATCATATCAGTGACTTTAAGTACACATGTTAAGTTATAGCAAATGGAAGTTAGAATATAATGAATAAAGTGCTCTCTAAAATATGACAAATGTTTTATTCATCATTTGATTCAAAAATCTACTTTTGGGTTTTTATGAAAAGCAACCACCTGCAGTTGTGCAATTAACTGTCCTGAATAGATTCAACCAATAGGTGGCGTTACAGCACCTGGCATGAAGCTGTTATCAAGAGAGCATAGTGCTGAACTAACAGACTCAGTGCCTTCCCTCATTACTCTGAGCCTGACTGTTCTCAGAGTGAAACTTTACTCACATAGTTCCTGACGATGTCATCACCTGTGCACACATTGGGTTTTCTCTTCATCTGGTTAACATGTAAGATCTACAATTCTATCAAGAATTTCACATGAAACTACTGGTTGAAATCCTTAAAAAACATGTTACATGAATAATATAAATACTGTATGGTCTCCAATTACAGTTTCATCCAAAATCTGCTTTTCTCCACAGGTCAGGTGAGCGCTGTTACATTTCAACAATCTCCTCCCCAGATAGTGGAGGAGAACACCGAGGTCCAGATTAACTGCAGCCATGATGATACTTCGCTTTTAACAATGCTCTGGTATCAACAAAGACAGGACAGTCAGTCCATGACCCTCATTGGGTACGGATACGCGAGCACCGGTCAAAACTATGAGGGTCAGTTTGAAAAACAGTTCAAGCTGACGAGAGCAGACACAGTGAGAGGAGCTCTGATTATTCCCAGTGTGAATCTGTCACACTCTGCTGTGTATTTCTGTGCTGCCAGTACACAGTGATGTGGTTTGATGCCACTCCCTCACTAAAAACCCTTTTCACATGAGGCAGTGCGTCTCTTTGCAGACTCTCACTGAAGGACGTTTCCTTTCAGCACAGCAAAGCCTGGAGGATGTCTGCAACTGTGATCGGATTTCTTCTCGTCTTGCTTCCATGTAATTCTTTTATGTGGTATAATTAAAAAACAATTGAAATGTGTAAAAAAAGATAATACAGCAATTATATGAATGTGTTTTTCACTGTGGCTTCTGTATCAACTACTTTTTATTTGTGTTTTTTTCTCCACAGATCAAGCTACGAGTGTGACGTTTGAGCCATCTCATCCCAGAATAGTAAAGGACACAGCCAGGGTAGAGATTAAATGCAGTCATAAGGAGAGCGGTTTTACTTTAATGCTCTGGTACCAGCAAACAGAGAGCGGTTTGATTAATTTAATTGGTTACAGCTCCACCGGCAGTGACCCCAACTATGAGAAGAAGTTTGAAGATCGGTTCAAGATAACAAGACAAGACATCCAAACAGGAGCTCTGATTATTTCCAGTGTGAATCTATCAGACTCTGCTGTGTATTTCTGCGCTGCCAGTACACAGTGATGTGGTTAAAGTCAGCCCCTCACTGAAAACCCTTTTTTTTTTCCTCTCTCTCTCTTTTTTCTCTGTTGTCTTCATGTTCATGATCTTGAGACTGACAGTTGACTCAGTAGCTCTCAGTCTGCACAAGGAGAGAAACTTTACATAAGTAGACAATACAGACAAAACTAAGCAAAACTTATAAACTAAGAAAAAAGGCAAACTTAAACATACAATGCCTATAAAAAGTATTCACCCCCCTTTTGTTGCTTTTATACATGAAATCATGGTCAATATAATTTGGCTTTTTTTGACAAGAATTTGCAACAAAAAAAAAAACCTCTTTAATATCAAAGTGAAAACAGATTTTTACAAAATAATGTAAATTAATTAAAAATATATATAAGGTAAAGTAAATGATTGCATAAATATTCACTCCCTTCAGGTCAGTATTTAGTAAAACATGTAGTCAATGATCTTTTCTCTGAGTTGCTTGGAGTGTTCTTTTGTCTTCATGTTGCAATTGTAGCAGGAATACTGATGAACCAGAGACTGGACCTCCAGACACAGTTTGGTGTTTTTACACTACAATCACTTGACACACATCAACTGCACTCAGGTGATCTCCATCTCACTAACTGTGACACTGCTGGCATCAACTAGCTGGACCTCTGTTGAATTAGGTCAGTCACTTTAAAGGGGGTGAATATTTATGCAAACACTTATTTTACACTATATATTTTTAATGAATTGACATTAGTTTGTAAAAATCTGTTTTCACTTTGACATGAAAGAAGCTTTTTTTTGCAAATTCTTGTCAAAAAAAGCCAAATTATATTGACCATGATTTCATGTATAAAAGCAACAAAAGGGGAAAACATCCAAGGGGGGTGAACACTTTTTATAGGCATTGTATATGTAAACAGACATAAGTTAGACCAGTGGTTCTCAACCTTTTTTCAGTGATGTACCTCCTGTGAAATACTTTTTTAGCCAAGTACCCCCTAACCAGCACAAAGCATTTTTGGTTGAAAAAAAGATGTAATACTAAGCGCTCTGCCATCAGTGTCTGATTATTAAACTGTCAACACTGACGATTGCATTAAATTCAGTTTATGAACTTACACTTATATTTTATTGAATATTTATTAAATAACAATTTTTAAAGGATTTTTGAATGGATGCTAATTTTAAATATATTTTTTAAAAATCTCATGTGCCTTCACTTTGAGAACCACTGAGTTAGACAACAAACTGTGCACTTCACATGTCTGCACAGGTCATTTGACCTACAACTGCATGGCAAACATGTATGTAATAAGTACTGCATGGATACAATATGCATCTATGTACAGGAGAGTTTATGTACTACACACAGTTAGCACAACTAACAGAGGCTCACCTTGGCCAGGTGATGTGGTGACGTCATCCTCTTTGAGAGGTTCAAGTCCTTGAGGAGAGGAGAGGAGGAGAACCGGGGTGGACAGCTGTTGGTGTGAAGGACAACCAGCTGACCGGCCTATCAACAGCAGAGCAGCGAACACGTGGCCGTCAGAGTGGGCATGTCCGTTTAAGAAGACCACCTCATCAGGATTGACCAATCACGTTCCACCAAGGCCCACCTGAACGCACCTGTAGAGTACAGGTGCCTTCAGGGAACCTCGTTTATGACATACACACCGAAAAGATGCATATTATACCAAAGCTAGGAGAAAAAATGTAAACATTATAATTCAAATTTTCATGTACACTTAAGGAGATAACATATTCAATCCTCAAATTCAAACAGCTAGAATTGAAAAATGTTTAGCATTTATTCTTGACAATTAACTTAAACTAATTATCAAAAATGCTCCTGTTTCATTCATTCATTGTTTTAGCTACACTTGTTAGATATAATAGCAGTGAAGAATGGAGCTGTAACTAATTAACGTAAAATAGATTTATTATTCTCGTAGATAGAAAAACAAAATAGATTATGTATTCCCAAAATGCTAATCCAAATATGCAAGTAATCTGTAATGTATTTTTCCATTAATTGATTAACTGTTGATTAATTACAGTACTGAAAATAAGTGGCTATTAATCAATTATCAAAATTGTTGTCAAGTAATTTTCTGTTGATCTATATACAGTGTGGTTGACTGTTTCAGTACAAAATACAAATAATGATAAAAAAAATACAGAAAAAAGGAACAACACACGAGATTTGAGGACATAACAGGAGAAATTATACTTTTAATGTATTGTTTGGTTTATATAAATTATTTCAAAGCATTTATACATTCAAGTTTATCAAGCACTTAATAGCAGAGAAGCATCACCCCACCAAAAACATTAATCATTAGTTTTAATGTTAAATTCACATTGATGATGGTGGTCTAAATATTGTTTCAGAATATTTGTCACGATGACAAAACAAAATGCTGGCAACCTCAGACTTAAAATACAAGGACAGAAATTCATTCATTCTAAGGATAGAAAAGAATATCCAAAGTCTCATTTCATAATCAGTGATGAGGAAGAACAGTCAGTCCCAATTTAGTCATGTGATCACGTGACCTCATGGTTTATTTGTGCTGCACAGAGTGATGTGTGACTCATTCAGCTGGGAGGAGGCTCATCGCTGACATGTTGATCACAGTCCTTTATCTGTCCCTTCTTTTACACTCAGGTGGGTTTTTTGTTATGAACTCATAATGGATGTTCTCACCAACAGCTGCTTCAATGATCCAGTTTCTACATATCATATATTTATGTGAATTTTCAGTTCTGCACATCGAGGTGAGGCACATTTAAACATCATCCTTTGTGTGCTGCAGGTCTCACGGTTGTAGTTCTTCAGTCTGGAGATCAAACGTCCCAGCCAGGACTCACTGTGACCTTTGAGTGCAACATGGGTCCGGGGTTGAGCATGGTCAGCTACACCATGTACTGGTACCGACAAACCCACTACGGAGCTCCACTGGAGTTCCTCACCAAAGAGTACGACCAAACCACGGGGCACTTCCAGTCGACTATCGACAAGTCCAACAACAAGTTCTCTCTTCAAATAGCTGAGCTGCTGCTGAATGACAGCAGCACCTACTACTGTGCTGCCAGTCACAGTGATGCACACGGACCAGACACTCGTACAAATATGAAGTCTGGGTGGGAGTCACAGATGGCCCACAGGCAGGAAGGAGCTGTGGCTTGTTTGGTTTTTGTACTAAATTAGTGAAACAATAAAGAAAAAAGATCATTGATCCAGTTCAAACACACTGGGACTACTTTATGTATATAAGGGCTGCATGATATGAGCAAAATAATTAACGTTGTTGAATATTGCTTTAATGATATTACAGCGATAAACAAACAGATCTTCAAGTGTTCACAGCTGTGCCTTTCTGTATACTGCCCAAATTCATAAAAAATAAAAAGGGAATTCTTTCCAACATTCTTTAATTAAACAAATTGAACTGAACACAAAAAGGCCCCAATAAAAATAAAAATAACTAGAGTGACATTTTAAAGCACAGTTGAGGGAAAATCATTTGTTTATTGTGCAAGTTGACATTGTAATGACAATAAAAAAATCTATATATTGTGAAACTCTAATATATATTAATTCATAGAAGAGAGTATTTTTTCATGTCTACAACCACCACTATGGCAGAGGTCCCTATCCAACAAATGATGTATCAATGTTTGCAGATAATACTTTTATACTGTCCTTCTCATGCAATGGATGCATGACTCATCATGCTTTCCTCAAAGTATGATGCCAGTCAAGATATTTTGTTGTCATATATCTTTTATGCATATTATATATGTGACAATAAGAGAGGAAAAGATGCTGAAAGTTTCAGCAACGATACGAGCAGAACAAATCCCTTTCAGGTAGCTTAGCTAGCTGGAAAACTCCAGATTGCAACGATCTGAGAAGCTTTTCTCCGTTAGTGTTTTACATCAAACAGTCAGGTCTGTTGTGGAAACAACAACTGCTATAAACTCTCCTGTAAAGACCTCTGAGAACTTCTGTTACAGGAACTTAAGAACCTGCAGTTGCTGCTCAGTGTCCACTAGAAGAGTCTGTGCAGAGAAACCCGCATGAACCTGTGAAACAATATGAATGAGTTCCTGCTAAAAGAAAAACAAGAGGGGAGGATCAGATCTTATTTCAGAAGGTTTGATTGGAGCAGTAAAGTGAGTTTCACCTGCAGCTGGTCGGCCTGATAGAAGACAATAGAGTCAGATGTGATTTACTCTGAACTACACAACCACTGTGACAATGGTCACATTCTGGGCAGCAGTTCTCATCTTCTTAAGTAAGAACATTTAAATTAAGTTTAATGAAAACATTTTTTATTAGCTATGCTTTGTTTACTTGTCTTTTTCTTCTTTCCCAGATTTCTCCTCCTGTGTAAAAATTCACCAGCCTCCATCTGTGATCAGCCGTGACGGAGACCCGGCTGCAACTCTGCAGTGTGAACACGATGACCATCAACATTACTACATGTACTGGTACAGACGAAGCAGCAGCGGGAGAATACAGCTGGTGTCTTATTCTCTCGGTAAAGGCACGACGAGCATCGAAGCTCCGTTCAACAAATCCAAGTTCTCCATGTCCCGGCCTGCGGTGCTCAGCTCCTCTCTGCAGATCCACCGTGTGGAGGCCGGAGACTCAGCTGTGTTTTACTGTGTCTCCAGTAGAGCACGATGGTTCAGAAAGCCTCAGCAGCTAAACAACAACCTCAAGAGGAAACCAGGAAGAGGTGACAGAGAGGAGGGATGGATGAAGGAGGGTGAATGTCTATAACAGCATGACAGGGGACTTAAATCCATGTGACAAAGAAATAACAATTGGTTCAAACAGAAGCTAGAAAAGAAAACAGCACGACAAACTCCACTAGTTGGTTAAAGGAACAGGAGCTGCGTCTCCACAGATCAGTGACGTTCCTGCTGCACCACAAAGCTGATCAGCTCTGATAAATAAGCAGGTGTTAACACTTTAAGGTTTAGAGATCCCGAGCAACATCATTTCCCTGTACAGTTTCTCATCTGTGTCACTCTGTGCTCAAGTCTACACTCTTATATTATTTAATGTTGGCTGCAGAACTGAGAAGACTTCAGTTTATCAAGTTTAAGAGGTTATGACGCACTGACCTCTACAGGGTCCATGAGGGATTACACTTAGATGTGGTAGTTAAAGAGAGGTTAAATAGAGAACAGTGTTGTTAAATGGAGCTGCTCATGATGTCTTTTAGTGTGATGACTTTAATTAAGTAGGAATAAAGGGACATAAACTATTATTTACGTTCATGTAGTTAAATATTAATATTGATAAAAGACAGCAATATGTAAGGTTATTTATTTATTTAATTTCATTTAGGGAGTGATAAAACACAATAAACAGACCCATGCTACGTGTCATAGTGTTTAAGCTAAATGTTATGTTTAAAATATTGTCCTTAGATCAGGTAATACTTCATATATATACATAGTATTTTCATATACACTTGTAATAAAATATTTAGATATAAGCTGATGGTGAAGAATCTAATACTGAAATGTTTAATAAAACTTTGGTTTAAAAGAAGCAGTGTGTTGGATTTTGGGGGACCTATTGGCATAAATGAAATATATTTTTTAAATTGATGTATAATCACCTGAAACTAAGAATAAAAGTGTTTTGTTATCTTAGAATGAGTCCTTTATTTCCTCCTCACAGGGTCCACCATGTTTCATCACCAAGTTTCTACAGAAGCCCAGAACGGACAAACCAAACCCCGGCTCCAGAAAGGGCCTTTCATGTTTTTACACCACCAGAAGGTGAGTGGAGGTGTATCGAGTTGGTTGCAATCTACAACCTCACCAGTAGATGCCACTAAAGTCTACACACTGCTTCTTTCTGAGAGATGAAGATATTTCGTTCAAAGATGCCTCCCTGACTTCGTAGTTGTTGTTGTTACACAGTTTAATCTTATGATGCATGATGACAATATAGTCTAGTAAATCAATAATTTATAAAGTTTTTCTTCTCGTTAAGAAATCATGAGTTTATTATACATAACGTTAAAACATGTTGTGCTAATTATGATATCATAATACAGATTGTATGTCATTTGTTGTTAAACCTGCATTGAGGAGAATTCTTGACCACTTGGGGGCAGCAGAAAAACTATTTTCACATCCAGTAGTTACAGAGAAACATTAGCACTTATTTGGAGAATACGAGTCCAATATTCACTTTCTTTTAGCAACGTTTTGGTCTCCACCGAGGGAAATATCTGGTTCTTTGGCTCCACTATGCTCATCAGCTAGTTGCTAATATTGTGTGTTTATCTGGACTTTTATACTGAAAATAGCTTCCTGCTGCTGGAATAAAAAGACTTGAGGTTAAGGAGTTTAAAATGATTCATAAACTATCTACAGATTCATCACGACAAAATTAAACTTTTCACATTACACAGTCGATGGTAGGTGGTGAATGTTTCTCAGTAGATGTGTGTCTCCTCAGTTCACTGGTTGCTGGGTGGATAAAGAGGTGTGACCAGCAGAGATGTCCCTCCCTCTGAACATCTTCATACAAACAAACAAACAAAGAGCAGTTCCTCTCTTCCTTCCCACCGTTGTTGCTTCTTTTCTTAGCTCTCCCAGAAATAGCAGCAGTCAGTCAGCCCGACCTGAACAGCTGCTCTCTCACACAGAGAGAGATGGAGGCTGAGATATGGAGGAGCTGGGTGGGGGAAGGAGGGAGGAGGGGAGAACCAAAGAGACTTCAGGTTTTTGTGTGATGCTTTTTCACCGTGGGGACAGGGGGCCACGGTGATACAATCCTATAGAGCCGCCGTACAAAAACCTCCTCCCATTGACACCCATTGTGTAGACTGCTACATGCTACCTGGGACACTCTGGAGAGCAGAAAAATCAATAATCTGAAGGTGTTCAAGCTGTCAGGACAAACTGGAACTGGAAAGTCAACATTAATGGAAAAATTGGCTGAAAATTAGTTTTAAAAAAACAAGTTTTTAATCATATCTGAAGCCCTGGATGAGTCTCGTAAACATCTTTACAAAAGCATCATATTTTGGACATTATGAACCTCATCCTGCATGTTAAAACCTTCTTCATCCTCTGGATTATTACACTCTGTTTAAACATGAGGGTTATGGAAAGTTTTGAGACTTTTTGGTAGAGGAGACATTCAGTGTGACTCTGGAACTGAAGCTTACTTTGGAAAGGGAACAAAACTCACTGTTTTGGGTAAGTAGCATCTCTCACTGCTGCACTTCACTGGTACAAACTTATAATAGTTCAAATGTTGGTATGTTAGTAAGTGAAGGAGAAACAAACTGTTGTTGGTAAAAGCTGAAATATTGAGCTGAAGTGAAAACACTGTGACCTACACTGATCCTGCTTACTTTGGCCAAGGAACCAAACTGACTGTTTTAGGTAAATATTCAGTTTATTAATGAGTTTTGTTAAATGTTACATTGTTATAAAGTCTTATTATGAACAGAAGTATTGTTAAAAACATTCAAAAGATAATTCTGGTAGAGAAAGACTGAGGAGTTTCATGCTCAGTATTTCTACACTGTGACAATGCAAACGAGGCTTACTTTGGAAAAGGAACCAAACTGACTGTTTTGGGTAAGTCAACGATGGTTCAGATGGAACAAATGTAAAAAGATTTGTCATTAGGGTGGTGCATTAAGACACTTAATGTGTTTTATAGTTCAGGTTCAGTTCAGTACTTTTTGATGTTAAGCTTAACCGCTGTGTCAATAACGAAGCCTATTTCGGCCAGGGAACTAAACTGACTGTTCTCGGTAAGTAAGACTTCAAACCTTCTGATATTCACTGGTACATTAAACGTAAGTAAAATAAAGGGAAAAAGTTATATTACATTAAACTTGGAAAAAAGACAGACTGTAGTGCAGTCAATGTTGGCTTTAAATTGTAAAAGAAATACACATTTAATACATTAAAGTACATTTAAAAGTAACTCAATGTAAAGAAGCAAAGTTAAAGCAGCATGTTGGGCTGTTTAGAGCACTGATCTGCTTCACTGTGACTCTGGTGCTTATGAAGCTTACTTTGGTGGAGGAACAAAGTTAACGGTTTTAGGTAAGAAATATATTTTGTATATACAGTCATTGATAAAGTCTATGCAAAGACATCAGAACAAATGGAACAAGTATTGTAATTGGAGTCGTTTTCTAACAAACTTTATGTAATCGACATTCTGCTCAGAGCTTTTTGTTATCAAGCTTAAACGCTGTGTCAGTACGAAGCCTATTTCGGCCAGGGAACTAAACTAACTGTTCTCGGTAAGTAAGATATAAAATGTTCTTCACGTTAATTCACCTGTGAGAGAAGCAAAACGTATAAAAGCCTAACAGGTTGGACATTGAGATGCAAAAGAGAGTTGCAAAGTTAAAGCAGCATGTTGGGCTGTTTAGAGCACTGATCACGTTCACTGTGACTCTGGTGCTGGTGAAGCTTACTTTGGTGGAGGAACAAAGTTAACGGTTTTAGGTAAGAAATCAAAACACGTTAAAATACAAACATTGTGTGTTTCTTTAAGACATGTGCAGTCCAGATTAATTCTGCATAAAGCTTTTTGTTCTTAAGCTAAAACATCAGTTTGAAGCCTATTTCAGCCAGGACACTAAAATGACTGTCAATATAAAGTCCAACAGAGTAGTTATTGAAAGGTTAGTAAAAGATTCTCGTAAAAAACAAACAGGCTGTATCGGTTTTAAAGAAAAAGGAGCATTTTTTATGAAACTTAAATGTAAGGAAGCAAAGTTAAAGCAGCATGTTGGGCTGTTTTGAGCACTGATCTTGTTCACTGTGACTCTGGTTATGAAGCTTACTTCGGTGGAGGAACAAAGTTAACAGTTTTAGGTAAGAAATCAAAACATTTTTTGATATTGTGGATTTATGAAACTTTCTTCACCCGTCCCAGTGTAAATTTAGCTCAGTGTTTTTTATCGTGAAGCTACAAAAATGTCAGATTAAGCCAAAGAACAAACCTGACTTTTCTTGGTAAGTCAACATAAAGTCTAAAAGGTTGTAGTCATAGGTTTTAAAGAAAAGTTGCATTAATTATAAAACTAAAAAGTAATGAAACAAAGCAAACGCAGCATCTGTTTTAAGTACTGATCAAGTTCACTGTGACCCAGACTTCAGAGGCTTACTTTGGTGGAGGAACAAAGTTAACCGTTTTAGGTAAGAAATCTAAACAAATGGGAAAAAGTCGTTGGAAAATGTCTTCACTAAAGTCTAGTTTAAGTTCTGCTCAGAGATTATTGTTCTTAAGCTTAAACAGCAGTTTGAAGCCTGTTTCAGTCAGGGAACTAAACTTGGTAAGTTAAAATTAAGTCTAACAGGGATGTAACTGAGATGTGTGTATTGCATAGAACTTGTTGAAAACAGACTGTAGTTGTTGGTCTTAAAAGGAAAGTTCCATTTATTACAAAACTAAAGTAAAAGCAGCATGTTGGGCTGTTTAGAGCACTGATCACGTTCACTGTGACTCTGGTGGAGCAGCAGAGGCTTACTTTGGTGGAGGAACAAAGTTAACGGTTTTAGGTAAGAAAACGTTTAGAATTCATTCAATACTGCTCTTGTATGATTTTGATAAGATGTTTTTGACACTGTAAAGATACTCTAAGAATCAAATGACTCTTAAACAGCAATGTTTTACCCATTACTGGACTGGATAATCATATTGTAACAACCAAAAGCACAAATAGATTCAAATGGAGACAGTAAGTCTAGTAGGATTTGACTGTTTGTAAAATTCGAGTTGAAGTCTTTACAGACTTTGTCAGAGAGTGAAAAAACTGTAATAGTGACTAAAGACTAAAGAGGCAGCAGGAAGAGATTTTGTGTCGGTGGAAAGTCTCTGTGCTCCTACAGCGAGGCTTTCTTTGGAGCTGGAACTAAACTCACTGTTTTAGGTAAGAAAACCTGCAGAAAAAACATCTCAGAGAAGAAGATGCTCAGCTTGTTTGTTTGTTCAGATTATAGGCGATACTAAGAATTTATTTATTAGACATTTTAATTGATTGTTGTGAGAGAAAGTGTGCAAAGTTTAAAATGTGAAAGAAGTAAATGCAGAAGTTAGTTTGTGGCAGTAAAACAATGGCTGTCTGTGTTCTCCAGTAAAAGTAGAGCAGCAATAAAACAATTGGCTCTACGCCCAGATTATTCCTCTCACAGCCAGTTCTTATCAGCTCTGTGAAACACTGTGAGCTCACAGTCGGAGGCTTACTTTGGAGCTGGAACTAAACTCACCGTTCTAGGTAAGAATCACCAAACTGAACATAAACTATTATAATGTTCAATACGGTATAACAGTAAAGTAGTTGGTAACGTTCAGGTTAGAGGTGAGGGTTGTTTTTAGCTTCATGTTAATAGAAATAGACCTTAAACTTCAAGTTGAATGCAGTTTGGAACTAATTTGATTTAGTATGAGTCTGTATTGCCTCTACATTTATGTGTGCATAAAGGTTTGACTTCGTGAAAAAGAGCACAAAGACAGTCTACAGCTTTCAGTGCTGAACGTTTTTCTTGTATAGCCTCGTATCAGTGTGAACAACTACGACCCTGCTTACTTTGGCAGTGGCACCAGACTGACAGTGTTGGGTAAGAAAACGATAAAATTCATATGTATAAATGTTAGTATGTGACCTGGTCTTAACTTAAATCTGAGCATTCTTGAGTTTTGGGCTGTTTTAATATTTTGTTTAGTTATTGGCTGGAGCAGCATCGTGTTGCTGTGCTTTAAAACGGCAAAAGGAAATAATTAGGATGAATCTCTACGTGTTTAGTCAAAGTACCAGACTCAATATCGGCATTCATAGGATGTCATCATTTTCTCAGTTACTAAACAGATGGTTGAAATTTAGTTTTTCCTTCACTGCATCAAAAAGTTAATTAAAAATATGTATTCAAATTACATTAATGAGTTTATGAGTGGGATCCATGTGATGCAGTGACTGTATTTTATGTCTAATTTGTGAGAAAAAATAAGCTAAATGTCATTTCAAACCAACATTTTCTGTATAAATGAGAGTTTAATGTCTCAGTGTGAGCTCTTGTGATGATCAAGTTTTATTTGGTGCAAAGGTTCGTTGTTAAAATATATTTTTGTCCGTTCATGTCTAAAGGCTTGAGGTCAGAGGTCACATGAATGATTAAGGTTCAGTATTGCACGTTTGTTTGCTGTAGATCTAAAGAAGCTTTAATTCATGGTTTGCTTGTTTGTCCTTGCAGAAAAAGATCTTAACGTCACCGTACCGACAGTCAGAGTGCTTCCACCTTCAACAAAGGAGTGTCAAAACCAGAAGGACAACCAGAAGAAGAAGACCATTGTTTGTGTGGCCAGTGGATTCTACCCTGATCATGTCGGTGTGGTCTGGAAGATCGACGGGGAGAATGTCACCACCGGTGTGGCGACCGACAACGCTGCCCTCCGAGAAGGCAAGTTTTACACAATCACCAGCAGGCTGAGGGTCTCTGCCAGAGAATGGTTCACAAAAGGCCTAGAGTTCACCTGCTCCGTCAGCTTCTTCGACGGGACAAATACTGAACTTCATGAAGGATCAATTCATGGGGTAGAAGGTAGGTTTCATTTGAAACTCAGAAATGACCTCAAACTGTTCTTTTTTCAAGTGGAGATACATCAACAACCATCTGTCTAATGCATGTATTCTTCTTCCATCAGGTAAAGGAGGAACCCTGACAAGAGGTAAATATCATTCTGTGTTTCTGAACACCTCAATGCATCAGTTCGACAACGATTCAGTGTCCTGTTGGGTCTCCACGTGGATGTTTCCTCTTTGAATCTTCTCACTAAATGTCTGTACTCTCTGCAGAGAAATATCTGAGGGTCACACAGAGCGCCAAACTCTCCTACGGTGTTTTCATCGTCAAGAGCAGCATCTATGGAGCCTTTGTGGCGTTTTTGGTGTGGAAGCTTCAGGTTTGTTCCACATGATCTCCATGTTGTTTCCTGTCCCTTCACCTTTGATCCAAACATGCACACAGATTCTATTATTTGTTCTTTAAAAAAAACAGCCTTTGTTCATTTCAATATGTGAATGAAGGAGTAATAAAAAGAGCTTGTGACGTTATGACATTGTGTCCTTTCTGTCTGTTGCAGAGTTCAGCTGGGAAGCGGAACGACTGAGAGCTGAGCTGAAGCCTGAACAGACCATCTTTATCTCGGTTTCTGTAAATAGAGTTCATAGTTATGTTTCCACAGCTTTGTGTGTCACAGTGTATTTGCATTCATATATAAATGAGCCAATCAAATGACATCAGAGATTTATTCCTATTGCAATATTAAATCTATTGCTGGCATGGAAGTATATTAGATGTAAACTATTTTACAAACACGTCTACTGTACGTTTGTGCTTGTGAATTATTTCATGGTTGATTTCCTTCTCAATAAAAGTAGATCACATGATCTAACAGATGGAATGACTCTTTGACTTTCATATATATTTGTCTTAACAATGATGATCAAGTTCACATACAGTAAGAATCTAAACCAGAGAAGTTAATGCATTAACCTTCATTCCAGTCTAAAGTTTTAAAGCTAGGATGAAGCAGATCTATATCATTATCAGTCAGTCGCTCCAAACGTTGCTGATATGCAGTGATGATGCTCTCACATCTCATCAGACTCTGAACATCACTTTTTCCACAGATGGTGAGAGATATTTTTAGCTGAACGCCTTTCTGACTCTTTTCTGAGAAATCCGTTATTTCTCTCCTACATGATGTTGAAACATCTCAGCATCAGAATCTTCATAAGCAGGTTCATTTGAGTCATAACATTTTCCAACAAACAACCAGAGAGGTGACTTAAGTCTCTGATTACATTCACTTGATCAACTAAATCTACAAATTCTTTTTTTAGAAATCATCTGTCTTCATCAAAGTGGGTTTATTTAAGTCGTATCTAGCGAGAGAAGCTTACGACGGTTTACATTCCTCTTCACGAATAAAGAAGTTGTTCTTTTGGTTCAAACGCGTTCAGCAGTAAAGTAAACGTAAGAGTGTGAGTCGACCACACGACAACAGGAAGTCAGCGTCCTCGTCTGAGAACAGAAGAAGGTCAAAGCTGTTGTTGGTGAGGGAGACGAACCGGAGCATGAAACCCTGCAGAGGAGCAGAGAGCGACAGCAGAGAGAGGATGTGGTCACAGAGCAGCCTGCACATCGCTCTCTGTGCTGAGAAACCACCAAGGTGCAAACCTCCACTTTACCACCAACCTCCGGCTCTCAGAGCACAGCTGCATCTCTGCACAGAACCCCCACCCTTCATCACTGCAAAGCAACTCTGAGCAAACAGCTGTGAAAACCTCCATTTCTGTGTCAACTGAAGCTACAGAATGAACAGAAATGTGTGTTATATCTGTTACAACAGCTGTTTACTCTCATCTGGTGCAGACATATACGCATTTTAATATTTTTGTTTTGCAGGAGATTAGAGTGTAAAATCATTTTTTTGTTGCAGTTGCAAAATAAACCACCAGAAATAAACAAAATAATAAAAAAACTGAGGATGTTTCATAATAAGATCCTCTACAAATCATCTTCATATGAATCACTAAAATAAGACGCAATAGAGGACAATATTTGAAGCACAACACTGCATTTACATTTCTGTCTAAACTTCTCTCAATTAAAATGATATATATATGTATATATATTATAATGTTTAAATGTTTTATCAGTTAAGACCCCCTGGGACTCAAACTGAGGAATAACAAGTTTGACTTTCTACACTCGTTTCCTTGAAAAACATGTTTGTGCTTAATCAAGTCACATAAACAGGAAACTAAGTGTGTGTGACGATGCAACAGAAACAATGTGTGTGTGTGTGTGTGTGTGTGTGTGTGTGTGTGTGTGTGTGTGTGTGTGTGTGTGTGTGTGTGTGTGTGTGTGTGTGTGTGTGTGTGTGTGTGTGTGTGTGTGTGTGACATCTGTGATCTGGATAATTATATCTCCTCCTGCAAACCATGATCTTTAGAAGTTGTCTCTTTCCATCCGTCAGTTAGAAAATAGTTTTACTAACTCTAAATTTAAAGACAATCACCTCATGGGTTCATAATAAAATATCATTATAAATGCAATAAACCATGTTTAAATCTTCTTGTTTATTTCATCATTATCACTATTGTGTTTATAGACATTATTAAACAAAACTGATATAGATCAAAACATTTATTTTTTTACTTCAAAAGTAAATATATTTTTTTGAATATATATGAAACCACTTTAAATGCTCTTAATTTCTCTAAAGAAATAACGATTTGTTCATATTTGCATGAGGGTTAAGTGCTGATAATTAGTTTATCATTACAATTTACTTGATAAGTACAATGATTTAATACAGTCATTAAAATGATAAGGTTGAACTAACATGTATATCATTTCTACATCTGTGACATCATCAGCAAACATGCCTCTGTCATTATTTAGAGTGACCACATTTGGTTTTTAAGAAGTTTAAATACGAGACAGGAAGTCTCTCTTTAACTTATTTTACTGGTCACATGACGTTTAGTTCAGTAGATACTTTAGTGAAACTTTAATAAACTGCAACAAGAAACAGGCAGATGTTGGAGATTTCAGTGGTACGTTTATAAACTTCAGCCACTAGACACAAAGAAAAACACACATTCAGTATCTAGCAGCTGAATGAGAGATTTCATGTTTCATGTTGAACGACCCTTTGTGATGCAAACAGAACATCAGTTCATGTGTAGGATTCATGCAGTAATTCAAGAATCAACTGGTTTTATATAAATGGTTTTTTTCTATTATAAAATGATATAAAAGCTTAATGACACAGAGTTGGAGTAAAAAAGAATCTCCGTCTATGTGACAGAATCAGCAACAAGAACAACCCTGTATCTTCTAACGTCATTAACCAGAGGTTCACGCCGTACAGCAGATTATGGAGAAACGTCACATCATTTTACATCGAGTTTAGTAATCTGAAAAATAAATCTTTGTGATTCTCTAGAAAACAGAACGGGTCCACTAGATTCAGTGAACAACTTTTAATTTATGGTTGATGTTGGTTTTATTATATTTAACAGACTTCAGAAGTTTACTCTTAAATCTCTTTAGCATTAAACCATCAGTTTACATTTCACAATTATTCATAATTAATTAAATATTCACAAGTATTCTTTATCTCCAGGAGGAGCTGAACCTCTCACACTCAGTTTTATATCCAGATGTGCACAAATACAGGTAAATATTGAGACATGCAGATATACGGATAAGGCGTTATCTCTTTATGCAACATACATGTGAAGCAACACACACTCTACGACCTTTACTGACCTCTACTGGTGACTCTGGAATTACAACATCAGAAGAACTCGTTCCCAGCTGGAGAACTTCATAATGAACACACACTACACTGGTGTGTTATTTTGGGTGTGTTGAGGTATAATGCTACACAAACCTACATAGTTCCCACTAGTGGGGCTCAGACTCTGTATGTCCAGTCTCTCTACTTTGATGAAGAGCGTTAGCATGTTGACGTTTATTTAAACATTCATGTCACTGATGTAAAGATTGTGTTCATCATGAGGCCAAAGCAGTGACTAACACTCACCTTGAGCTGTGAGCTGCTGCTGAGTGGAGGATGAACATGTGTCGTCACCAGAGTCTGTAGACTTCAGGGAGCCCTCTGCTGGAGAAACCTGGAACACAGAAGTCACAGCTTTAACACAATCAAGGAACAAACCAGGGAACGTGACTTCAAGCAGTATGACTTTAAGTCACAATCAGACAATCAGACGTGAATGCGATTAGGGAATCGAAATGCTCCCATTCTCGTATTTGCACCTTTAAGAGTGAGTCTGTAGCCAGTGAGATCAACTGATCACAAAACATCAGTTATAATCACATCCTTTGGTAAACACAAGAAGAACACAGGCCTCCAAAGCTTTTATCTGAATGTAAATTCTGTAAATCTCGAGGACGTGAAAGAAATATTATATTTCTCGTTGCAAAATGTCTCCAACTTGTAACATCACTGAGTAGTGCACATCACATGATCACCCCTGGTTTCTGATGCTCCTCAGTGTTCAGTCACTGATCAGAGTTAAAGTTAACATACTGTGATGTACTGCAGGGGGATCAGAAAACCACTCAACTACCATCTTTGTACGACACTGAAGACTTTGATGCAGCCGACAGGATGACATCACACGATGCACTGACCCTCCTACCTGCAGCTCTTCATAACAACTCTATGAGGTAGTTTACTGTCAGACAGAACATGGGGATAATCATCAATAAACCAGGCCTCTTTTTGCTGTGGACTACAGGTAAAATAAAATAAAATCAACAGTGGACTCATTCATATAAACACATTATCATGAACGCAATTATGTTTTTGCAGTTTTTGTCATTTAAGATTGTGTTGATTTGATGTCAGAGGATATAAGTAGAATCCAACAACAAACTGTTATTAAGGTTTCTTTTCTTATTAAACACTCAGGTCTAACTGATGGGAGTGATGTCACTAGTGTTAGAACACCTCTGTCCCTCCATCTCATGTACTGTAGTGGGACCTCAAGGACCACCAACACTCCCAGTTACACTTTGATACACTTGAATGTTTTTTTTTATTTATTACATTTTTTCACAGCAATGCTACTTAAAATCATTCACTTTAATGCAAAGAAAATATGTTCCATTATTATGCATTACATGGGCAAAACTATTAATTCACAAATAAAAAATGTAATAGCAATTTGCATAGAATTGATAATGTATTCTTATTGTAGTTATTAAAGATCCGATATCTTATTCAGCCCAACGCTGAGAGTGGGACGTTCACAGTGAAGAAGCTGCAGCCAGAAGATGAAGGCTTGTATTTCTGTGCTGTGAGTCAACACAGTGATACAGACACATGTGGAAGCTGAACAAAAACCTCAGTGCACTGTTGGTACATCTGTTATGAGTCTATTTATCTGCTGTACTGTAGGGGGACCTCAAGCACAATCAGTGAACATGGTAGAACACAGAGACACTCCCTGCTGTAACCGTTCATATCTGTGGTAACGTCACACCTCCCATCACACAGACTGACAGAGACTCTGCTCTCTGAGTTCATTTTCATCACAACACAATAACTCTGCTGTGGAGGGTCGAGGATCAGTCCGCCACAATGAACTGCAGTCACACTAAGGACATCTCATATGGACAGATGTACTGGTACAGACAGCTACCAGGGGAGAGAATGAGGCAGATAGTTTACACGACTACAAGTCCTCCTGGACGGCTCATGAGGAGGATGAGCCGCCCGGTCCACCGGTACGAAAACGTCACTGCACCGCTACTGTGACAAACCATGAAACATTAAATAAAGAGAATAAAACATTAACTAAAGAGAATGAAACATTAAATGTCTGCAACAATTGATGACTTAATAAACTCAGTCATTGTTTAATGTTCCTTCTTGTGTTAAAATGACCTATCAATAAAGTGGAATGGCAAGTTTCAATCACTTGTTGTAGGTTTTTGTGGTGGGACTTTAGTTTACTGTACAGTGTTAACTAAGACACCTGCATAACCAAATATGGCTTCAAGCTTAAAATGTTATCAGTGGACCTTTTCTACCAATTTCTGATTATAGATCTTAATTCATATCACTGTAAGGGCTGCAAACCTACTCAACTAGACATCAAACAATATTTGTCCAAAAGCTATAGCTGTTAAATGGTTCCATATTCATTGAGAGCAACGGTAACAGGGAAATTTAAGAGATTTTTATACATACATTGAAAAGAGTTGTCTGATGTCCTCTTTGGCTCTGGAGGAGACCCTTAGTCATATTATCAGTGTTATCAATGCTTCGGTTTCCAGATGTTATATCTATAAAAGCAAGCATTTAAAAGCGGGGGTGTAGTCTGAAAAACAACAGGCAAAAAAAGAGACACTGTTGAATTATGCTAATTGTTGGCCCAAGCAGTTAATGAACAAAATAAATATTAGGAAATAAAGGATATTGCAGCTTTCGTGGCATCAACTTGTATATATTATATACACCCCGTGTTGATTAAAAGGTAGCTACCAAACATGTTCACCGGTTTATGTTAATATTTATTTACCAGAGTAAGGAACAAAAAAACTGTTACACTGAGCAACGGCCCTACACCATTAAACCAGGTTCTATTTAATAATTGACCACAGACAACCTTTGTTTAACATACATAACAGTTTAAGTTTAAATTGTTTCAAATTATATTTACCCTTTCCAGGGATAATAACCAAAATAAGAGTCATCCACATTAGATCTCTTCTGAAATAAAGTAATTAGTACTTTCAAAAGCGACTGAAAGAAACTAACATAAAGCAATAAATGAATCAAAGTCAATCAGTTATTAATCAGAATAATGTATACTATAGCAGATTAATATTAGATATTACTCTATATTTTCACACACACACACACACACAACACACACACACACACACACACACACACACACACACACACACACACACACACACACACACACATTACAGTCATTTAGCAGACTTACAATCAGTAGTATGTTACATATCAATCACCCATTCACACACTGATGACAGTAGCAACTTGGGGTTAAGTGTCTTGCCCAAGGACACATCAACTGCCAAAGCCAGGTATCGAACCACCGACCCTCTGATTGGAGAACTACCTTGCTCTCCACTACGCGACGTAGGAACGTTCTTTGCCCAAGATGCCGGCAGGTCCCTCTCAGGAACCGACTCCCATCCGTTCCGGTCTATAACACACTGGTTTCTAAGTGTCTTCAGCTTAGGTTGTTCCTCTGTGTAGGGACAAACACTCACCCACCTCTCAGCCTCGCTCTCTGAATGGCTGACAGGTAGTGCATGCATACCTGTCTCCTCGCCCCGCCCCCTCTTTACCCTGCCAGCCATCCCCACAGGTGCGCCTGATTGATACCTGGAGTAGCCAATCACCTTTCAGCTTAAGGCACACTCAATGTGTTGTTCTGTTAACTTTAACCTAGTTAACCCCACCGTTTGTCTTCGGTTTTGTTTGGATCTGTTAGTTTAAACTCTTATTCACATATTTATATTATAGTTTATTTATGACTAAATTATCTTAATTAATCAGTTAACTATTTTTATTAAACTAAATTACTTTCAGTTTTAAGTTGCCTTCCTGAGTTATTTTATTTAAACTTTGATTGGAACTTCTTTTAACTTTTACCAGGGCTACACCCTCCGACCTTCTAGAAAATGTGATGTCCTCATCAAACTAAAAGCTTTGGAGGACCATAATCTGGACGTACTAATTATATTGATTAATACGAAAAACAATCTGGACACAATGCCATAGGGTGGCACCAGGCTGTTTGGCATGGGTGATGTCTTAAGGCTTTGTAGGTTCCGCTTCCAACAAGCACACCGCAGGTCAGGACAGTCAACGGCTGGTCGGCTGGTTTTCCCAACTCATCATAACCGAGTCGAACCACTGGCTTCCTGATCCTCGTAGAGCGTCTAACTTGAAGTTCATCTTCTGCAGTTACTTCCTCTTCGTTTACCTCTGCTCCCCCTTCTAAAACCCTGTCTGCTCCTGAGTCAGGGGTGGGAGGTAGATCACCAGTCCTTTGAATTATGTCAACGGCTGCTAGGGGTCGGACTGGGGAAGCAGTTTGGACTTTATCTTGATCTTGCAATCTTTTGAAGACCTCTGGTTGTGTCAAAAGTTCTTTCCACTCTACCGCTAGGGGTCTTGGTGGGTCCACATACTCATAATCAGATTCAGAGGAGTGTGGATCATCTTCCTGATTAAACATCGGTGTTGAGCTTTGAACCTGTCTTGTCACAGGCCTCCGTGGCAGCTCTAGCTCATCACTATGTTCAGGCAGTCTCACTAAATAGCCATCAAGTATCTGGTCCTGCTTTTCCACGCCAAGCCTCCACACCTGAAGCTATTATTAGAGCTGTGGGAGATATAACGCAGAGAACATCCAGCAGTATATCATTATTATAATATTTATATCTTTTTTTTTACGATTAACTAATGCAAATCCCTGTGAAAATAAGGTCTAAATGTCCACGTTCAATCAAAATCTTCAAATAGTTTATGAAAAAAACGTTCACTTTTGAACACGTTTTTGTGTTCAAAAAGAAAAACAAGAGGTCGATGGTCAGCATGTTGACAGACTGTGGTCTCCGCTGTTGTTATACTGGATGTAAGATAAAGTAAAAGTTGACACGAGTAGCTTTACATGAGTCTCTTCTTTTCATGCAGCTCTAAACTTATTCTACACTACATCTAAGACAAATATATTGGACAATTCGTAGATTTAACCAGAAAATAAATTGGCAAATATTTTTGATATTAAAGGGGGAAAAAAACACAAACGTTTCAGGTGTCCACGTGTGTTCTAAAGTTGGGGCATATTCTCGTTTCAGTTTGTTTGGGAGTTTTATTTTGCTTAATGCATCTTTTTCTGTGGTTTAACAAAGTAACATCAACCCTATACGTTAAGTAGGTTATGCTGCTTTCACACTATTAATAACAATCTTTTTATATAGCATATAACAGCCACAGGGCCATTGTCCTCCACTGATTTCTTTTAATACTTTAAGTACATGTTCATGATTTTAAAGGTTCCTCGGAGAGCTGCAGCTCTTTTACATCAGTCAGTGTTTCCCTTCTGTTTATCTGTTGATTAAAGAATCCACAAAAAGAAACAATCGACACAACAAATGTGTAAACACTCGATTTTATTCCCGACAGACTGTTATCAGGGTGCAGACAGACACTGTATGAGTCATGACCGATATCAAAATATCTCCACAGGAAATCTAGCAGTATGATCATCTACACTTTTCTCAGATTCATTCAATTCAAATATTATAAATGAACAATTCCAGAGGTAAAAACTGGCCAATTAACAGATATGATCACTTTTGCTCCAAACTGTGCATTTCCCTTTAATGCTCCTTCATAACAAACAGCTCTTTGATGGAAGAACTCCGAGTCTGACACATAAAGGCCTCTGTTGTGATTAGCTTATACTCGCAGGAGCAAGTGAACGCACCAGAGAATGACATCATTACAACCAGCGATTAAAAAGCACCAAAAATATAATTTTACTGCAAAATGTTTTTTAAATGTTTTAGAAACAGGATGTCTTAAAAACCTAGATTTAAGTAAATACTTTGCAAGCGAAATTTAATTGTGTATATGCTATCGTTGTTACATTTGAATGCATTTAATGAATATATATATGAATATGAGATACTACATTACATTACATTACATTACAGTCATTTAGCAGACGCTTTTATCCTAAGCGACTTACAGTAAGTGTATTCAACATAGGTATTCAGCATCCGGGGAGCAACTTGGGAGTTAGGTGTCTTGCTCAAGGACACCTCGGCATGTTGACTGTCGAGGCCAGGGTTCGAACCACCAACCTTGTTGTTGGACGAGCGCTCTACCTCGTGAGCCAAAGCCGCCCCGGACTACTAGTCCACTGTAGTGTTGTAAACCACCGTTTTTTTATATTTTTTATTCCCAACACTTTTTACTGGCAGTTTATCGTCCAGTCAGAGGGACCAATAGAAACCATCGGCGTAAACATCGACACCGCGTACCTAAGCAGCGCTTGTGCACCGCAGGAATCGTCTTGTTTTGTCATTTTTTTGCGGACGTGTAAACAGATTTATCACTCAACACTCGACTGCGGATCAAATCTACAGATTTAGCATGTCGAGTATTTTTGTCTGCGTGATGCAAGCACATCTGCGAAAATATACGAGGAAGATTATTTGTTGATACTGACATCAAACCAGCGATATTACACCTTTGTACTACAGTTTAATGTCTGTATCTGTAGTCAGGCTGTTCTCATGCTGCGTTCGTAGCTGTACCTTTGTAAAATGTCCAACGTAAATGAATACGCATGTTATCCACTTAATCATAAAGGAGATCGCAAAAGCTCACACAGGGCGGATGGGAGGGAAGGATCATGGGAAAAACATAAAAACGTATAATGAATTTTGTAATGTAATGTTTTTGTAATGTTTTCGTAATCCTAACAAAGTAGTTTTGTTGTCTAAATCCAACCAATTATTTTACCATCTTTTCATAAACCTGACCAAGTAGTTTTGTAAATTAAATAAACCTAACTTAGTTGTTTATCTTGAAAAGACTGTATGCATGTGACGAGGATTGGATATATCAGCTTTTTTTCACAAAAACTTCCCTCCGTCTCTGCTCTACAAAAGATTATAAATTCTTAGCGTAGCAGAGTACTTAATAAACTATTATCTATGCTACAAAGAGGAGGTGCTGAGTTTTGTTTTCACTTGATATCACATGAAACCCAACGGTCAACCAATTCCAAACAGGAACCATCGACGTCTAAAACAAAATATTCAGCATAGTAATGGAACTCGTTCTTTTCTCAAGAGAGGCGCCGCATGATTATGACGAGTGGAATCAGCAGCAGACACGACGCTGTAAACAGACCAACGGAAGAAGCTGATGGGAGGAGCTTCAGCAAAGTTTCCATCCTACTTCCGACATGCGGCTCCTGGTTCACCTCGTCCCTTCTCCTGATAGAAACACAGCACGTTATTTAAAATGCATTCAGGTAGTAGATGAAAGATGCAAAGTAATATGGATAAACATTTCTATCATGCCATATGTCATTTTATACCAGGATATGGGGATATGTGGGTTTTTTCAGTTTTATGGAAACTAATTTAAGACTTTCTTAGATAACAGGTAGGGAAGATTTACTGATATTGCAATTTTCTATGAATAAATAGTCTTGAGTCCCATATAAAGCAGGGACAAACAATGGTAACCAACAACAAGTGTAAACCAGGATGGAAGTCCTGCGATTTAAACACCTTAAATTAAGATTTTCCTTAAAGTCTAAGTTTAGGTTTTCTTAAAATGTTCACTTAAGTATTTTCTCTTCTTGGTCTTATACTTAAGGTTCTCAATAAAGCAACCAAAATGAGGAATAAAAAAACCTAGTAGTAAAAATAGTTCTATTATTTTAGAGAGGAGGTATACATCATTACGGACAATAGGGATGAGTATCTAATACTCCAATCGATTCCGCTTATAGGTTCAGTTCTTTATTGATACTCTTATCAGTTATTTGTTTATTTTGTGAGAAAAAAAGACAAAAAAAATTGGCATTTCTTCATTATTCTTGTATGTAAACAAATAGTCTTTATTGAGCAGCAATACAAGAAGTTTCAAAATCTTCTAATTAGTTTTTACTCATTTAGAACTGGGTCTGCAGGGCATACCTAAAAATGGTCCCTTTAAGATTTTGAAGCCCCTTTAAAATCTTAAAGGGACCATTTTTGGGTGTCCCTTTAAGATTTCCACAGCTTCATCGACATATTACTAAAAGTGTGTGAAAGAAAATTTGACATATTAGACTCACATTTCACCTGAAGACTGAACCAAACCGCCATCATCTCCCTTACGGTCCATGTTTGGACGAAGAAGGATTTTAGGCCTGCAAGAAATAAACGGTAATCAATGTGGAAATAAACATTTAGAGCAACAGGATTTCAGTGTGAGGAATAACGCTAAGAGGTTATGCAAATAATCAGTGACTGTACAAAACATTTTAATGTCAGTCTGAACTCACTTCCTCTTAGGAGAGAGACGTCTTTCTTCTTCAGTTTCCTTAAGGAGTCTGGGAGAAAGATAAATCATTTACAGACGCACATACAGCGTAATCATCAGATTTCTGTTTCTTGCAATCTGTATTCAATGTTTTTCAACCTTGTGTTTTACTATAAACCATGTTGTAACATCATTTTTAAAAAGTGCTGATTAAAAGTTAATCATATAAATTATGATTATTATTAAAGTCAGATCAGACTCTCAGGATCGACCCTTGAAGAACCCCTTTTTCAGTTGTAATAAATAAAACGATGCTTATTCTTTTTCTTTGCCTGCACATCCACAAGAGGAATTATCCAGGTGGTGAATTATAATTATTTACTTTGTAGGCAGAAGTAGAAAAATGAACTGTTCAGAGGGAGTTATAGGTACTGACCTACGAGGTGTTCCTCCTTAAGGTTAGGTTTAGCTTTATGTTAGGTTAAAGGATAGGTTTAGGTTGTGTAAGGTTAAGGTTAAAGTTAAGGTTAGGTTTAAGTTTATGTTAGGCTTAGGTTTATCTTTATGGTAAGTAAGTAATAAGTCAATGCAATGTCCCAAAAAGACAGGAAAACACGACTGTGTGTTTGTGTGTGTGTGTTTGTGAAATGTTACTAAATGCAGTTACATTTTAATAAAAAATATAAAAAAGCAGCTTACATGCGAGAAGATTTTTCATTGAAATTTACGATGGGACTTTTAGACCTGACTCGGCTCCTCCACGGTCCGATTTCTGTTAATCTGGTAATCAAGAGAGGAAAAAGACCACCAAGGTGAGAAATTGACTTCCAGCCACAGCAAAGGATGTTTACACAGAAAATAAACTACCGACAGAAACACAGAAACTACTGACAGAAACACAAAAACTACTGACATAAACTACCAAAATAAACTACCAAAAGAAACTACTGACATAAACACAGAAACTACCAGAAGAAACACAGAAACTACCGACAGAAACTACCGACATAAACACAGAAACTACCGACATAAACACAGAAACTACCGACAGAAACACAGAAACTACCGACAGAAACAACTGACAGAAACACAGAAACTACCGACAGAAACCTAGAAACTACCAAAAGAAACACTACCGACAGAAACTACCGACAGAAACACAGAAACTACAGACAGTAACACAGAAACTAAATAAAGAAAAGTTGATTTACAGTAATTTTGATCTTCCAGAAAAGGGAAAAGTTCACTGACTTTACTGTCCATAAGTGTGGATACAAATTAAACGAAATTACACAGGTCACATATTAATAGCTTCATATTAGCCAACATACATACAAAAATAATTAAGCTAAGATAATATAGGATATAAAATAGTCTTTTATTAGTCCCAAAGCGGGGAAACGGGCAGGGTTACATCAGCAGAACTGATAAGGCAACAAGAGACATCAGTGGAAAACAGAACAAAAAACAAATAAAGTACAATAAATAATCAAACAGTAAAGGCATAATAAATAAGTAAAACATTTAATAGAGCAAAAGCTTAAAATACAACATAATCAGATTGTATTTCAAGTAACATGACAATGGCTTACTCTGAGTCGTCCTCCACGGTGATCACTGGCCAGTCTGGTCTCTGTTGTAGCTCTGAGCTGTAACACAACACACATGAAACATGTTTGAGCAAAGACATTAAAATGAACAGGAGTTACAAAATGAGCGCTATATATACCCTGACTTTCTGTTCATTTTCTGGTGTTTTGTGTCACGAAAAACACGGAAATCAGATTTAGTAAACAGTGAAAATATTAAGTCTTTTTTTATTTGTTAAATATTCAGTGTTAAGAGTTGAACACTGGACCTTCTTTTATCTTGTTTCTGTTGGGTTTGAATGAAATAACTGTTTCTGTCAATGGAGTCTTGGGGCTTTGAGGAAAGCGTATAACAGCTGTTTCTTTTCACATCTAACTGGATTAAAGGACCAGTGTGTAGAATTTAGGGGGATTTTTTTTTGGTCAAAAAGGATTATCATTTTATCGACTATGTATTCCTTAGTGTATAATCACCTAATACTAAGACAAGCCAAACATTCGTTCTAGAAAAAGACTTTCACATTTTTTTCGTAACATGAAGGCCACCGTAGTTCTTAGACATATTTTTGAAACTGTAGTACTGTAGTTGTTCCTCGTCCGTTTGTATTTAGCCTCTTATTGTGTGTCGTTTTGAGTCTATTTGTAATTAATTTGTGTCTTTCTTGTGTCGTTTTGCGTCTCTTTGTAGATATTTTGCATCTTAATTCGACCAAATCAGAGACATTGTTTGTTGTAACAGTGGAAACACTAACCTGGACAGACTTTTATTATGTCTCTGTCAAGTTTGAATGAAGTGTGTTTTCGATGATGAGCGAAATAGGATTATTGTTGTGTGACTGGAGTCTTATGGCTTTGAGTTAAGCATATTAATTGGATGTTTTGTAGTTAGTAAATTCAAATAATTGTCCAAATCCCTGTTGATTTTACTTATTATATATTCAGTTCAACAAGCTGCTGCAGAGCCATTTGACCCACTTAAAGCAAGTGTTAGTGGATGTTTAGTCCAAAGGGGCGTTAGAGATCCTCCTCTCACCTCTGAGCTCCAGTCTGCCTGTCATGGTCCCCACTCAGAGGGGTTTCAGGAGGATGGACCACTCCCTCTGCCTTCTCCCGCTGACTCATTGCAAGCGTACACAGGAACCTGCAGGACAAACAGACATTGGTATATCAGAATAAGTGGTGGACACATAGACTGTAAAGAAGAAGTGGACTACGTTTTTTAATATATATGTGTTCTAAGTGTTGAGAAGTGGACTACGTTTTTTAATACGCTTCATATAGAGCATGACAGGTGATTATAATTATATGTGTTGTAAGTGTTAAATTACATCAATGATTAGATGTATTCTTATGCCATCTATAGCTATATCTTAGCCTTATTGTTTCAGCTGCAATGCCAGCGCTGTGAAAAAGACTTGTGGGTGAATAAAAAAATATAACTATAATATTATATAATTATATGTGACTGTAAGACCAGACTCTGACCTGTCATACTGCAACACACGGCTCAAGAAGCTAACACATACAAGTGATTATATGATATGAATGTTAATATATAAGAATATATGCTGTTTTCACATCACCGGATGTGCAGCTGAAAGAAGAAGGCTTAGGAATAGATCCAAGAAACACATTATTTTAGGTGAATACACTCTTGTAATTATAGATATATTGTGCAATATATGAAGCAGTGATATTATAAATCTGTTAATTTACACATTCACACAGTCTATGATTTATTGCCAGCTGTCGCTTTTTTGCATGTGTCTGTTTAAACTGTGTTGCTTTAAATCTGGATTATAAAATAAAATAAGATTAAATAAAATAAAACTTTATTAGTTCCACAGCGGAGAAATTTGCACAGTAAAGATAAATAAATAAATAAGTAAAACACGTTAAAAAACAACAACTAAAATATTATATAAACAGACAGAAATATTATTTATATTGCACGATAGATATATGGATTAATTGTGTCAGTTTTTTTAATGACTTTAATTTATATATATATATATATATATATATATATATATATATATATATATATATAAAGAAAAGTATATATATATATATATATAATTCACCTGAACTTATGTCAGAAATGTTTTTTATATTAATTTACGATCAACGTGCTGAGCTGCTCTCAACTTTTCAAATGTAAGAACTTGCACAGTTTTTAATGCTTATTTTTCGGTACTTTTTTATAGTTTTATAACTTAAGAAAACATAAGCACATGATGCCGATTGCGCTGCAGAGATTTTCCTTTTTCTGCACAATGAATGGACAAAATAAATTATAGTGTTGAAGTAAAACCAAATAACCTAAAGAAGATTTGTTTTTCTTTCTGGTTTGTTAGACTGCACATTCAAAGAAAACATTAAAATCATTCAAAAAGTTATTACAATACCTTTTTAGATGGTGAAAAACAAAACTGCGTCACAATTGAACAACACGGCCAAAGTGAAAGTATCCAACAAGTCCTTTGACCCTCCTGTTGAGTTCATTTAAAGGTAACACCAGTAACACAGAGCAGTGGTTCTCAAACTTAGTGGAGCGCAGTGGTATTACAGGCGGGGCGCAGGTGGAAAATGCAGATTTTATTTTTTATTTCAAGAACTTTATTGAGAACTTGTCTGAAAACTCTGGCAGTTTGTTTAATGACTTTAATTTCTCTCTCTATATATGTGAAATATAAATTTACGATCCACGTGCTGAGCTGCTATCAACTTTTCAAATGTAAGAACTTACAAAAAGAGAAATTTGGTGCATTTTTCTCTGTTTTGCTTTGTTGTTGTCGATTTCATCAATAATTTGAATAAACAGATGATTCAAATACATTTAAAAGCATTGAAAAGACGAAGTGACAATACCTGTAGACGGTGGAAATAAACAGCGTCACACACAAAGTGAAACTAAAGAACTGCTTCAACAAAACCCCGAAACACATTTAGAGATAAACAAGAACACAAATAAGAAACAAGGCGAACATAGCAGAGAAAAAACAACTAAACTTAAAAAAAAGATTAATAATAAATAAATAAATATTCAAAGAAGGTGCATCACGATGAATAAGTCTTAGAACCAACGCCCTAAACTCACCTGTAAACAGGTTCAAGAAGGAAGTGAACTCCAACGGAAGTATTTTCAGTTGGTGAAACCCAACCCCCAAAACTAGACAGTCAACATACAGGTGACATTTAGACATTCATAAACAAGGCAAAGATAATGAAGAAAGAAAGAAATGAAAAGTTAAAGAACTACCCAAAGCGCAAAAAAGATTAAGTTGCTTTTTAAAGTCCTTTAGTGCATCATTTTATTTTGAAATGCAATAAAGAAAAAGGGTTAAATTCACCTCCGGTTAATTATTTATAGTCCAAACTTGCTTCAAGTGTTTTCTCTGGTTACGTCACAGAGTCCTTCTGATACAAACATCTTATTATTCTCATGATAAAAAAAAAAACACTCTTTATGACTCTTACATGGATCTGTGAAAGGGACAGAGAGCTGGAACAAATGAAAACTGTTTTTGAGTTGCTGCAAATCAATATTTTAATAAAAAATAATCTTTATATTTCAGAAGGTTATTTTTAAGCCAGTTGTTAAAAGGTCAATTTTCCTTTTCATGCAAAATGTCCGTTGGTCCATTTAAAGTACTAATGATTTGATGAATAATGAATCATTAGATTTTTATTCCAGGAATCAACTTTTCCAAAAGAAACAATCGACACAACAAATGTATAAACACTTGATTTTTATTCTCAACAGAATAATCCAACAAAGTGTGCAGAAGCGTTGTAATAAATGAAGCGCTGGGATAAAAAAAGGACTTTAATCAGGTTGGGCTTTAAAGTGCAGGAACAAACACTGAGTCAGAAACTCTTCATCCACTAATGACTGAGGACAGTCTGAGAGCTGCACAGAGAACATCACAGTATGATCATAAAGACGGGTCTCAGATACAATCAGTTTATGAGTTATAACTATTAAATGACTACAAATGTTGGCATAACTGTGATTTTGAAATGTTTCAAGCTGGAACAGAGAAATGTGCTTCAAATGGAAGTAAATTGAATCATTATATTGATTTAAACTGCAGAAATTCATCCAATTTTGCAGCGTGATTGTGATTAAAAAGGGTCAAATTAAAGTTTTTTTTAAATATAATCGGTCTGATTTAGATGTTTGAAAATGGAGGAAATAAAAAGGGGTTATTTCATACATTCCAGAAGCCAATATGATCATTTCTGTTCCTAACTGTGCAGCAGTCACATGCATCTTCATGACAAACAGCTCTTTAATGGAAGAACTCAACATGATAACCATCGACAGAAACCTCACACCTCCGTGTCTGTTCTGAAAAAATAAAAACCTCAAACTCAACGACGACTAGTGATTTTATTTCTTAGGTGAGCAGCGTATAAAAATAAACTTTACGTTACAAAGTGGAGGTGCTGAATGTTGTTTAACTGGGTGTCAATGACACAAAAAGGTAAAAAGGCCAACAAACCCAATTCTGTTCTTCATTAAACCGCTTTTCACTTGTTTCTTCAAGCTTAGAGAGGAAAACAGGGAAGACACACGAACACCAGCTAGATTAAAAAAAAAGAAATATATATAATAATTATGGTGAAGCTGATGATACTTGGTAAACTTTGCTAAATACAGCACATAGTGTCAGCAACTCAAATGCAATGGTGCATTTAAAATGTAAGTGTTTACTGTTAAAGAAAGTCTTATCAAGGTCCACTTATTAGCCTTTTTCAGGAGCTTTCATCCACATCTCATGGTCTTCCTCGGCCCGGAAAAAAAAGCTAGCAACTGGATGCAGATGTTAAGATTTTTGTGTTACGACACGAAGTTCTTACAATATTGAACTGGATACAAATACACTTCATGCTTAAGCGTATTGTCAACATTATAAAAGTGTTAAAAGACAACATCTTGATTTAGTTTGATCAAAAAATCCCCCCCCCAAAAAAATTTCTTCCAACTCAAAACAGCATCTTTGCATCAGAGGAGAATTAGGGTTAAGAAGTGTTTAAATGTCGACTTAAAGGGTCCATTTGTCATTTTCCATTTTGTAAGAAGTTGAAATGTGACTTTTAGTTTGTGCCTCTCATGCAGCACCGTTACATTCTCCTCACAGAGACACTCCATGTTTCACTAGTTGAACGCTTTAAACGTGAAGCAGCAGCAGCATGAAGAAAGATCATTTCGGAAAGAAAACATGTATTTTAGTCAACAACAAGAGACAATTTTCTTTTTGAATTGTAACATGAATTACACATGGGATGTTTGTCAATTTAAATGATAAGTTTGCATGTCAAGAAAGTTGTTTTTAGTCGTAGGTTTGTTGTTACTTTTGTACGAAACCGCTCAGCGAACTACAACTCTCGTCTAACACAATGTTGAACACCAACACCAACATGGCCGTTAGCTTGCTAGCTAACTTAGCTACATTCCACACACAAATGTAAGAAAAAGAACGAGCAAGACCTCGTGTTGTGCATGTGAGTTCATGCTGGTATGAAACACATCGTAGCTTCAGAGAGAGACGACACTTACGCCAATTTTACTTCTGTAGTCTTTCTGATTATGTTTTCACAGTCCTATATGTCAACAGTTTTTGGACAAAAATGCGAATTTCTTGACTTGCAAAATATCTTTGAAATTGACAAACATCTAATTTATAGCAAAATTCAAATGGAATCACATAATTATTTGTCTTTTCTTATTATTTTGTCCTCGCCGTTGACTTTGTTAATATTTTTTTCCAAAAACTGTCCCATGGTGGTCAACTGGAAGGGGCGGGACTTCCCCTCTCTATATATTTAATAATTATAAAGACATAAAGGTAATTACAGAATGTGAGTACATTTAATGTCAGTAACTGAAATGTTTGTTTTTTTACAAAAAAATATTATAATTTCATGAAAACCTTCAATAGATTTCTGTGTATTTATAGTTTAGAAAAAAAAGTGATGTGTAGATCAATGAGTCAAATGTTATGATAATACACAAGAGGAACAAACCAAAGTCACTTTTAGAAATCATATTTATCTATCGGGTTCTAGATTACTGTTTTCTTGCACTGGCTAAACTTCCTCTCAACTCTTTCATCGTCTCAGTCAGAACTGAAGTTTCTCTTTCAAAAAGCTCCTCGGAAGCAAAACTAGCTTCCAAACCTAAAAAAAACCTCCCAACTCATCAAGAACTGAACAGCGTTCGATTGATGGAAGGCGGTGAATTCACATCCTGGTTGTTACGAAGATAACAACAAACAAACAAAAAAGAGAAAAGCTCTTATTTAGGACAAAAGGAAATTACTGTTTACAAATGCTACAAAAACTATACGTCATACGTCAGCGGATAAAATCGATTAAAGTAGGAATAGTTAACAAAATAGCTCATACAAAACTTCCAATACATGAAACTACATTTAAAGCATTTATTTATGTGTTTACGCTTCACTGGAATCAGTGAATAGTCTGTCGTTTACTTAGGCGCGGAGGCCTAAAGAGTTAAATCTGTAACTTATCTTAGCGGAGAGAAGAGTTATTAATAAAAAGATCAATGTCACCTGATCTTTCTTCTGTCTCTTAAAGGGCAAATTCAACTATTTTGTGTACATTGTGGATAAATCTGTGATGTTTTTAACATTTCAGGAAGTGTTTTCTCATGAAATTTTCCTCACCCTGCCTCTACTTGCTTCGGCTTCAGTTAGAGAATCCTACATTTCCCAGAATGCCTTTCAGTCCTGCTCATTTCCTGGAAAACTCTTGGCGCTGGGATGCAACACACATCACACACAGCTGCTTCACTCTCTGTGTTTAAGGGTTTTAAAAAGGTGGATTTGTCCTTTAAACTGTGTGAGACAATTCTTCATCTGGAAGATCAAACTGGTTCAACCGTACTCAAAGACATTCAGACTCTACTTGGTGTTGAGTAGCTGACCTCTGTGAAAGGAGGGTCAGCAGAATTAGAAATAAAAAAAGTGTGTCATCACTTCTTCCAGGAAATAAAATCCCAGATGACACAAAATAACTGCAGCGTATAAAAGTATTTAAACAACTGTGCCTCAATCTGAAGATTTACTGCATCTCTGAAGTAATGAATGGTTTAAGAAAGGTGTAATGACACATTTAACATTTGTTATCATGTGAAAGTTCAACTGTATCAAAGGTTCATGTCAACAAAAAAAATATCAGAGAAAGTAAAAGCACAGGAATTACAAGCTTTCCAAAAAATCAACAGTTAATAAGTTTGGTTGAAAGGCTTCTTTTCCTGCGTTCTCACTGCTCAGTTTGTTCCATATTTATGTAAAAACATTAATGCTGCATGCCCTGATTTATGTGTTAAAACAAAAAGGATTAAAGAACTCTGAAATATGAAAGAAAATAAGAAGAAGCAACGGCCTATTTGTGGTAAACAAGATGTACAAAGTACTGGTTTTAGAGGTAATAAAGTGTTTCTCTTTTGTATATAAATGTTTCTCGCAGAAATCAGCATGATAAGAACTGGTATCAAGGAACCGATGAGGAATCAGACGGGTTAAGCAGAATCAGAACTGGCGTTAATAAAAATCCCAAATGATACCAAACCCCCCGGTGGGACCGGGTACAAAAAACACTTGGGTGTTTGCTGCCTGGAGGTTCTGGAGGAGGCCTGCAGGTCACTGGTCCCGAGCTTCATACAGAAGTTTGGCCGCCTGTGAGGAGAGACAGCGATAATTAAAAAAACATGTTAATGCTGGATTTTGATGCCAGCTCACTACGCATCATAATTCTTAATTTTCATATCAAAACTGAAAAGAAAAAAATGCAATAAAACCTCTAAGATCCTTATAAATAGTGAGGAAAAACAAGGTTACGTTTGGCCTGAAGGGGGCGCCAGAGGAAAGGACATGTTTTTGTTGTACAGCATGCTAACATGTTTGCACTTATAGCAGCTGAACCATGCTAATGTCTCCATGCAACATTTTGCTTTGCTAGCAAGACTAATGCTAACACAAACAGTAGCATATTGTAGCTTACAAATGCTAAAGTTAGCATCTACATTAAAAAGTCACCAACTCTCTCAACAGCTAATATTTCCTCTTCTAATGGCAGTGGTAGCAATTTCAATTTTGTTTGCATGCATTAATAAAATAGTTCTGTATGAAAGGAGGTGTGTTTGTTTTGAATCATATCTGACATCACAGCTTCACCTGGATTTGAATTTTGGACCAAAACTACTGACAAGTTGACAGCTAGTAGTATCTTAAACTCCAGTAGGGCTGCAATAGATTATTCATGTCGTCTTTAATATTAGAAATTAACATGTGAAATGCTCATCAAAGTGTCCCATTGCCTGTGATGATGTCTTCAAAACGTCTTGTTTTGTCCGAGTCAACAATCCAAAGCCCTAAAATTTTCAATATATCATGAAATAAAAAGAGAAGCAAATCCTCACATTTGAGAAGTTGGAACAGAATATTTGGCATTTTAGCATTAACACCAAAATTCACTGTTGATATATTCATTTAAATATCACTTCAACTTCAAACTCCAATCTTCCAAATGTCACCTGCCTTGACTGAGTAATCACAAAAGCAGAGACAGACACTCAAGACATGAACAACATCTAATTAAGTGTAGTAATTTAACTAATAACCTCGAAGATTTTTACTAACATAAATATCTCTTAAGTAAATAAAATGTATTTATATAGTTTCATTACCCACAATATATCTAACAAGGTCATTATGCCACATACAAGGAGGAAATGGTAGAAGGCCCAAACCTGAAGAGCAAACCTTAAAACACAATACATAATAAAATGCACAATAAATACATAACATTGTGGTGCATACAGGTCACCCAAACTTCTTACTAAACAGGTGTGTCTTTAAAGAATCCAGCAAAGCCGGTTTAGCTGCTACGGCCTCGAAAGTCACTATTTATCTCTGAATGATGTAACAAAATGTTTTTTTTGGTCTATGACCCACTGATGAAAGCTTTAAATTTGCAGTATTAGGAATTGGGTGTCCGTGGCGACATAATCACAAGCGTCAACACCGTTTGAATCTCTGGGAAGTGAGATCTAAAAACCTGCAGTTACCGCTCATCGCCACAGGTGTCGCCAAAGAGAACGAAACGGACATCGTGGAGATTTATGAATTATGTGATATCTGTGTTGACACAAAGTCTGCAGGGACTATCAGACTTTAATAAACTATGATAAAAACGTGTGTGTATGCAACGCAGAGACAGTAAGCGTGTGTGTTTCCGGTCTGTCGTACCTTGTGCATCGCAATCAACCATAACGAGGCCACCTTCTTGTCGTCTGCGGCCTCCATGCGGAGCTGCTGGGCGTCCTGGGAGCCCATTGGCTTGAAGTGGAGCAGCATGCCGTTGGCCCGCGACGTCCCTCCTGCAGACACACAAACGCACACAACACACAGCTTCAGTTAGACATGGACACACACAAAACAAGATTGATGGATTGAACTAGATGAGCCTATTTGTCAAGGGACATTTATTTTGTCTTTCAAAACTATCAGGCAGCAAAGTAGAAGACTTAAGTCTTCAGCTCGGACTTGATGACATTTTAGAAGAAAGTTATTTCAACATATATATTTCGACATTTTAGAGTTTCTTTGTGTTAGTGAGGCACTCACCTCACTAACACTTAAAGGTTTAGTAAGTTTGACGCTTTCTAAACACTCTAAGAACTCTCTTCTGGCTTATTATTAAAGTGATGATGAAGAAAGAAAAAGAGAGGCTGTGTTACAGTTTTGTGTCTAGTCCACTTTCTTTTCCCCTCTAAAATATCAATAACAAACCCTTAAACATTGCACTGTTTTACTCTATGTCATACATGTATTATTATACTTTTAGCTTGTTTATATTTTATATTGTCTTGGCTCTTTATTGACAGCTTTTAATTGTATTTACATTTTTGTGTCTTGTCTTTTGATGTTTTATGTAAAGCGTTTTAAATTACCTTGCTGCTAAAATATGCTGTATAACTAAACTTGCATTGCCTTCCCTTAAACATGATGAATGCATGCATAAACAAACAGATGCAATAACAAAAGGATGTCAGGGGAATAAAATTAAAATGAAGGATTAGACAAAACAGAAACCATGAGGTTTTTCAAAATAAAATTCCGCACCAAAATAATGATGAGGTTAAATGAAAAAGTGTGGAGCGCCACAACGTTATGCGGAAACACAGGGAGGAAGAGTTATTGATCAAACCATGCACAACAAGAATAATATATTGACATTTCTGGTGTTTTATTTTCCACTTAGATGCTTTTGGGACTCAGTGAGGCGTAAAAACAAAAAGTAGAACAGTGTCACAAGATGAAAGAAATCACATCTGGAAAATAAAAAAGGAAAAGAAAGTGACGATGATGATGATGATGAGCGAGCCAACAGCGGAGTGAAGCACAGCTAACCTTCAGAGATATACTGACTGTCCAGCAGACTGGTGTAAGTGTGAATGTCATTCTCTGAGCCCAGAGGAGGAAGAGGAGGAAGAGGAAGAGCGGGTCCACCAGAGTCAAAGCAGCAGAGGAAGAAGAGCTTGTTAGTGTAAAATGTTAATAAAGAAATCTCTCAGCTGGTTAGAGGATTCATCTCACTAGAACTTCCGGTAATTTATACAAAAGAAAAAGAAGCAAAATACAAAAATGTTCTTCGTCATAGCAAGTTTAACAAAATATTCACAAACACGCTTTTAAGTTCTGATTCCATCACACGTGATTTCTCACCTCCTGGACTCGAACCGTCCGTCAGAATCTGCATGCTGGAGATCCGAGACAACTCCACCTCGAAGTGACTTTCACCGTCGAGGAACAGATACCTGATGTTTGGGTTATTAAAATAAAAAGTAGATGAATTTGATTAAAGACAAATCAAAGCAGTTTGACGGATAACGAGGCTGTGAATCTTTTTGTATCTGATGATTCGATTCAAAATTGATTCTCGATTTAGTACGTAAGAGTGCTAATTTCAGGATTTACTCCCATTCACTGTGCGCTAATAAAAGCAGCATGGCCAATTTTGTCATTTCATCATTAGATTAAGGAGTTTTTATATATTTAAAATGTGTGATTGTGATTTTCCAAACAAATCAAACAATAATGCTTGACACTGATTTTTTTAAAAGCTCACCTGTGGTTGTTGGAGAGGCGACACGTCATGGTTTCAGATTTCTCCGACGTCCCCAAAGTGACGACGAAGGTTCCACCTGAAAACACAAGAACACGAGTCCAAATCTGGTCAACTCTGTTAGCATCTGGAGTAAATAAAAAAAATAAAAAAAAATCACAATATGGTCTGCTGCATCTTCCAAATCACAGGAGGCGCAATATTTGTTTGATGCAAAATGTGTCAAATACCATTTTAAATTAAATATTGAGAGGCTGTAGATGATGTCCTGGCCTACAAATCAAATTATACACACTTAGGAAAAAAATGAAATGAAAATAATCATGTATAAATCATAATTCCCTCCAATATCGCAAATCATATTGCAATTGCAATATCATTTAAAATAATCTCAATTAGATGTTTATTTTCAATATTGTTCAGCTCTGATCTGAAACTCTACAACCGAAAGTAGAAACCGGTTTGAATCCCTCCTAAAGATGGTTAAAAAAAAAACTTTAACATATTAATATTATGAGTATTTTGCCAAATATTAAGCAGCCATATCTTCCATCCAAAAATATTCAAAATATTTCCCAGAAAAGACCAACCACACTCCTAAATGTAACTGCAAATGGAAACGCTTTCATATAAACATGGCTAGATGTCAAACTAGTAAATCAGTACCATATCTCCAATCCATATCCGAGTGTCTGGTCTGCAAAAAACTATTATTTGGATTATTGATTAATCATTTCAGTCATTTATCAAGAAAAAAAAAAAGTGAAATACTCTTTGGTTCCAGCTTCTCACCTGTCAGGATTTGTTTGTGTTTTATATAATTGTAAACTGAAAATCTTTGAGTTTTTTGCGATGTGAAGAAGTCACCTTATTATAAATGAAATTATTTATCAAAATCACACTAGTTTTTGCTCCTGTATTGTTCACATTCTTTTATCCAACACTAGTCAGAATTTTATTTAGTCAAAATATTCTACAGCTGCTTGTGTTTCGACTACATTTAACATTTGAGACATTTAGCTTCTTTTGTGAAATGAAAAAGTGATTCTTACAAACTTTTCATTGAAAAATACTTTTTTAGGCTGTTTAATATTATTTATTAGAGAAACTAATAGTTGATGAGGCTTTTGAATGATCAAATAATAGATTATGTCTATTAAAGCTAACATATACAGCAAAAAAATCTGCTCTAGCTTTAGTTTAGGCTTCAGCTAAAGCTTTTTAACATCACTGAGTTTTGAACCACATGTAGAGTTTTCAGACAGATATTAATATAAGAATGTCTTGGAAAGATTTATTGCTTCGTCTCTTCATCTTTTGGGACATTTTGTCCGTCTTGTTTCCTGCTGATCTATTGATAACTCCATCATCAATAAATCAGGAGGCCCTCACGGTGCTGCAGGCTTCACATCACACTCAGCCGGTCGTCGTCCTGCAGCTTCAGGCTGCTGATGGATTTTTTATTAAGAGCTTCCTGCTGCTGCGTATTTATAGCTGCACACTGACCCGCACTCAACAACAACACAATGGATCACCAGAGCTCTGCCAGAATGTTACAGAGATGATTTTTATTGTATTTTTGTGCGAGTCATGTGACATGTGTAAGGTCATAAAGTCATATATTGAGATAGAAAACAGCAGATCAGCTGAAAGAAGGAGACATTTTACATACTAACTCAGAGTGCGAGCTGGAAAGTTATTATAAAAGAGTGGATGAATAGTGGATTAATCAATTAGGCAATATAAAATTAATCAGCAAATATTATGATTCATTTTTAATTGTTTAAGTCACTTTTCAAGCCAAACAAAGACATTTCCAGCTTTTAAATTTGCTCTTCTTTGCCAAATATGACAGTTAACAGGGTATTTTTAGGTTTTAGAGTGTTGCTCAGATATGCCTAACCAAGCCATTTAAAATGTATCTTCAGAACATTTTTAGACAAAACAATTAAGCGACTAATTGAGAAAATAAACTGCAGATTATCTGATGTTAAAAATGATCATTTTCAGCCCTATGGCAAATTGGATGAATGAAAAAAAAATCTTGAGTTTTCTTTCAAAAAATAGAACAAAACTCAAAGAACCCTGGAGTTGCTTTTTTCTTTTAGCACTGAGACAGGAGGGCAATTTGACAGATAATATTTGACTATTCTGCACTGAAGCTCCTGATAGCTGCTTTGTTTTACCAATAATTCATAGCTTCTTTATCACTGAGGTTTCGAGGATTTGCACACAACTGTGAGGAATATTTTTACAGCAAATGTAAATTAAAGACGTTTGGAGAAGAGGTTAAAATAAACCCTTTCTGGCAGAAATGTGAGCAAAATGATTGGAACAGTAGAGGCAACGACTATTAGCCAATCACAGCACAGTAGGGCGGGACTATGCAGAATACTGTTGTGGAAATAATAATGTATAATAAAACCAAATATTCTACTTTACAAATCTGACTGAAGGCGCTGCACTATTAAAAAAACCCAATAATAATAATAATAATAATAATAATAATAATAATAATAATAATAATAATAAGGTCAAACTTCTCACCTCCCAGAAGCACTTTGAGCTGCTTGTCGTAGAACTCCATCTCTTTCTGGGAGTTCAGGCTGCACTCGGCACACTGACGCACCGGATCCACGAAACACATGCGGGGCAGCGCCACCTTCTTACTGCAGCACTTATCACAGAAACACCGCCCGCACCGCCGACAGTGATGCTGCAGGAAACAGGAGTTAACGTCACATTTACTGATGGTTTGTTTGTTTAATTGCCTGGCTCATATTGTGCACATGACTTTATTTAGGTAATAAATCTGTTTGATAAGAAGCGTGTAGGTGATGTATTAATAGGAGCACCTGTGCTGCCTTATCACTCATCATGGGGTTATAATTTCATCAACCAATGCATTAATTACAGCTTCTTTCTGCAATATGTCCTAAGGAGGATATTAAAAGTTCAGTCAGACATTATTCAGACTTCAGAGTGTCAAATTATTTGTTCCAGTTTGGGCCAGAAAGTGTTTATTCAACCAAAATAATTTAGAAAATCTGAGTCACAGACACTCATCAGATCTACTGAGGTCATCTGGTGTGACAGCGAACGAAAAAATGTTGAGTTCAGCACTTTTTAAAGGGCAACAGGAAATAAAACACTTTTATGTCAGTAGTCTTTGGAAAGAAGAGTCACCACCCTTACTGACTCCATGCCAAAACAAATGAACAGAAGCCAGGAGGGGAAATAAATCAGCTCATGTTTCAGAGACAAAATAAAAGCCTTAAATTCTTTAGTTAAAACTTTCATGTGTGTCTCATCAGTTTTTAGAGTCAGATAAAGCTGTGATTTGTAGTCACTGTTTTTCAAAAAACTAAACAGACCTTTCTTCTGATGAAGTCGAACTTGGTGTCACACTGCATACATCTGGGGCACTGGAAGACGGGAAAGAGGACAAACAGGATGTTACACAACATGCTGAGTCGGAATGAAGTTCAACGGCAGATCAGGAAAAAAATGGTCTGAGAGATACTTTCTATTTATCTTCTTATAGCTTTCTACCATTTAGTTGTCAACAAAACCAATTTACTATCACATTTGAGAAGTTTTAAACCAGTTAATTGTTGGCACTTTTCTTTACAAAATGATTTAAATCTATTTTAAACACAGTTGCAGATGAATTTTAAGTTGATTCACAGATTAATTATTCTTAAACTAATTGTTTCAGCTCTGTATGTTTTTACTCATTTGTTTACTTACAGTTAAAACATAACATTTCTATTATGGATCAAATGACACTTTGTTGCTTCTGTCTATTTTTATGTGTGTTTTGTATACACACTGAAAGCCAAGTTTATCATGCAGGACAATAAAAAATTGAACAGAAAATACACATATAATATAATAAGAATATTATAATATGCACAATCTTTCACTTTTAGATCAGAAATAAAAGGAAGGTATGGTGTAGAAAAAAGTGCTTCACATCCTTTTTATCCGTATTTTGCTTTAGTAGTATTCTGAAAGCCGGACTTTACACTTTTGTTAGTGTATTTGATGTTGGTATTACTACTTTAACTTGTGTAAAGGACTTGAATACTTCTTCTAATACTGTATAACCCATAACTTATCACCAAGCACTAAATAATGTATATTCACATTGAGAAGACTACATTACATTACAGTCATTTAGTGGACGCTTTTATCCAAATAAAAAATGTTTAAGTGTGTTTTGATGTGTTTTTAATTTTCTGAAAGACACATTTTCCATGCAGGACAATAGAGAATAGCACTAAACTTAAACATACACAATGCACCACTTTTAGATCAGGAATATAAGAAAGGCATGATGTAGAATAAGTGTTTTACAAACTTTTTTCTTTATGCACGTCTGACTTTTTTCTTAAATAATATTCTGAATGCAGGACTTTTACTTGCATAGTGTTTTTTTTTTTTATTTTGACATTGCTAAAGGCCATTAATATTTATTCTCCCACTTTACACACAGTTATAATCATGCATATTCCTCTTATACCCTGGTTACATGTTTGTCTTTGAGCAGAGATCATTAACTTTAGCTGGCAGTGGTTCAGTGTCAGTCTGTGTTTGTCTCTCTGAGCCTCCTCCTGCAGCTTTACTGCACTGACACAAACAAACACAAAGCTATTAGCATAACAGCTAGCTACAATAAGAGAAGCTAAGTGAAGCTAGCTGTGAGCTAACAAACTAACTAACAGCTGTTTTGTCACTTTAAGTATTTTAATTGGAGATATGACATCATAACTGCTTCTGACAGATAGTTGTAGCAGTTAACTAGTTGGTTATGTAAACAGGTTAAGTGTTAGCAGCAAGGCTGGCCGTGCAACGCCCAGTCCTGGGGCCAGCTAGCTCCACATCCAGCTAGCCACAGTTAGCACAGAGGACACCGGATGTTAGGAGGCTTTACAAAATAAGAGCGCCTCACACACAGCACCTTCATGAGGAGTCACAAACCATCAGAGAGGGAAAGCAACAAAGCACAGTACCAGTCAAACGTTTGGACACACCTTCTCATTCTATGGTTTTTCTTTATTTTTATTTTTTTATACATTTTAGATTTTAGATTCTTCAAAGTAGTTGAATGAGAAGGTGTGTCCAAACTTTTGACTGGTACTGTACATATCCAAATAAACTCTCTAATATAGTCAAATCAAGGTGTTTAATGACGTGATAAAAGAAAAAGTAAAAAGGGATGATTAATATTACAATTTGTATGTTTAAATAAAAAAATACAGGCTCTTATACATAAAAAATGAGTTAAATTATACAGGAAAAATATGTTTATAGCCAAGGTGCTTCCTTATATACAGTGGGTACGGAAAGTATTCAGACCCCTTTAAATTTTTCACTCTTTGTTTCATTGCAGCCATTTGCTAAAATCGAAAAAGTTCATTTTTTTTCGCATTAATGTACACTCAGCAACCCATCTTGACAGAAAAAACCAGAAATGTAGAATTTTTTGCAAATTTATTAAAAAAGAAAAACTGAAATATCACATGTGGCTTTATAGAACAATCATTTAAAAATATAAATACTTAAAAGTCAAAAAAGAACCACATAATGTTTATTTAAGATCACTGTTGCATTATAATTTTGTTGTTTTTTAACTGAATTTTGTTATAAAGTTGTTTCAGTTCACAAACTTTTATTTTGAAAATCTCAACCGGACCAGCTGTGTGTGACGTCATAGCTAGCTTCTCGCTAGCTCCGGTAGCTCCTCGCTGTCAAACTCCCCCCCCACCTCCCCGCACCGCCTCACCTCTTTATCCGGGACCCACTGCGGCTCATCCAGGGAGAAGGGGCTGTTAAAGGCGCCGTTCTCGGGCACCATGCGCAGACCGCTGGGGCTCCGGACGAGCTTCTTCCCATCAGGCACCGCGGACATGTTTCCCCCGCTAGCAGCTGACTCTCCTCCCGCTACGGACTCAGCCACCAACTCCTGTCTGGACACGCCCCTCCATGAATGATTGACAGGGCGTTGGACGAATCAGAGCTCGGAGCTGATGTCACGTGGTCACTTTGGGTTCGGAGCATACGGTCTGGAGGCAAATGGAGTGTTTTGGTTTTTACAACACTGGAGAGAGGGAGAGGATTACAATTTATTTTTCATTATTTTTAAAAATAATGAAAATATATATATTTGTACAAAATGTTAAATATATATATATATATACAAAATATTTTTTTTAAATTATTTTTTTAAATAAAAAAAATATATTTGTACAAAATGTTAAATATATATATATATATATATTTGTACAAAATATTTTTTTGCAATTATTTTTTAAAATAAAAAAATATATATTTGTACAAAATGTTAAATATATATATATATTTGTACAAAATATTTTTTTAATTATTTTTTAAAATAAAGAAATATATATTTGTACAAAATGTTAAATATATATATATATAAATATATATATATATATAACATTTTGTAAAAAATACATTTTTTAATTATTTTCTCATTTAAGTTACTTTTTTATATTTTTTATTTATTCTTTCTTCCTCATTTTGCTATGTTTTATACTGTAATATCTGATACTCTATTATATTATATCTATAGCTGTCATAAATGCATTGGAATAAAAAGTACAATAGCTGATGTCACGTGGTCACTTTGGGTTCGGAGCATACGGTCTGGAGGCAAATGGAGTGTTTTGGTTTTTACAACTCCCCCAAAATAAACACTGGAGAGAGGGAGAGGATTACGATTTATTCATTATTATTTATGCAAATTTTAAACTTTTTTTTTTTTTTTTTTTTTTTAATAATGACAATATATATATTTGTACAAAATAAATATATATTTATTTGTACAAAATTTAAATATATATATATATTTGTACAAAATTTAAATATATATATATATTTGTACAAAATATTTTGTACAAATATATTTTTTGATTATTTTAAAAATAATAAAAATATATATATTTGTACAAAATGTTAAATATATATATATATATATATATATATATATATATATATATATATATATTTGTACAAAATATATTTTTTAATTATTTTTAAATACTTAAAGAAAAATATTTGTACAAAATGTTAAATATATATATATATATTAATAATTTACATTTTTTATATATATATATATATATATATATATATATTTGTACAAAATATATTTTAACATTAAATAAAGAGAATGAAACATTAAATAAAGAAAATAAAACATTAAATGAAGAGAATAAAACATTAAATAAAGAAAATAAAACATTAAATAAAGAGAATCAAACATTAAAAATTAAAATTAAAATTAAAATTAAAATGTGCATACCGCCATCTAGTGTGCACTGAAACTTAAGCTCAACTACAGAGAAACAGATAATAAAATATTAAATAAAGATGATAAAACATTAAATAAAGATAATAAAATATTAAATAAAGAAAATAAAACATTAAATAAAGATAATAAAACATTAAATAAAGATAATAAAATATATAAATAAAGATATAAAACCATTAAATAAAGAGAATGAAACATTAAATAAAGAGAATAAAACATTAAATAAAGAGAAAATAAAACATTAAATAAAGAGAATGAAACATTAAAAATAAAATAATAAAATATTAAATAAAGAAAATAAAACATTAAATAAAGATAATGAAACATTAAATAAAGAATAAAACATTAAATAAAGATAATAAACATTAAATAAAAGAATGAAACATTAAATAAAGTGAATGAAACATTAAATAAAGATGATAAAACATTAAATAAAGAGAATGAAACATTAAATAAAGAAAATAAAACATTAAATAAAGATAATAAAATATATAAATAAAGAGAATGAAACATTAAATAAAGAAAATAAAACATTAAATAAAGAAAATGAAACATTAAATAAAGAGAATCAAACATTAAAAATTAAAAAAAATTAAAATAAAAAATAAAATGTGCATACCGCCATCTAGTGTGCACTGAAACTTAAGCTCAACTACAGAGAAACAGATAATAAAATATTAAATAAAGATGATAAAACATTAAATAAAGATAATAAAATATTAAATAAAGAAAATAAAACATTAAATAAAGAAAATAAAACATTAAATAAAGATAAAACATAAATATTAAATAAAGAAAATAAAACATTAAATAAAGAGAATGAAACATTAAATAAAGAAACCGCCATCTAGTGTGCACTGAAACTTAAGCTCAACTACAGAGAAATAAAACATTAAATAAAGATGATAAAACATTAAATAAAGATAATAAAATATTGAATAAAGAAAATAAAACATTAGATAAAGAAAATAAAACATTAAATGAAGATAAGAAAATATTAAATAAAGAAAATAAAACATTAAATAAAGAAAATAAAACATTAAATAAAGAGAATGAAACATTAAATAAAGATAATAAAACATTAAATAAAGAAAATGTATATGTATGAACAAATGTCTCAATAAAGTTATTGAGGAAAAAATAATCCATCCTACTCTAAAGAACCCTGTGTTCAGTGCTCTCAGGGACTGCACTACCTTCCCACCTACACATACAGAGACTATAATATGCACCAGGGTCAGTTTAAGTGAGTTAAATACGGACATTGTTTTTTCGAGTAGGAGGGAGGTCAACGTAACAGACTGTTAGAGAACGAGCAGCTTTATCATCAATGAGTAGATGGTGAGTTCCCACACACAGAGTAAGAAAAAAAAGTAACAAAAAAAATTTGGCAGTACATTTTTATCTCTCTGCATTGTACTGAACTGTGTTTTATTTGCATCATGAATAAAAGCTTTCACAGAGCACCTTCCCAATTACAACATTTTCTCTTCAAAAATATGTATCTGGTAATTGGTTCTTGTATATGTGGGGCAGATGGACACCCAGCCGTTTCCATAAATTATTCCATGAATAATACAACAGGTTGAATGGTGTTTAAAGATGAGGGTTGGGAGTAAACAGATCAATATCTGATTAAACCGCCCAGGATGCTGCATTCCCTTCTGGGTTTACGCTGCTTAGAAATCCATCAACCAACACCAAAAACCTTAACCTCTTGTATAACAAACACACAATTTGCAGCCAGGAAATGACCAATTATGCGGTTTATGATTCACATTTTTCATGTCTGAAACATTTGGGAATTTATTGTGATCTGACTTGTTTGATCAGCCTGTCTTCACATATTAGTTGGGCATGAATTGAATATTCCTTTCAAGGAGGAACGTTAGCTTTTTTATTTACTCTATTATATTCTATCTATAGCTGTCATAAATGCATTGGATTAAAAAGTACAATATCTGCTTCTGAAATAAATAAGAAGAAGAAATATGAAATATCTTAAAACTCAAATAGAAGTACCTCATAATTGTTGTGGCTTGAGTTCAGAACAATAAGTTCCCCATCAGATCAAATATCAATAATCACAGTACAAAACGTCATAAATTTGAGCGTTTTATTTAAACACAGAGGAAAACCAAAAAGAACATCAGTTTGCAGACAAACGTCCTCACAATTACAATGAAGTTAAAGAGTGAAAAACAATATTTTGTACAGGTTTCTGGTGAAACGTTGCAGCTTTTATCAGTTTCTCCTGAAATGCTGATGCTCTGTTTTACTATTATTACTCTCTAACAACACCACAATAGGAGGAATGTGCAGTCAGCCCACACGTCTGGGAGGACGAGTCATGAAGGCCAGTTTCATCCAGGAACATTTTCTGAATTTGAGAGATTTACAAGCTATTGAACACGGAGGGATACGAGGCTGCCTTTCAGGAAGCAAAACGTCCTTAAAATGATTTCATCTCACACACAAAAACAAAAACAAAATCAAAACAAAGGAGGACAACTTGACATTCAATCTTGTGCCTCGTTATTGTGCCCGTAAAAATGTAGATTAAATAAACCGGACGTCACTGTGTGGAGCGGTGCATGAGGAAAGCTGCAGAATCCAATATGTTGCCATGGTAACCAGGCTGATAAATAAATACCTATGTGGATTTATTATGTGATCTCATATGCAACCAAACAGTCCACAGACAGAGAGGAGAAACAAAACAAACGCAACAAACAGGACGGACTGAGCGGTTTTTTTTACCTTCAAGAAACACATAAAGATCCATAAACTCTTCATTGATTCCTGCAATTCCATAAAGCCATTAAATTTACATTCACGTCATCATTATCATTCAGAAAAACAAAAGTCTCGTTTGTTTATTGAAAACTGATTAGAAGTAATTTTAAGTTCTTATAGTACAGTACATTATATACACACAAACACACACACATGAGATATTGAAGATAAAAAAAAGACTTTGACCAGATGATGGATTTTATCATTTTATAAGTTTCCTATTGAGAGCAAATTGTAAAATACTTTGAAATCAATAAAATGTAAAAAAAAAAAGAAGTCCTATTTTTTGTCTGAATATGAAATTATTACCCCAAACAGTAAATTGCATGAAATAACTACGGAAGCAAAAAAAGGACAAAATAATTTGAATCTGTAAAGCAACTTATTTAAATTTAGTCAACTGAATATTTAATGTGTGAATTTTCATATCACAGAATTATAGCATTTAAAGTTGTTTAAGTTTTTTTGGGACATATATATTTATAATTTATATAAACGTATGTGGTTTTTATGTGGAATTCTAAACATTGAAATTTCCAAAAGGTAATTTCAAGTTAAAAACATGATTTTATTCACCAATTCAGATAGAAAATGCATCCAAATATTTATAATAAAACTATATTCAAGTTTCCCAATTTGAATTTTTCACTTTTTTCTATAATTTAGTAAAAAAGTAATTTATATACTATTTCAACAACTGTTCAATTCCACATATTTATTATTTCGGCCGTTCTTTGCTTCCATATAAAACTATTTTGCATTTTATTCGTGTGTAAACTACATTCAGAACATCATGTTACATGTTTACATATGTCGTGAACAACACTTTGATCACTTTGTTGCCAGTTGCTGAGGGTGTTGCCTGTCTAAACGTTGCCCTAAATGTTGCCCAGTTCATCAAAATCAGCAGACCTAGTAAAGTTATGTGCCTCGTTACTTTGTGGAACAGTAAGACAACAAGGATTAAAAACAGACTGATCAACAGTCGACAAGAAGCTTCAACTCGATAATAAAATCATCGCCATCAAGGAAAAAAAAACCAAGAAGCTCATTCAAAAAGTTACATATTTAACATTTTAAAAATCACTTTGACTAAATTATTGCCGCCACAGAAAGAAAAATAACTATGAATATTATTCAAGTCATTAAATCTATTCAGCTTTTATATATTTACATTTCAGGGCTTCATCTTTGTTCTTTTAATAGACGGGAAAAAAGGGGATTTATAAAGAATCATTTTTTGGACGGAAAGCCTTCATTTAAATTCTCTACTTCTTTTTATTATTCCAACAAAGGAGGGGTAAAGTCAAACAAAAGCTTATTGCACATCCCTACAAAACAACTGCAAAAACAAAGAATTTGCAGTAAATACATCACATGATCTGATCTGAGTAAGTCAGTACAATAATCAAAGTTTAATGTTTGTAGTGCAAATATCTCACGACACATGAGATTTCAGATGTAACTTCATTCCTTTTTCTTTTACAAGCTTTTCTGTTGTGAGGATTTGCAGCTTTTCTTTCTCTTATTTGACAGTAAATTGATTATTTTTTTAGTTTTACACAGTTGCTTTATGTTTCCAGTCCTATTCGTTTGACGCAAAATCAACTTTGTCATCTGTGTTTTGGATCCAGCTGCTGCTTGGACAGATGTTTTCATCCTACTTATTCGGTTAGCAAATTTATTCTACTTTTAAATAACACTTTGGATTTCAAAGTGAATCGCTGATATACATTCATATATATTTGTTTAATTATATGTAATATAACTAGCTATAGGATAAATAGTCCCTCTTATTTTGGTTAAAGCAAATATATATTTTTACATTTGCAACTTAAATCTCTGGAATAATTCTTGCATGATAATAAGTATTTTTTAAATAACTCATAATTTGCACTTTTTGGTGGATTCTTTTCGACTTTACTCACAAAGTAAAGTGTTGTCTTGAATTAACAATAACATACCTGGAAGTAACAATAAATGCTGTAACATTTCTCCGTTTAGTGTCGAGTGGCTTTAGCTCTGCGGTCAGTGTGTGAAAGAACAGCGATCGATCCTGAGAGTCGGTCGGCCAATAAAATGTCGTCGTCCTGCTTTCGTTTTTTCAACGTTTACGACGACAGCGCTGCTTTTCTCAAAGCTTTTTTTATTTTTACAGGAAGATATTAAGATAAACTCTTCAGATCAGCGCAAAGACAGAAAGTAATTAAAACATAATTTACAAAAAAACCTAATGTAAACATATAACTTCATACAAATAAAAAGTAAAATCAACACAGGACAGAACATTTAAGGAGAGAGATGTGGATTCCCTCCACAGGCTTCCAACGTTTTTGTCTTTATAAAGGGTTAATTAATGCAGAAAGTTATATTGTCTGTATATTTATGAGGATGTTTTTATGTGCATATCATAAATATTACTTTGCTACAGATCTTATTTGCTTAATTAATCCAAAAAACCCAGTTCAGTTCAGAACCTCCAATAAGAAAGCTGCAGATTGAGCGCGATGCTAAGCTAACGTCCGGGTCGGTCCGACAAAGAGACGTCATCACTGGACAAGTTCTCTGCAGAGTCGCTGCAGTTTAAAGTTGTTAAAAACATTTTTCTTTGAGTCTCAGTTAAACTTCAGTGGGTGAAGCCAAAGTGTAAGTTCATAAAAGTATCAATAAATCATTCATTGCTTAATGAGTTCAGTATTGGTGACCATTGTACGTCAACTGAAATCTGACTTTTGAAATTTGCTTTGATTTCAAATTTGAAACCTTTTCTTGACTAAGTTAAATTTACTTGATTAATGTCTACGGGCTAAAATTTTAATAAATACAAGTGAATTGAGAAGTGATAAATATTTATCGATGTCATGTCAACTATCAGGTCTTTTAAGTATTTTTCTCTTCGATTAAAAACATGAATAAGAAGAGTAAAGCTGTGACTTTTTTCACTCTATTGTTGACTAACAAACAGCCATGTTTCTGTCCAAATGTGACATAAATGTGAAGCAAATTTCTATAAAAATCTGAAGATGCAAATAGTTTCCCTCTATTACCATAATAAGATTAGCATAAAGCATCAGAGCATCAATATATAATTCAACTAAAAACAGCTGAGCTCATCTTTGTTTTCACCCACTTTTTAACTGGAACAATGAGTTGTGAGAGAAATGTTTGTAACAAAACTGAAGCTCCACTCTGCAGTAAAGCGCTAGCATTAAATATAAAAAAAAAGGACTGATTTGAGATCAATCCCACCAGCACACATGTAACAGTTATACAGTACACGCACATACAAATTAAAGGTACACACACACACACACACACACACACACACACACACACACAGCAGCTCACTGTGTGTTCCTCTTGTTGTGTATTCATTTAAGAAACAAAAAAAACACCACCAACCTTCACAGAAAAGTGCAGTTACACATATAAACCTGTACAAAGAGCACTTGATGGTGTGAAGCTGAATTAGAAAGGCTGGTTTAACAGGGAGGAGGGTCTGGACAGGAAGTGACCTCGCAGGCTCCTCCCCCCTCAGCCTCCTCCAGGGTTCCGATCAACCTTCAAAGTGCCAGGTTGGTGGTGCTGGCACTCAGGTCGCGGTTTTTGCTCAGACGATTATTTCGTTCCTGGAAAAAAAAAAAAAGAAGAAGAAGAAATTAGATGTGGAACAATAAAAAAAGATTTAGTTTAAGCTCGACCAACATGACTTTTAGAATTAGTTAAAATAGTTTTTCTGGATCAAGTTTGATTTTCAAATAATGACTGATATGACCAGTGGTGGAAGAAGTACTCACACCTTTTACTCAAGTAAAACCACAGTGTAGAAAAGTAAAAGTATCACCATCAAAATAAACTAAAAGTAACAAAAGAAAAAGTTCTTATTATGCTCAATAATGTATATTACGTAACTACATTATAATAATTTATGCATTAATGTGTTTCTCTCTTTAATGTTGCAGCTGGTAAAGGTGGAGCTTGTTTTAATAACTTTATATATATATATGCTGGGATATTTGTGAATTCCCCCACTGGAGATCGAAAAAGTTTTTCTTTTTAACATATATTAATGGATAAAACTTTACTTGTTGATTATACTTTGTATTATTAATCTCATTGAAGTAGCTAAAGGTATTAAATAAATATAGTGAATGTAGTAATATCAGTGTAGAAATACTCAAAAGTAAACGTCCCACATTTAAAAAAGTATTTCAATCAAAATATACTTAAAGTACCAAAGGAAAAAGTAATTATTATCCTCAATTAAAGTATATTATATTACTAGATTATAATAATAGACGCATCAATGCGTTCATCACTGTAATGTTGCTGCTGTCAAAGGTGGAGCTCATGTTAACTACTTTATATTGATAAATTATGGTTATATATATTAATACGTCATATTAGATTGTTAATTATATTTTATAATATTGACCTAAATTTTCAAAGTAACTAAAGGTATCAAATAAACGTAAATTAATTGTAGTGGAGCATAAGTGTAAAGTTGAAAAAATGGAAATCCTCAAGTATAGTACGAGTACCTCTAAAATTGAGTAAATGTACTTTCCACCACTGGATATTACACATAAAAACTACATTTATTGCAACGAGGTCGAGACTATTTGCTTCTGTCCTGTTAGCTTTGTTATAAAAGTCTGTGAATACTTTTTTTTAAAACATTGAATGTGAAATAAAAAGAGAATTTGTCGTCATGGTAACAGTGGATTTGGGTTTATATAATTATCACATCACACTTTGATTTTCTTTCTGATAACAACTCAAAGTGTCAAATAAGAAAGAAAAAAAACCACTCTCCCTGTTAATAGTTTGTGTTGATTAGTCAAAAAATAATGAGGGTGTGAAGTTAGTGTGTGAGTCACACTCCTGTTGTGTTATTAGTGAAAAATGTGAAAAACAAATTCTGCGGTTTGGACCCAAAAGTAACTCAACAGATCCTCAGGTGACAGTAGAGAGTAAAAGAAAATACCAAAGTTCTTCAGTGGTTTGTTTTAAACCTTTAACTTCTAAGTATTTTTATATAAATGTCTATTTTTGGTTCATATCGAGAGCATTTTTGTATTTATTTTGAAATAAATGTTATAGTTTTTGTTGTTTTTCTTTATTTACTGTGACTTTTGTTTCATTTTTTAGTTTCAAAAAGTTGAAGAAAAACTTTGTAACTGTTGTATTTTATCAGCAAACTGTAAAGGTTATTTTATGTTCATGTATTTAGAGGTAAGAGAACCGGGTTAGGGACAGAAATAATTTGGATTATTGATCCATCAGTTGATTGTTTATTTTAGTAGTTGATTATTTAGTCTAAAAAATGTCCGAAAATACTTAAAACTGCACACAATCTCCCATATTTGATATACTTTATACTACATAAATACTCATACTTTGATTGACCAACGATACAAAAAACTAAATATATTAAATTAACAAAGATATAACAGACAAAAGCAGCGATATTGTCATAATTGAGAGACTGGAATGAAAAGTATCAAAATATCCTTTAGATTTTTTCATAAAAAACTTAATCTTTGTCTTAATCAATAGTTTATTAAATTTATGGAAGACATTAATCCATTAAATTAAAATATATTAATGTATTATTGTTTTAAATAAAGCTCAATAAAAACTTTAATGGGGAATATAACAGTGCTACTGTAAGCTTTAATATTTAAGGAGGTATTTGACATTGAATAGAAGCACTGAACTTTGACCTTTCACATAACAGCTGATCGTCTCTATGGTAACCAGCAGGTCTAAACTCAAACTGAGGGATACTTTTGGACTTCTTACTTGGAAGTGGTCGGTCGCAGACTTGTCCGCCACGTTAAGAACCCCCAGAGAGCTGGCTCGCTTCATGCTGCACCCAGAGCAGTGACATGCAGGGAGGTGGAGGGGTTGAGAGGTGAGGGGGGGGCGAGAGGTCAGAGGTCAGAGGTGAGGAGGGGGGGGGAGAGTCAGCTGTGAGGATTTTAGCTCAATGGAGATGGTTGTTTGTTAATGACATACATTATATTTTCACACAAAGGTTAGATTAAAAAAACAAAACTTCCTGTTGAAAATTTAGAAAGTTAAATATAAAACCTTGGCACCAGTTTCTAATATGACGCTATCTATAATTATAATTTTTCCCATTAATTATAATCAACATCTTCTGGAAAAGTGCTGGAAAACCTTTTGATTTGTTGTTAACATTTATAAAAAAGATGATTTAATAACTTTTACTGCTCTGTTAAATGGGAAACGTGACAATTATACAAGAACTGATCTTCAAAGCATCAATAAATTATTAGTTAAATATTCATAAAAGGTTCTTTATTAGAAAGTGGTGCCAACATTCTAGTTAACCTGAAAACAATCTTTCTGTTGATAAACCTATTTTTATAAGTAAAGTTCATGCACACACCAACATTCATGCTTTAACAAAAACTTAAGTTCAGTAAAGTCAAACTGCAGAAACGCGTCCATCATGACAAGAGATCCAGAACCAACTAAAAATGAAAAAATCCACAAAACGCTTAAAACGCTTATTAAAAGCATTATTCAAAATTACTGTTTTTTTACTGAAGTTTTGTTGCAAATCAACCCTTCTCTCTATTTAAACGTTTCCTGTCTCTATTGTCACAATCAAAAGAAGGCAAAATGTCAACAAAGATTTAAAATGAGTCTCTTTTGTTATGTGATAAAAAAGGGAATCTTTAAGTTCTACATGTTTAATGACTTACCTGATTTTGATTTTAATGTTGATCTGGTAAAAGGTATTTTAATTATCAGATATCCTTATTATTTGCTCGTATCGAAAAGGTACTTAACATTTGTTTAAATGGACATTTCTGCAGTGATTTAACATCACTGATTGGTCCTGATGATGACGATGGTGGTGACATCATCATCATCAGCCACAAAGAGCAGCACAGAGAGGGAAATGGAAACCAGTGAGCACACAGATGAGGCATGCAAGTTCAAACATTTAAATGAACAAATTTATTCATAAATAAAACAAATTCAACAACAACAACAAAAATAACAGCCATGCAGACAAGTTTGCTTTTCAGAGTAAAATTCACAAAAGAAAAAAAAATGAAAATAATAAAAATCCAAAGAAAAAAGATGAACTATATTTCAAAACAAATTGAAATAAAGAGCCCAAAAGCCACAAAATGCAATAAATAGGTCAACTATTAGTGGTTGAAATAAAAAAAAAAAGTAAATGAGTTCCACAGGCATAAAAAGCATCAAAGCGTTTCAGAAGCAGACATTAGTTTGTCTCATTGCAGATTCAACACGTCGCCCGTCACAGCATGCAAAGTCCAAAGTCGATGCTTTGTTTTCCAATTTCATCAGTTCAGTCCTGTTTACGTTCTGCTTATTGTACAGTTACTTTTGTTTTCTACTCATCATGTTAAGGTTTGGTCAAATATTAGGACTGCTGAAAGAAAAAAAAAGATTGAAGCTGAAATATTTCAAGAATGAATCTGTAATGTTTTAGGAATTAAGTAGCAAGGACACTTTTTTCTTTTTTGGGGGAATATTACCCTTTTTTTGCTAAAAAGTAAAACAACTTTAAGATTGTTAGATTTCAGCTTTTCCTCAAAAACTTTTTTGTTGAAATGTTGCAACTTTCCCCCCTAAAATACTATATATTCTCAAAATATTATATTTTTTTCTCTAATTATATATTATTTCTCAATATATAATACATTATTTTGAGAAAAAACATATATTTTGAGAAAAAAATATAATTTTATATATAACTTTTTTTCTCAAAATATTAGATTATTTTATTTTTTTCTCAAAATATAATATATTTTTTCTCAAAATATAATATTTTTTTCTCAAAATATAATATTATTTTTCTCAAAATATAATATTTTTTTCTCAAAATATATAATACAAAATATTTTTTTCTCAAAAAAAATATTTTGAGAAAAAAATATATATATTTTTTTTTTTTTCAAAATATTAGATTATTATTTTATTTTTCTCAAAGTATTTTTTTTTCTCAAAATATTATATTTTTTTCTCAATATATGATATTTTTCTCAAATATTTGAAAAAATCTAATATTTATTTCTCAAAATATATTTTTTATATTATATTACATTATATTATATATTGAGAAAAAATAGATAATATTTGGAGAAAAAATAGATAATATATTATATATTTATTTTTTCTCAAAATAATATATATTTTTTTCTTCTCAAAATAATATATATTTTTTTTCAAAATGTTATATATTTTTTTCAAAATGTTATATATTTCTTCTCAAAATAATTATTTTTCTCAAAATACATTTTTTTTAATCAAAATAATACATTCTTTTTTTCTCAAAATAATACTTTTTTTTTTTCTCAAAATATTATATTCCTTTTCTCAAAATATATTTTTTTATCAAAATATTATATTCCTTTTTTCTCAAAATATATTCTTTTTACTCAAAATATTATATATTTTTTCTCAAAATAATATATATTTTTTCTTTAAATATTATATTTTTTCTCAAAATATTATATTTCTTTCTTAAAATATTATGTTCCTTTTCTCAAAATATATATATTTTTTGTCAAAATATTATTATTTTTTTCTCAAAATATTATATTCTTTTTCTCTAAATATTATATTTCTTTTAATACAATATTGAATGCATTTTCTTCTTAAAATATTGCATTTTTTAACTTAAAATACATTATTACATTTTTCCTCACAAGATATTATTTCATTGTGTTTTTTTCCTTTCGGATTCATTCTTTTTCCAAACAGTATCCAACAGTATCCCAAATACTCAAAGACAACCAAACCAAAGCATGAAGAAGAAAACTTGTACACTGTACTGATGCAGTGAGGACAGAACAGTAAACCAATGAGATGAAAAAGGACCAACGTGTGTGTTTGTGCCAGTGAAAGCTCCCTCCATCATTTCATGTGCAAACAGCTTTAAGTTACTTCACCGCCAGCAAAGCAGAGCCAATCCCTTCTTTCATTTTTTTGGTTAGTACGAGCGTTGTGCCGGCTCGTCCCTCCGGGCCTCCAGTGCATAAAGTCAGAGTCACCTGTCACCTGGTTTGTCCAGGTGTCTGATGGGATAGTTACCCGGGGTTTTTGGGCTCGCTGTCTCGGGACGAGCTGCCGCCTTTCAGCTTGCGGACCAGTTTCTCGCTGCTGCGACGGATCGACGCTCGCAGTTTACTGAAGGAGCCGCTCCTCTTCAGAGAGCCGGAGCCGTCCTGATGGGAGACGTCACAGCGTTACACTCATTCATTACACACCGGCACACACACACACACACACAAACAAGGAGTGTGTAATATCAGCATAAGACTGGTGTTTGTTTTTTGACAAAATTAGACCTTTTTATTAATTTAATAAACGGACTGAGGACTTTTTGTAGTCTGTAAAACGTGAAACATTTAGTATGAAGCACATTATTTAAAATACTGCATTCAGAGGCTTAAACAACAACAGTTTAATACAATTTAACCTTATTCATTTGGATTTTTTGGCGACCATCATATGTCCCAGAAATTCAGGTTATTCTGGATTTAATCAAAAGGTTTATGGGTAGCAGTCTTTAAACGAAAATATACACACAAAAACAGAAGTGCGTGATCTTCCACGCTAAACGTTCCAGTGCATACACGATGCAGTGATGCAGATGCACATTTGCAAATCTCTAAAGTTGCATTATTCACCCATGCTGCACATCTCTAGTCCACCAGAGAAGTGCGACCACTTATTGTGATGCACTTTCATCTTTTGGTGCATGTGAGTCCTACGTGACAACTGCAGTTCAGGCTCTAATAAGCTAGAGTGTGGTTGTGCAAAAGCTTTCATTTAATGTTTCCTGTCAAATGTGTCCTGTTCCAACCAGTCTACTGAACCTGGACCAGTTTTAACAAAGTGTTGGACATGTAAGATTGATAACCTCAACACCAACACAGTGAGGCTGCATGGCAACTTAGGTTGTCTTTGATTTCACTCTCAAAATATCAAATTTTCCCCCCAATCTATATACATTTTCTCAAAATATTATGTTTTGTTTTCTCCAAATATTCAGACTTTTTTTCCTCTCGAGATAATGCGACATTCTCACAATATTACACTTTGTATTTTGGTTGTTGTTTACTTCTCTTTAAGCCTGAAGGATTTGACTATCGTCTCTGAAGGTCAGAACTGAGGTTTTTTTAAGACAGTTTTTAGTTATTCAAACATCACAAAATATGAATTTCAACCTCAATGACTGTAATAAAAGAACCAGTGTTTCTAGCGGAGCAATGTTAGTGTGACGTCCAGTGAAACAGTCAAAGAATGGAAGAGAAAGAAGCTGATAATGAAGCAGAGCATGCTGGGTACTGAGAATAATTATTTAGCCATACTTCTTCAATCTGATTTCTTTTTGAAGACAGTGACGGAAGAAGTACTTTTACTTAAGTAAAACCAGTAAAACCAGTAATACCATAGTGAAAAATACTCTGTTACAAGGGAAAGTCCTGCATTTAAATTTAGTAAAAGTACAAAACTGTCAGCGTCATAGTACTTATTGTGCATATTGTGCATTATTGACAGAGTTTAAGTATCATTAATGTTGCAGCTGGTAAATAAAAACACAAATATCTAATATGAAACATCATGATTTAATAGTTGATACTTAAGATCTTCTTTCATAATCTTCCTCTATATACCCAAATTTCGTGGAGTTTTATTTTTCAAACTTAGTTACAACACTGCAGGTCTTTCTCTCTCCCTCCCTCCCTCCCTCTCTCTATCTACGTCAATGTCAGGTCACATGACATCACTGGATGCAGGAAGAACAACAGATTTTGTAAGTTTTCTTAGTCAATAAAGCTCTGAGGAATTTATTGCTTCAAACCAACTGCATTTAAAATCGATAACTGATCGGACTGCCACACAAAAGAGTGCAGAATTTCACCTTTAAGATCATCTAGTACTGAATGAGAGTAATGACTACTTGAGGATAATTTCTATCATTTGATTGATGAATACTCCTTCTGGGTCATAAATGTGTTTTTTTTTCCTTCACTTTTTTTAAGCAAACATGGACCTGGTGATGTAGAGATCTCCCAGCTGACGTTTAAAGTATTTTCAACAACTGTTTTGCTTCGAGTTTCAGGACCGAGAGTGCTGCTGCTGAGAGTTATTATTGATGTTTAGAGCTCACTCGCTTATGAAAGCACGCACACACACACACACACACACACACACACACAGAGAAGAGAGGGAACACACAAAGAGGCGACAGGCACAGGTTTCAGGTGAGCAAAGAGTTTAGGTTTTTATTAGAAGTTAAGAAAGACAAACTGTCAGATGCACAAACAGGACAGGAAAGGAACACGCAGAGAGATTATTAGCGAGGAGCCGAGGAACAGAGACGAGGAGACTATTTTCAAATTCCCAAATTTCCAACGAATGTGACATATTTACCATTTACTATGTACAGAGATATACAGAAGGTTACAGGCTGGATGCACCATGTCGTCACTTCATCATATGAACTCTATTCTGTTTCAGTTTAAAGACATCGTGCACGAGTCCCGTTACCTTTAACGCGTCCTCTCGTCGTCATCACACAACATGACAGATGACACGGAGCACAGAGTGACTGAACTAATGACTAAACTCTAAACAGAGCCACAACCCACGGTGCTTCTCGATCATGCTGACGAGTTACGCTGATGTTATTTACAGCACGTTAAGAATCACGATGAGCTTTGAGTCACCACTGATGGAGTTTAGGTGTTAAAATGTTGAATTCAAACTGAATGGAGATAAAAAAAAAAGCTTCTAACCTCAATATAAAGAGAGACGGAGAGGTGGGAGGATTAAGTGTTTAAAGCTTTAACTCTGACCATTTAAAACCTGGAATGTAACTGAGAAAAGGATTTATGTGAGTTTAGTTTTTGGTTGATCAGGATGAAATCTTTTTCATGTCTTTGTATTCCTCGTCCTAAATCATGTTAATCACAATCTGATGAGTGGAAACGTTGCCTTTTTTCAATCCAATAAAGTTTTGGGAATGTTGTGAGTGTGTGGATAAATACAAACTAGTATTTTGCCATATTTTTGACAACCTCTGTTTATAGGGGAATATATGCATATTTAACAACAGGCTGTGAAATTTATATTTCCTCATTTTTTTAAATTTATCTTTCTTGTTGTAATCATGTAGGTTCATTCTCGCCGAAATCTTCATAAATGTCGATGTTTGTATCATGTTTGTTTGATGCGTCTGGTCCTTAAATGTACCAAACAAAACATATAATCATTAATAACAATGAACCTATTGATATTATGAACTTTATCTTAATCCATGATATTAGGGATTCATCTGTTGTTTCTTTCTTTGTTTATAGATATCTGTGTGTTTTGTCTGAAAATGCCAGAATACAGTGACAAATGTTACATATTAAATTTACTAAAAGCCCAGATGACAAATTCAGATTGTTGATTTTATCTTATATATTCAGTTTAACATCATTCATGACAAGAAAAGCATCAAATCCTCACATTTGAGAAACTAGAAATTAGTGGATTTTTGCTTGAAAACTGACTGATAAGATTATCTGTTGATCGATTTATCTTTTAATTTCTACATGTGACACATCACCGTTTGTTTTTCACATTATTCTAGCAGCTTGCAAAGAGGGTTTGATTGCTTTAAAACAATAATAATAATTTCTTTACGGTGCTTTTGAAATTTGATTTCTGGAGCGTCCAATCTGTTTTTCTACCATTTTTTTTAAGCTCCAAGAAAACAAATAACTTTAAAGCAAACAGGTGATATTCTGGTCAGACTTGATATGTTTGGGTGAGATTTTAGAAGTTGAGTATTCAGGTTAAAATGGAGAGAGTTCTGCCTTAAAGAATAAAGTATAACTGCCAAATCTCCCCACACAATCGCCCCCCCCCAAAAAAAAAAAAACTATTAAATCTACAGCCAATAAGAAAGTACAGTTTAAAGACACCGGAGAGGGACAGAGAGACAGGAAGTAGAGAAGCAGAGTGTTAAAGGACAACAGGGACAACAGGAGAAGAGTTTAACGTTGCCATAAACAAACATCACGCTGATCCTCTCAGATACACACAGTCAAGAACAACGCTTCACACTGGGAAGCTGAAGTTAGCTTATCGCTGTGGTTCGACCCGGCATGAAGAATCCCCACCAGAACAGAGGTGGAGGAGAACGACAGACAGAGAGAGAAAGCGGGAGAGTCAGAGCTGAAGAAAACTGCGAAGCTGAAGGGGGTTGAGGCGAGGTGAAGCCAGGCGAGGCGTCCGTCATGCAGAAGACAAGTTTTTTTTAAGAACCGTTACAAGGCATCTGGAGTTACGCCTGCCGGTCAGACGGAGCAGAAAGAAGAGAGAAGGAAATACAAAACAGAGAGAGAGAGAGAGATGAGATAGTGAAGGAGAGAGGAAGGAGAGAAATGGAAGAGAAAGAAGAAGGGAAACAGTAGATTAAAGAGGCTGACAAGGTTAATTGAGTTCACAGATCAGACACAGTACTCCTCCACCAGATGAGCATGAGCTTCAGACGGTTTGACAAAAGCACAGAAGGGCTGAGAGATTCAAACAATAAAAAACAAGCGTTTCTTTCATTAAAAAAAGTTAGAGACTTTGATAAACTGTCAATAAACGTAAAACGTAGTTGGCTACTTATTTCCTTGGATGAAACACTCCTAAATGTGACTGAGAGGAAGTCTAATACGGACTGATTAAAAAAGGAAAAGCACAAACTGAAGTTTATCAACTGCAGCTTCACCATCCAATAAAAGCCTTAACAGTCTTAAATACCAGCAATTAGACCGATCCCCTATAATAAGTGGCGAGGCAAACGTAGAAAAGCTGCCACAACAATCCATAACAATATAAAACACAAGACTTGTGTAGAAAAACATGACTGACGTTGTAAAATCAGGACAGAAAGCTAAAATAATATTTATTTCTGTTCCAACCTCCTGAAGTTTCTGGTAAAAACAAAAAAAACACCCAGACTTCAGTATCTCAGCTTCTCTGAGGCTGTCAGCTATTTTCCACAGTCCCGTCCAAAAGGCCTCGGGTCTCGCCCACTGACTCATTAAGAGCTCCAAAACCCGGAAAAACAAAACCCACTGATTTTGCAGAAAGAGGATGAACAGAACCAGTTTTTATCGGTTCTGTCCAGACACAGCTCACAACTCCTGCTTTCTGTTTCAATGAAAATCTAAAAAAAAGGGTCCCAAATTACTGAATGGACCTCAAAATATCAAAATACAGCAATAATTTGGCTTCTGATAGGGTGGGAAAATATATATCTATAAGCTCTGGCTATGGCTATAAGTCTGGTTTACATATTACAAAAGACTTGGACAGGAACAGCCTCTATAGTCCTTGTCTGCAAAAAAATCCAGCTGTTTAAGTTCCTGTCTACTTATTAAAATAGAGATAAATACTAATACAAACATAGCAAGGCATCAGATGGTGATCACAGTACTTTTCTTTAACTGTCTATGCAGAATGACTGTGGTGTAATTCACAGAGTTTGCCACCAGGTGGAACCTTTGCACAGTTTAACCTGATGGAGAGATGCTGTGTCTGTTTTTCTGGAACATTTGTTAGCACACTGAACATCAAGTAGAACAAGGTTTAACTTTGTTAGAGCACCACAGAATAAAACACAGAGGGGATGCAGTAAGGGAGAACATGAGAGCAGCCAGACAGATACTTTGATGATGATTTCATGCAGACTAATAGTACTTTTCTTTCTGTTTGGTGCTTGTATTTTGGGTTATAGAGGAACTAAGTGGGGCTGCAACAAACGGTTATTCTCATTATGGATTGAATTAACAGACAACTGTTTGGACTAAAGATGTAAGAAACCAATAAAAAGAAAATGCATCATAATTTCACAAATTAATTTATTAAAATTGCGTGTTTTGCCTTACCAACAGTGCAACATTTTAATATATTCAATATATTATCAAAGAGATATTTACTAGTTGAAGACAACTAGTAAATATCCTAATTTAAAAAAAGGTAGAAATTGTGTATTTTTGGGCAGTTTTGCTCAAAGAATTACTTAAACAATGAATTAATGAATCATTTAAGTAGTTTTTGCTCTGCTTTTGACTTGATAAATCAACCAATCCTTAGCCCTAAAATGTAGCTGTAATGAAAACAGCACATTAGTGATCATAGTAATAAACTTATTAGAGCTTACAGAGCATTTGAGCCTGGTTAAAGGATCAAAATCGAGGAATAACGTTTTTTTACTTCCTAAACATCCATTAAACAACCTCTCCTTCCTCTCTGGCTGCTAACATGCTGACAAAGCAAGCAAGGGAACAGACATTACATCAGAAAATAAAACCACACTTTACATTCTCCGGCAGCAGCTCGTCACACAGATGCAGAGGAGAGTTTACATATAAACACAGATCACAAACATCACAGAAAGAGTACAGTACAGAGCCCATGTTGAGTCAGATGAACACACTTATGAGTCACGGTGAACCTCAGAGGACTTATTAAAAAATGAAGTGAGATAAAAATCTGTTTTAACACCTGTCTGTGGAGAGAGCTGAAGAGGAAGTGAGGATTTGTGTGACAGGTTGGAAGGCAGAAATTAAATTTGACAGCTGCAGGGAAGCAGTGGAGGGTAAAAGTACCTTGAGTACCATGTTTTTACCCATTTTATATAATTTATAATCTGTAATATAAGAAAATTACAATGTTCAGTAGGGCTGTACTGAATAGTTTGAAGCTTCATTCATAACGTTGACATTTAATTGTATGTTTTGCATGTGTAGTAATAGTTTTTAAGGCCTGTATTTCTGGAAAGTGTTTGTGAACTGTGAGGCTACACTAATATTATGAATATTTCCCTACTTGTAGAATTAGATATCAGTGGTGGCTGCGGAGGATCGTTTCTGACTTTCAGTTATTATTTCCAAAAACTCCACAGCGTTGTAATGTCCAAAAGTCAACATTTATCGAAAAAAGATAGATTTAAATGTTACAAAAAGGTGTTTTATCTGACAAAATATTCATTTTTGTTTGCGTTTAGCCTTTCAATACCTTTTCACTGCAGTCAAAAAACTAGAGCAACTTTCTTGTATTAACGGGGCGGTCTAGCAGCAATCCAACAGCACCATAAACTGCATTTATAACCAAAATGTAAAAAAAACTACCTTTTTTTCATTTTTTGAGGGGCCGATGACTTCATAAGATATGCCATTTGAGGCTTTATTTGAAAACCTCAATAGAAGATTCAAATGTCAAAAGCAATCACATTGGTTACAGCCCAAATACAAGTTCAAATTCTATTAATTATGCATAAATATGAATCTATATATAAATGTTAACTGTATATTTAGTTTTTGTTTTTTACTTATCTGTTTCTATCCGCCTCTCCTGTCACCATCTTGTGCTGCTGTGATGCTTAATTAATAAAGTTTGATCTTCTTTTAAATCTAATTCAAAATATATTCAGTAATGTTTTTAAGTTCGTTATACTTGTGGACTTAATGATGATAATTCAGCTATATGTTTGTTTACTGTTAACAAAAACAGCATTATTAAAATAGACTTCCAGCTAAAGCTCTTTCCAGATACGACAGGCTCCCTCCCTGATATATAAATATAAATATGTCCAGAGATCAGCTGGTGATGTGAGACAAACAGCAGGAGGCTGTTTGCTAACAACAGTGTGTATCTGCACCGATGTGTCTCACACCAAACCTCCCACAGCCACAAGCAGAGGTAGAGGAGGAGATGCTGATTGGTTGTTCAGGGCGCTGAGACTACTGTTGCTACGTGAGCAGGCAGCAGGAAAAAATAAGATGGGAGAGCAGCAGCCTACGGAGAGACTCTACATCTACATGTTCCTGCCACTGCAGTCGCTAGAGGCTGAGAAAATCCTGCAGATACTGTGAAATGCACCGGCTCAGTTAGAAACGCGGCTCTGCAGCAGAGGGAGTTAGCTGGGTGTTGTCTGCATGTGTTATATGTGATGTGAAAGCAGCTTTTTAAGAGTCAGAGTTAGTTGGAAAAGCTCTACGGGAAGAGAGTTTAGTCGTTTATTGCGATCAAAGCACTAAAATGTCAAATTTAAAACACTATGTCAGAGATTTAGGACCCAGCCAAGAGCAGCTTTTCATTTATTAATGAAAGTTTAATAGTAAAGGACAAGCAAAAGCTACTGCAGGAGAGTAATTCTGACAGTCAATCAGCATGATCAGTGTATCACAGATGATCTGTTTCCTGTCTCTTTAAGAGGTGTGAGATGTTTCTAATCATTAACTGAGTAAAGTAACAAACTTCATGGTATCTTTCTTGACAGAAACCACTGAAACCCTCAAGCATTTACATTTGTAGGGTTTAAAGATGAAAACTCATCAATATGTATTAGTACCAGGCAGATAAAACAGTTAAAAGTGAACTATAACTTGTACACAAACGTCATACGGACTCAGAAAGAGCTGTTTTTATTGAGCAGAGTTTTGATTTTAACTGTCATCTTGAGACAGAAATCAAAAATACATCTGTAACTTTAGCTAAGAATGATGAACTGGTCTTCTATGCCTCCTCTGGTTTACTAGTTATCGTGTAGCTGAAATAATCATGGATGGAAAGAGGAACACCTGAACACTGACAATAAACCACAAAGCTATTTAAATGAACCATGAGGGTTTAGGAGAAATTTGTGGTTTGGAGTCAGCGTGCAGGTGTTTTCTTTTTGTCCAAAAACAACATACATCTCTTTCCACCCATAAAACATGAGCTTCCTGATGCTTCAGATTGTATTTTTACTCGTCAAAGATTCTCCTGTGACTTGCTGCATATCTTATTATTATATTTATATTATTTTAATGGAATCAACCTCTTAAAGACGAAGATAAGTGAAGCAGTTGATGCTCCAGAGTTGTGTTGTAAATCTCTCTGTACTAACAGTATTTATACATTTGGCTCATGTTAATCAGACTTGATCTCTCTCTATGTGGCTTCTGTCCTGAAAGAAACAGGCTGCCTGTTGCGTAAACATGTGTGTGGACTCTCAGTAGCGTGTGGAGGGCTGTGTACTGTACTTACCCCGTTCCACTCCACGCTCATACTCACTTCCTCGCCACCGTCCGGCCCGCTCTCGTACTTCACCGTGTCAGAGGTCAAGCTCTCGCGGCTCCGCTGTTTCTCGCGGGCCTCCGGCTCGCTCAGGACCTCCGCCACGCGCTGCTTGTGCACATTGTCCAGACCCTGATGAACACACACAGTCACACACACACACAAGGCAGCAATAAATGCCAGTTCAACTAATCCAATTAAAGCAAAGGCTGAGCACCTCCGCCGCCTGCAGCTTGAGCACACTGTCACACACACGGACACTGTGCAGCTGACAGGAACAAGCACCAATTCATCAAATCCAATTAATGTTAAAGCGACAAGACTTCTACCACCTGCTGCACTGAACCCGGGCCCTGGCACACACTCACACCTTATATCTGACACCAGCAGTATGAACTCATTCAGCAGAGTCAATTACAGACGTAAAACAGGGCAAAACTCAACAGTTTCAGCAAACAGCTCAAGGTGAAAGGTTCACTATCTTATAATGACATTGTTAACAGCTTAGAGATCCTATTCAGACATGTTTTAAGGCATGCAATTTTCTCCACGGATAATAGTTTGTGTCCGATATACAAGAAAACTTCAATTACAATGCTAAAAATGTTTAAATGACATCGTTATTTTCTGTCATCTACGATTAGAGGATATTGTTTATGTCCAAAGTTTAACTACTGGAAAAAAGTCAATTCTCAGTGTTTCTTCACTATCATCGCATTTTCGTTGTATCGTCACAAAATCCATCTTATATGTAAAAATGTTAAACCTTTCAGCTGCAGAGTGAAGCTCAAACAGCCAAGTGAAGGAACACTAAGCCAAACACATATTGGAGTGGAGGAGGATATTAAAAGGTTTCATATGAGAAGATGCTATCTAAATCTAAAAGCAAATTCAGAGGGATTTCTCTTCTTGGCAAGCAGCCTCTGTAATAATTAATACTGGACAAGATTGAGTTACACCTCACTGCAGACAAATGCAAAGACTGTTTCCCTTGACCCAGTCTGAAAAATAAATTATTCAAGGAAGGAAAAACACCTACAAGACAACAAACAGTCTGTTCTTTCACTGTTATTAACGTGCTCCTCCCTCTTAAAACTAAACAGAATTTAAAACTGTACTGCATCTTTAAAATGTAAATCTATTTTTGGACATGTATTATTATTAATGTAAAAGTCTACCTCTTCCTTTCACAATGTGCCCCTCGCTTTTTTCAAACCATGACAACATTTCTCGATTGTCTGCAACTTCAATTAAATGTAATAATATTAATGAGAATTATAATGGAGTGTCTATACATGTATTTATAATTTGATTACCAAAATGTAAGTCTCTCCAGCTGCAACACACAGTGGCACTGCAGGAATCCAGTTTAATTTGGGCATCAAGTGTTACTTTCCAACTGAGAGATACTAAGGACATTAAATCCTAGAAAGGAAATCCTGACTCATGATAAAAGCTGCGGGGCTTCACCACTTCTCATCTCCACAGGAAACCCCTTTAGGTCTCAAAACTAACACACCATTAGAGGCTGCACTCCACGCCTCATCATCTCAACTCTAATTTTACTCTCCATTAAACGCTTTTTGCCTTTTAATCTGCAGTAAACGCTGAGTTGCCACATTTTATCTGCCTCCATCTCTGTTGGGTTTTAACAGTGACGTCTGAACCTCAGCGAGGAATCCTGCGTTATGAGTCACATCATCCGGAGACCACACCTGCTTTCTGGAACGCATGGCAGCTTCCTCCAGAGTCTCGGCCGCCTCGAATTTGCCCTGCCGCCTGTAGAGGGCGCCGAGGTTCTTCAGGGTGGTTGTCACTGTGGGGCTGCAGAAAAACAAGGAGCAGGAATATCTCATCACAGAGAAACATTCTGGTGAAAGAGGAGTAAATCCACTTATTTAGAGAGATCAATATTTCACATTTACTATAAGAACACACTGATTAATACCTTCATTTAAATTAAGTTGTTTTTTTCTTCAAATATCTTTAGATATAGTAGCAAAACAATAACATAGAAGCTGAGTGTTTTCTCTTAAATAACTCAAATAACTCAAATATAATCCATATTAAATGAATCATTTTACATCTGGGATTTGATCCCAGACCAGCAGGATATGTGGTTAAAATATAGTGTTTCTGTGAATAATATTGTTTGTACATGGCAAACCGCAATAACTTAAAATGACAGATTATAATATTTATTAGGAAAAAAGGGAAAAATAAATCAAAAATCATTTTCTTTTTATCTATATAACGTTTGTTGTGTTAACCATCTCAGACAAAAAACATTCCAAAGGGTTATACATGTAAATCACACAAAACTAAGTCTCAGATGTAAACTAGAGCCGTGGTTCCTTGAACTTGAAGGTTCAAAGCTATTTAATTGGATCAATCTAAGAGGTCAGAAGAAGATTCATAAGAAAGGACCCCAAACATTTTTTATTTCCATTACAAAAATTATGTTTTCTTCCCCTCAAATGTGCATTTCTCTAGGAAAACTACAGGATGGTTTTATCCTTTCAGGCCTCTAAGATTTTGGTTCAACTAGTCAGAACCAGTAGTCATATACAACCGGTGATGAAAAGGTCAACAGTAGACTTCACTGAGTTTTAAAGGGTCACAGGATTGTTGAGGAACCTTTTCTGATAAAGGACACATTTACATACATGTTTACTTGTTTGTTAGCTGCTCTAAGCATCGTCCCTCTTCACTCAAACACTGAATCCATCAAACAAACTAACCTGTCAACTTTGCAGGCTTTGTACCAGCCTCCATATTCTCCAAACGGTGAGCCGTCCTTCTGTTTCCCCTACGAGACAAAAACACATTAGTTTACCACAAAACTGCTTCATGTACTTACAGGATTATTTAAAGTCTGAATATGAAGCACAGACCCTTGAACTTAAACGTGAAGTGACTTGTGCATTAAAAGGATGAAAATTAACTTAAACTAAACGCTTTTTTTAACCATCAAAGACAACATGAAGGGGATATTTAGCGGTGGGATTACAGTCGAGTCAGGAAACCTTTTAAAACCATGACGAAAATAAACTCCTCTGGTCGGGGAAGTGAGCGCTTATTAAAGAGACTTAATCTGCTAATCCAACTCTTTGTGAAGTCAATCCTTCCTATTCCATCTTAAATCTGATCATTAAACTGTCAGAGGAGTTTAATGCAGCCGTCAGTGTTACTTAGTTTTTTTTGTCTCGACTTGGCGACGTAAAAAAAGAAATGTGGTTGACCTCTTGAAGTAATTATAAGATCTCAGAGACAAACACTGAATCCACAAAATATGTGTTTATATGAGAAACAAATTACTGGAATTATACTTCACAGATTGAAAAATATGAACAGATGTTGCTCACCTTGCTTTGCTCCTCTCTCTCCTCAGCATGCATCCATATTGGTTTGTTCTCATCTGCAGAGGAACACGCAGTGAAGTGAATCAGTGCTGATAAACATTCACTCAGATAAACAGCAGCAGAGAGGACGAGTTTCTAAGAAGTGCGTTTGCTTTCCAGCTGAAAAGGTCATTTTTGTTTACAGCAACCGAAATGCCTGAAAATATTAACCTTTACATTAGAAGACAAGAACAGCGGGAGATGTCAGAAGTACAGATTTGTTTGTGTGTGTGTTTGTTTAAAGTCAATCTGGATGAAAGGATACTGGATGAAATGTGTGTGTGTGTGTGTGTGTGTGTGTGTGTGTGTGTGTGTGTGTGTGTGTGTGTGTGTGTGTGTGTGTGTGTGTGTGTGTGTGTGTGTGTGTGTGTGTGTGTGTGTGTGTGGTCGTACCGTCAACAGAGCCGAACTCCCTCTCGTGAGCGCGGGTGAGGATTTCTTTATACAGAGTTTCAGCCTGCTTGAACTTGCCCTGTTTCAGGTAACAGGACGCCTGAAGAACACAAGAGAACCAAAACGTTGAGTCAGAATTACCAGGAAAATGATGAAGAGATTGTCCTACAAATAAAACTCTCAGGGGAATCCATGTTTTAATTAAGTTAAAATAATATGTGTAGTTTGTTTATGAGATTAAATCCAAAGTGACAAGACAAGAAAACAACTAATGTTTCCTTTGTGTCCTTCCCCCCCACTTCAAATCAGGGAGATAAATAATTAACATTAGCATTCAGGCCAAAAAATGAAATAAATGATTCTCATCTAAATACACATATTAAAACAACAAGCTTTCATTGCTAAATCGATTCATTTCTGATGGAATTGCTGTGATAAGTGGAGGCTTCAGTCCTTTTTCAAACTAAAATCCAGCCTCTGTTCACCTCTGAACCTGATAAGGCCAATGGAATGAAAACACAAGTGTGACTGTCTACCAAACGGCTCCCTCTCACCAGGTTGTTCTTGGTCTTGGCCACGTTGGGGTCGTCGGGGCCCAGTTTGGCCTGGTAGATCTCCAGCGCTCTCATGTAGTAGTACTCCACCTCCTCGTACTTGCCCTGGTTCTGGCACAGCAGGGCCAGGTTGTTCAGCTGCTTGGCCACATCTGGGTGGTCCTTCCCTAGCACCTGGGACGGAAGCAAGAGGAGAACCGGGGGGTTGAAACAACAGCCACTACATCAAACTAAATGAGTTTTAAGAGGACAAACCGTGTCTCACATTGGGCCATTTGGACAACAGAGCTTTTCAAGGGTGAGAAACTACCACCAGCATGGAAACGGGTGCTGTAGCTGCTCGTAAAACTTTGGAATTCACTGGTAACTGGTCTGTATTACAATTTGCTTCCATCGAATTCCCCTCAGTTTAAACCCTCATGTCTAGTTTCGACATGTTGGATTTCCTGGAAGATAAAGCAGTCTGCCAATATGTCGTCCATCGGCGAGAGTTGTTTCATCTCTTGCCAGGTTGCTTTGACCCTTTCACTGCTTACAGCTTGTTAGTAACATTACTGATGACTCACTCACAACATTTCCCTCATAACCTGCATATTATTAGCTATTTTAGACTAAATAATTCAGGACGCCATATTGGGAATTAAATCTTTAACTCGTGTTCTCACTTTGATCTAACCGACCGAGGCGTCTCCTAAAAGATTTTGACCTTTTGGATTATTGAACTGCTTGATTAAATAAAAGCAGAGTGCAGAGGACAAACAGCCGTTATCACAGAAAACGATACCCTGCTCTCTAAACGCAGCCAAAAGAAGCAGAACTGCCCGTTAAAAAGAAATCGTTCAGAGTGGATGTGTTTGCATTAATGTGGATATGAGAGCGCTGTAAGCTTTTTCTCCTGTGTGCTGAGGCGGCTTAAAGCCACGAGAGGAGAGTGTAGCGAGCGTGAAAGAGATGCAGAAGGAACATTAGAATCTTAGGTGAGCAGACCTGGAAAAATGCAGTGAGGGTTTTTTATCTGAGTCTGACTGAGCAACAGAGAGAGGGAGAGAAGAGGAGACAGGCTGAGACTTTGAATCTCTTTTTCCTTCCTGGCACTTCCTTTTTCAAAAGAGGACGAAGGAGGAGGGAATGCAAAAGAGAAAAAGGACATGAAGCAAGAGAAAGCTAGTACTCTCTGCAGAAACCGCTTCATGGACAACACTGGGGAAAGGGGGGATGTGAACAGAGGGAGGGTCGAGGAGAAACCGAGAAGGTATCAAAGATAAGACGTAAAACCAAGTATCTTGTTGTTCAGATGAATAAAGTATTAATATGTAGGAGGTTTTGAGATCAAACCCAGGAGCGTCTCCCATCTCTCTACCTTCAGTCCTCACCTCCTCCTCCTCCTCCTCCTCTTCTGCATAACCAATAGACAGATTTCCTGTAAACATCATTAGCTGGAAAAAGGATTTCCATAACCCACGCATGACGACCATGTCTGGGTCACTGAAGAATTGATCGTGTTTATTGATAGAGCCCATGTCTTTAAATGCAAAAAGTGCTGCAGTCTGAGGTGGTTTCTGGGAAGCTCTTAGAAACACTTCAATCATCTGAATTTAAGCCTAAAAGCTTCTACTTACCAGGGGACTGACTGAATCCATGTTTTATCCAAATATTTACTGAATATGGGGATTGTTTTGGGGGAGAAATTCAGAGATTTGTTTCTATCCCTATGAGACACATTTAAATAAAGACGCCAGTGCAAAGACACAGCTAGCAGCAGGCAGGGCTTCAGTTTCTTATTCAAGGACATTTGAGCAGAAAAGAAAACTTTGGCTGTTGTAGTTAAAAGACATTCAGGTTTTCTGCTCCTTTAAGCACAGACTTGATTCAATACTTGTTCAGCGCTTCAAGTTTGAGGGAAAATGTTATGCAGTGTTAAAAAAAGACAGCTAATGTTACATATTTATACCTCTGCTAATTTGATCAATTATATCCAATGCAGTGGACTTGTGGGTTTTCATTTTCTTTTTTATTTAAAAGGATGGGCCGACAATAGTATATCCTTTTGCAAATGCCAATTAAACTATTGAAAAGACCAAAACAAACAAGCATTAGTCTCTCTATACTTTGTCCATTGGTTCCTAATGAAGACATATAAATCTTTAAATAAAGGTTAATAACTTCATTAATTTTTAAAAGGATCAATAATTTATTTATAACAGTTGGCCATTGTATTTTTTACAAAACAAACAGCATTTCTTCTGAACTATTTTCAGCGTTGAATGCTCTTGTGAGTATTTAATGTTTTATGTTGGATCGTTTCAAAATAAACTAACAAAATATCCCAGGACGTGTTCATTAATATAGCATTTATGTGCTTTACTGGTTAAGTGAAACACTAGGTCTTTCATTAACTGTCTTCCCCGATCGCATGAAGAACAATATGGCAATTATATTCAATACAGATACTTGTTCATTAAGAAAATATAAAGTGACTATTCATATTGGCAAATCTTGAATATATTCACTTAGATCAGCATCAGATCTGGACATTCATGTTCAAAAATAAAGGACAGAATCAAACTGGATTCAGCATCAGAATGTTTTCATTTCCTCTCGAATAAACTGAATAATCAAAATCTTCTATACCAGTTTATATATTCATCTCTCTGTTCTCCCTGATGTCAACCAATCTCACTCAGAAGCTGAGCTTTCTCAAGCCTCTATAAAAAGGAAAGAAATGCAGGCAAAACAAATCCTTAGGATTCATCCACTCTGCAGCAGCCGCCTCGCCTGTGCAGGAAAAACTGAAATCGTTCAGCCTAAGCGGGAGTATTATCATCTGAGTTTCAGTAGCATAAGAAAAAAAAAAAAAAAAAAAAAAAAAAAAAAAAAAATTGCTCAGCTTATCCAAAGCGGACGTCTCATTCTCGGAGGAGCGAGACGGAGAGCGAAGGAGGGTTTCGTTCGAAAGGCAAGAGCTGAGGACAGATACAGAGCAGTGGATAAAATGTGAATTTTCAGGATTGCTGAGTACCAAACTAGAGGTCAGACAAAATACTGACGATCTCCCCTGAGAGGTACAGGCCGTCCCATGATACACATCTATGAACTACGCAAAGCAAAGGGAGAACCAGCAGGAATGAGTCAAGGGAGAAAACAATCTAAGTCATCTAATGTGACATTTTAATACTGAGAACACAAACATGGTAGTTTTAGGGGTTTTGTTTTACATTTGGATAAACTGTAATTTCTTCATTGTTTTGTGCCAACTACTTAACATCTGACCACTTCTTGAACCGCTAAAGTGGGCGGATTCTGAGAGAACTGCTCAACCGTAAACCCCCCTCCCCCATAACACAGATTGTCCGATCATAGCAAAGCAAAAATAACTGACTTTAGTCCAGCGCTTATGTTGATGTACTCAATGGCGTGAATACTAAACTGTAACAGTGTTTTCCTGCTTGTCCCTGCAATGTTACTGCTCTCATTCACAACACAGTCGTAGCAGCATTTATCTGGAAATGTTACCAATATTGATCCCTGCTCCGATTTACCTCATGCAGGAAATGTTCCAGAACATTTCATTGATAGACTGTAAAAAGGGACTATAGTGTTTGTCCTTTATTCTGCTGTTTTTAGAGCCAGGGACTCGTAGAGAGTGAAATATTCAGAGCTTAGTGTTTGACTGTTCTAGGACACAGAGTTTGTCTGACATTGGAGTGAAAGTAAACTTTAGTTTGAAAGGGAAAGTTTAAAGTCTGGTGAAGAAGAAAATAAATGGTTGTTACAGCTGCTTAGTCGTGGTTTCCTATCATTTGTTTACCTGCTACTGAAGCAGTTATGTCGTGGTGTTTGATGACCTTTGACCTACCTTTTCTCTGATCTCCAGCGCTCTCTTGCAGAGCGGCTCTGCCTCCTTGTACTTCCCTCTCTTCCCGTAGAGGACGGCCAAGTTATTGAGGGTGGCAGCGACCTGTTGGGAACACAAACGCATCCATTATTTAATTACTGGTGATGAGCCTCAATCATCTTCACCCATGTGCAACCGCAAGACTCCGCCACAGCAGCAAAGTGCCATTGATCTGGTGAGAGAGTAATCAACGAGGAGAAAGAGGATTTGCAGAAACAGGAAGTGATTGCGGTGGGCTGTAATTTGATCCAGATCGGATGTATGACGAATCGTGTGCACTCAGGAAGAAGGAGACTAGCGAGGCGCCTGGGGGGGGGGGTCACCTCTGATCTCTGATTCAGACAGGCTCTGGTGGCCATGTGGGCAGAGTGGGAGGAAAGGAAGGAAGGAGGGAGGGAGGGCAGAGGGGTGAGGTGACTGGAGGAGGGGGAGCTCATTCAGGAGTGGAGCAGTGATAGATGGGAGTGTAACAGGAAGAGAGGGGGAGATAAATAAAGGACAGCGGGGGGGAAAAAAAAGCTATCACACTTACAAAACTCTTTCTCACTTTTTCTCACCCTTACTTGATTTTTTCTAAGTATAATTTATGTGGATTCCCCCTTTTCCTTCACAATCTATGAGAACGTACTCCAAAAGAATGAAGATTATGCTGGAGCCATTCCCAGCTGACATTGGGCCAAGGCAGGGTTCACCCTTGACAGGTCGCTAGACTATCGCAGGGCTATATGAGCATAAACAGTATATAGAAAATCAGACACGTCATTATCCAATTTCAAGAGGCACTTGACCCCAGAGAGGTGACAAGGTAAATTTCCAGAGCCACCAGGCCAAGGTCCAACCTTCATCTGTCACCTAGTCAGATTCACTGGATGTAGACTGTGGCTATAAATCTGCCATTGGTGGCGTATTTCACGTGACATTCTCCCCCCTTTTGACTCTCTGCGCTATATATTTTGTACGGGCACCAATGATGCATCCTGGGCTTAACACGCCCAAGTTAAAGTGACTGGTTTGATTTAATACGAACCGGCCAGAACATTTTTCTACTGTAGCAGAATGATAATGGGTGCAGCCATACCCTTGCTTTAGCGCTGTGGTGAGACTACCTGCAGCCCTACAGGCAAAGCTACAGACCACCCAATCAGCTCTAATGTAAACATCATGTACAAAAAAAAAGTGGAATTCAAGATCACGTTTCTTAAGAAATAGTTCCAGTTCTCAATGGCCAACATTCAAAAAATAGTGAAAAGAAAAGCAAATAGAAGAGATTAAGAGATTGGAAATACTGTAGGAGGAAGAAACCATATGGTGAGAGGAATCAGGGTCAGATAACTGTCTATATTGTTGACAAAACTATGATTTTTTTTAATGATAATCACTGAAAGAAATCACTGCCTTATATAAAGAAAGATCAGGGCCGGGTGGCAGGATGAGAGGATGGAGGTTGGGAGAAGGGAGGGCTAACCTCAGCTTCACAAACTGGAGAGTGATGGAGGTCCAGACAGTGGAGACACAGGCCTGCTGGGGTTAACACTGTAAGTCGACCTGCTGTGTGTTAAAGGTCACACTGACAAACAGAAGTTAATGGGGTCTGAGAACAGGAGTGGGTCAATTATTAATGGAGTCTATCGTGTTCACTGTGATCGTCCTGCACTGCAGTCACAGATGCATCAAAATGTGTTTGGGAGAAATGTGAGATCGGTGGACTGAAAACAACCAATATTTCCCAAGAGGCTTCTGGGTGTCATGTGCTACTGTTTTCCACTGGAAAAGCATTTAAATTTAATCAGTAGTTGTTGTTTTTTTTCTTGACAAATGATATTTTAAAGTGGAGAAATGATTCTTAATTCATGTTCTTATATAGAGGAAACTTTCTAAGAGTTCATTGCATGAAACCTGTGCAATACATTGCACATTGCACTGTGCAATAATGGTTAAAAAAGTTAAAAGTAGTTGAAATATTTTTTTGTTTTTTTTTCTCTGTCTGTAAATATAGTATTTCAGTTATTGTTGTTTTTCTATTGCTTATTTATAATACTTGTTTTATTTTATTTTTCATTTTTTATTTTATTTTTTATTTTTATTTTTATTTTTAGCTTGTCTTCTTCTGCTATGTCTCTTGTGTGCACTTTACTCTGCGCTGTTGTAAGTCTGCAAATGTCCCCGCTGCGGGACTAATAAAGGATTATCTTATCTTATCTTATCTCATCCATGAGCACCACTTAGCAATTCTGAACCTTCCTCGTAGCTTCACAGGCTCCTTTAAAAATGATAAATGCTTCAAAACTGTAACTCAAACACCACTTTGGCTGTTATTACGGCTGTCAGTTTTGTTAGATGTGTTACCTGAAGGGGAGCAGGGTAACATATTTTACAGTGAATGTTATGGATCCCCTGAGGGGGGAACCGGGACACTGCAGCAGCCAAAAATAGGTGTAGATTAACGAGTAGAGGGTAATAACTGTGTGAGTCTAACAAGAGAGAGAACTTGATTTTCTTTTCCATTAACTGTATTGATTCCTTTTCAAAATGTTCATTATACTACATCCATTGTTAGAGGTCTTTACATTAAGGGAATATTAGATTTTTAGTGAAATACACTTATTGGCTTTCTTGCTGAAAGAGATGAGATAATCAATACCACTCTCATATCTGTTATGTAAATATGAAGCTACCACCAACAACCGGTTAGAAACGGGGGAAAAAGCTAGCCTGGCTCAAACCAAAATGAAAAATAATAAGCTTGAATAACCTCTCATAACACCACAATTTGTCGTTTTTTAACATTTGGATAGTGTAAATTAAATAAATGAGGAATAATGTGTTAATTATTGATCTTTAGAAGTGCTGGTAGGTGGATTTCGTCACCTTTGATAGAGGAATGCTAGCAGTTTCTAGTCTTATTGCTAAGCTAAGCTAACCACCTAATTGCTGTAGCTTCATATTTACTGCTACTACTTTATGTATTGATTAAATGTGAATTTTTTCATGCACCTGTCTGTAAGAACCATCTGCCCTGCAAACTATTATGTTAAAGTGAGATCCAAGACACATCTATATAATTCAGATAAAACAGGGCCCAGCTGAATGACCTTGGTGTGATGTGGGGACAGATGTACTCACAGCTGGATGGTCCCTGCCGAGAGTCTTCTCCCTGATGGCCAGAGCGTCGTTCAGCAGGTTGGCTGCCTCCTTGTATTTGTTCTGATCCCTGAAAACAGACAGAAGTGAAACAGAGTCAGACAGAAACACACCAGACAAGTACAAGTACACAAAGAAAAGAAACATAAAACTATGCTGACAATTTCCACCAACAGCCCATTCTTTTTCAGGTGACGGGGTCCAAATAGCTTTGCAGCAGTTCCCACAGTCAATGCAACAGTCTGCAGACAACAAGCCAACCCAGTCTCTCATTCCTGACTATTAACTGCACCGACTGTTCACCGGATAAGATTTGTGGGAGTAAGGAACATGGGGTCCAACCGTCTCATGTGTCACGCTTTTTGTTCTTTTCTTTCTTGAGCTGGGAAATTAACACTTCCCCGGTTCTATTACTGTACTGTAAATCTTTGGTTGTGTCTGCTGTGTTTGCTAAGTTCCACTTCTGACCTAGAAAGGCATCTAACTATTATTTGGGAGGTCCTGTAGAGGCCTGCCACACAAAGCTTTGAGGGTTGTTACCCAAAATGAGTTGTGAAGGCGACAAAAAGACTTCATGCTGTAACCATTATCACATCTTTCTCTCTGGAAAAAAAGCCTTCTTTGTTTTTGTTTTTAAAAATGATTTATGAGAGCAAGAAGGTTGAAACAATTCCTTTAAATCATAACTACAAAAACACTGCAAACAGCATTTACAGGCTTCTACTCTTTTCGGAAAACCTGGGAAGGCTTGTAAAATAGTCAGCGTGGCCCAGGACTTTAAGGATTTACAAGCTAGTAAAGAGTTTTGTTTTCATGGTGCTAACAAAGTGATGTAAGAAACAGAAGCGCAATTGTATATTAGTCCTAGTACTGACTGCAGTTCACGGGAAGTTGAAAGAGAAAGAAACATGTTTAAACACTTTAAATAAAAAAAAGATGTATTAAATATGTCACCAAATCTGATTAAATAAACATATTTTTTATTGGTTTGATTTAGGTTAAAATTAGATATTATACTCTTACACAGCTAAAATAGGACGGGGAAGCAGTCAGCCATAATATAAATTCTCAGTTATACAAGACCTTTTGTAGTTTTGCAGGTAAATTCCTGGAACAACAGCTCAGGATCAAGATGAAATCTATCTGACAGACCCACCTGTAAACGAGGGCGAGGATGTTGAGCATGGTGGCCACGTCCGGGTGGTCGTGTCCAGAGGTCTTCTCCAGGTCCTCCAGGGCCTGTTTGCAGAGGGGCACAGCCACCTCGTACCTGCCCTGGGAGGCGTACTGGATCACCAGGTTGTGGAGGGTCCTCAGACGGGCCGGGATCTCGTAGCCTCCCTGCTGAGCCGCCGCCGCCGCAGCGCTGCCGTGAGTCGGCTGGACTGGAGACGCGAGGAGGAAAGAGGAAGAAAAGATCAGACATCAGGACACACACCTTTGTGATTTTTACTTTTTCATTCACGTTTCATATGTGGAATAATCCAGACAGGAAAGAAATATATATTTGATGCAATATAGAGAGGGTTATTTCATTTCATCTGAAACTGTGATATGTGCCCTGAAAGGACAGGAAATCCCAGATAGAGTTAGCATTGTGTTAACTAGTGATTTTTTTAAATGCTAATAGTTTTGGTCCTCTGATTATTTTCTCAAACATCAATTAATCGTTCAATAAAATTGTGAAAATGACACAAAGTCACACTTTATTACACTTATTTTGTCCGACTAATAGTTCAAAACCCAAAGATATTCCATTTTCTATCACATAGGACTAAGAAATGCATACAACCATCATGACAGAGAATTTGTAAATAAGTAATGTTTTGAATTTTGTTAAGAACAACTATTAAAAATTGTTTCGTTTTTCTGTCTTTCAAATTAATTGTTTTTTTCCTAAGATTTCTCTACCTACTTGTACCTTCCTTGTTGGTAATTTAGTATTTTTTCTATTAATAAAAAAGGAAATGATACTTCAGCAGTCTAACAAATGCCAAGTGTTATAGATAAGCAGGTGACATTCTGACACACTTTATTATGTGTTTGAATATGAATCAACCCAACTTATTTACAATCATCACAGCTATTCTCCTGGTTCATTTTAACAATCCTGTGAAACAATTAGTCATTTGAGTTTCTACAAATGGGTCAAAGCTGAAACCACAAACATACAAACACCAAGCTATTAACATATGGCCTTCAAACAAGATTATTCACACATAACCAATGTCCTCATTCTGCTACATCGCACAGCTAATGCGTTTCTTTTACTATGTTTCTTGTGTGCACTTTACTCTATGCTGCTGTAAGCCTGCAAATTTCCCCGCTGCGGGACGAATAAAGGATTATCTTATCTTATCTTATCTTAATGAGGTCAGGAATACAGGATGGTGAAGGTCTGCCCGTCTGTCTGTCTGCCTCACCTGATTGGGTTTCTTATTAAAATGCATGCAGGACTTTATTGACTGTGAAGGAGAGCCGGTGGGTGTTTGGAGTGGGAGCTGCCCACAGCGGTAACAACAAGGACCACAGTGAAATGATACCAGAACCACTCGCACCACAGCAGC